>NC_140957.1:121923517-122463517 GCF_014529385.1 Adiantum capillus-veneris | reverse complement strand
TCTTGGTGCTGCCCTTCTTAGACCTTTTGCAAGACATGTGTTTCACCGAAAAGCATTCCTTCGCACAAGAGAAAATTACTTCTTTGAAAACTTTCCACTTGCATTCTAATGTTGGGCTCTCTTGATGCTCTATCATGCTTAACATTTGGTCCACCATATCAGCATATATAAGTGCTCGTTTGAAGTCTAGACGTAGGTACAAATGATTCACATCATGATTGGAGGCTACATGCTCGGGCCGTTTACCACACTTGAGGTCAATACAAAACATCTTATGATCCGATTCCGGATTCCATTCACCAAGTGTAAAGCTTTGTATGCATTCTAGAGTGGCTTCCGAGAACAACATATAGTCAATCACGCTAGCACCGTTGTGCTTTCTACATGTAAAGTCATTGGTGCCTTGCCATAGAGATACACCATTTGCAATGAGCATTCCGGTACTATTGCACATATGTAGAAGTGACTTTCCATAGTGATCCACTTCTTTTGCATCATTAGAACTTCGATTATACATGTATGAGTCATCCATTCTTCTTGAGACATGCGGCATGTCTACTGGTTGTGTGTCGTGTTGTAGCATATTTGTGCGAGCATTCATGTCTCCAAAAACAATGACTTCACCTTGATCCTTGTAATGAGCAATGTCTTCCTCTAGTTCAACAAAGGGCTGATCTCTATCCATATTCAAGCAAGCATAAAAGTTGGAGTCATAGTGAGGAATGTAGCAACCGGCCACAAACATGACTTGACCATTTGGTGGGCTGATTTTCAGCCATAAGTAGCGTTTATACTTATCTTCTTTGACAATGGAAACATCTTTCAAACCCTTTTTGGTCATACATGCTACGCCTCCTTGGCCTCTTCGTTGCTTTGCATTTTTTGCCCACATCAAAGAATGCACATCGTATTTGTCAAATCCAAGAATTCGTTGCGCATCATGCTCCCATGTTTCGACAAGAAGTATCACATCGGAGTCATTGGTAAGCTCATCAATGCCAATTCCCGCATTCCATGGATACCCGTTACAATTCCAAAAGCTTATTCGCAAGCGTGAGTTGGTCTCATAGATCATGTGTCCCTATTTGTTGGGTGGACTTGCATCCTCCTCAAGTGGCTTCTCTTCATGAGATGATACCTTAACCTTCTTGCTTCTTTCCTCATATGCTTTGCGACGTACATTTTGTTGCATAAGAGTGCGATCCTCATATACATTACAACCCGTTCCTAACTCTTCACCTTGTTTGTTGACGATTTCTTGTAACGAGATCAAGTAAGCCATGATCATTGCTTCCGTTGTTGTAGATGATGTGGTTGGATTAGCATCCAAATTCCTTGGAGATTTTGCATCATTCTCCATGGTGAGTGTGGCTTTTCCACCCTTGCGAGTTTTGTCTGACATTGCCTTCAAGTCGGCAACAAAAACGCAAAGTTTTGACAGTTTTTTCAGTTCTGAGATGCTGTTATAGCAAAGCCTTCCATTACACAGAAAAATTATGTCTTTACATCAATGCATAGAGGGCTTCGTGCTCTTCGATTGAGGCTATAGATCACCTAAATCGGAGTTCGGATGAGCAAGTTATGGTCAAAAGAGTGAACTGCTGTCTACTAGGTCAAAAAACGGCTGAGAGAGAGAGAGAGAGAGAGAGAGAGAGAGAGAGAGAGAGAGAGAGAGGGAAGATATGGAGGGAGGGAAAGAAGTATAAGAAGAAGAAGAGGATTCAAACATTGTAGGAAACTATCCCAAGAGATCTCAACGACGAGAGTTGAACTCGAGACTTGTAATTCAAGAAGAAAATGGCATAACCAATCTACCACACTTGGCTGATACAAAGGTTATACTGTTTTCCTCTTTTTATTAACACACACCCACTCCCGAGAAGAAGAGAATTTTAACATCGTAGGAAACTATCCCAAGAGACCTCAAAGATACGAGAGTTAAACTTAAGGCCTGTTAGTTAATAGGGAAATGGGATAACCAATCTACCACAGTTGGGTGATAGAAAGGTTATGCCATTTTCCTTTTTCTATTAGCACGCGCACGCGCACGCGCACACACACACACACGCAAGAGAGAGAGAGAGAGAGAGAGAGAGAGAGAGAGAGAGAGAGAGAGAGAGAGAGAGAGAGAGAGAGAGAGAGAGAGAGAGAGAGAGGGGAAGAGGGGACAATAGAGGGGATGGGTTAGAGGGATCATGAGAGGGAGAGAGGGGGAGAGAGAGGGAGAGAAGGGAAGGGGCCGAGAGAGAGAGAGAGAGAGAGAGAGAGAGAGAGAGAGAGAGAGAGAGAGAGAGAGGGGGGGGGAAGGGGAGGGGCTGATAGAGAGATAAGGGATGAGGGAAGAAAGAGAGTGTAACATTTAATGGTCTAATAACTTGTGTGTAGCGGAAATTAGCATGAACATAGTGGGCATTTCATTAGAATAGATTCCTAATGAGAATTACAAGAGTGCTTGGGTGGAGAGAGCAACAAAAAGCATAACACCTAGTTAGATAGCATGGACAATACTTTCAAAAGAGAGAGAAATTAAGCTATTGACAACAGTTGAGGACCGGATTTGCATGGAGCCAGTCCCCCCTCCAAAAGGCTTTGTATTATGGTTTCTCCCATCAAGAGAGACATTGTACAATACAATTCTTTGTGTTCCTTCAAGACTAGCTAGTGCAATGAAGATGAAAGCTTCATGCACTAAGCAAAACACTTAACAAACACAACTTTAATTATCCCCGTTCTCAGACCCAAGACCTCACACACCTTCGAAGATGGTGAGAGCTAGCAGGGTATGAGAGTAGATTGAGAGGAAGAAGGAGTATCTTACGAGAAAGATGTACATCTCCTCACATAATCACTCATATTAGCATAGCTTTAGCTTAGTAATTAGCTTGGTAGAGGAGATGAGCATGCATTGAAGCTTGGCTCTTGGTTGGATTTGCCTCCACAAGCCAAGAGTGTGTCGTTGTAGGCTTCTATCTCACAAGCTTGGAGTAGGTGATGAGCTCTCCATTAAAGCTTGGGCGAGCCCTCTTGCTATTTGCTCTTGCTGAGCCCTCATTGGCTCTCCCCAAGTCAAGCCAATGACCATTAAGTAACATAAGTGATAGCCTTCTGACATGTGTTCCCCTTTCCCCTTTTGTGAGAGCTTTAGGTAATTAAAGAATTAAACTAAACTCTCATTGGACCCCTTTGCCACCTGGCCAATAGGAATCAGGCAAGCCATTGGGCTCTTGAATGCTCATTGGACCCCTTCATTGGTCCACCTCCAAGGCCATCCAGTAGGAATTGGGCACACCTTGTGGGCATCTGGGCTAGGGAGCTGACATGTGTCCCTAATTCCCTTTGTGTAAAGGGAGCCTGTGTGTGTGTGTGTGTGTGTGTGTGTGTGTGTGTGTGTGTGACTTTCTCTCTCATCCCCTACCTTTAGGGCTCGCCCCCTCATGTGTAGGGATGTGTGTTGACTTTGGAGAGCACACAAAGCATCCAATTCCCCCTAAGCTTTAACCCTTTGGACACAACCTTTGAATTTTGGAACCTTAACATTTTGGAAGTCTTAATGGGCTGAACCTTATGGTCTTTTTAGCCCATTGTTGCACATGGCTCTTTTTCAGATGGCCCCTCCTTTGGATCCCTATTTTCCCTCCTTTGGATCCCTACTGTGGCCGGTCTGCTAGCTTAACCAATATTCTAGCTTTTTCTCCCCTGGCACTTCCCCACATTAAATGATCAGTTTAATATGAGAAAATCATTTAGGAGAATTAGATATTGATTATTATGACAGAGAGGGGGGGGGGGGGGGGGGGGGGGGGGGAGAGGGTAGGGACTGACACACACACACACACACACACACACACACACACACACACAGAAGGAGATTCTTAGCTACTCCACTGGAGGGAGGGGCGGCAATGGGCTCCGTTGAGCTCGCTCCATAACCATCCTTGCACTCCTCTTTCGCTGGCTCATCTGAACCTAGCCATACTTTACTCCATATTTGGCACTCCCATGTGTAAAAAAAGGCGAGATCAATATAAACTTTAGAGATAAATCTCAAAATTTGCAGGTGGAATGACACTAAAACTAGGCTTTTTTCTAGCATTGGGTGGATACCTCCACTTGGAATAGGAAAAGAGGGTTTCTTTATGTTTGAACAACTCTGCCCCTAAGTGCCTGTCCCAAAGGCAAAAGAGCCCCCAAAGGGATTGAACAATGAGGCTTGCAACTCAAAGACTCACACTTAAAGTAGAGGGCATCCCATGTATAAAGGAAATCATTGCAACCTCACAAAGAACATTTTCTCTGATAGTGAACCTTTTGATTACAATGTCTTTGGGATTTCAAGGCTTATCACTTTGCATTGGTCTTTGAAGAAGTGGCCGACTTTATCGAACCTTTTCTTCCCATTTGGAATCGCCTACCAAAGCCTTGATTCTAGTAGAGTCTTTAGATGGTGTTAGTTTTGATCACGGATTTCACTGATGTGATCATGATCGCGTGATTACATTAATAACATGAGTAATTACACATGAAAAAGACTAAATTATTTTAATTATTAACATGATTTTCATGGTAATCTACAGAAACCACTAGAGTCGATAACCCCGTTAAAAAAATAAAAAAACTAGGTGGGCTAAATTGTATACAGTAAATCATCTTCTAACTTTGGCATTTTGACTAGGCAAATCCTTGCGGGATCCTTGCGGAGTGTATCTGAGCGCCGGGTACAATTATCTCCTTGTGAATTGACCTAAGGTTACAAAGCCACAGGTCCTTCTTCTAGGCCGAGCGTGATTCTTAATCGGTGACAACCATTTCTTTAAAAAAATTAAATTCTTCACCGAAGACAAAGGTACGATGCCAAAACTGTT
Organism: Adiantum capillus-veneris; assembly: GCF_014529385.1. Classification (NCBI taxonomy): domain Eukaryota; kingdom Viridiplantae; phylum Streptophyta; class Polypodiopsida; order Polypodiales; family Pteridaceae; genus Adiantum; species Adiantum capillus-veneris. The sequence goes on along the minus strand of NC_140957.1, from coordinate 122,458,655 downwards.
TAATCTTTGAAGAGTTGTGCTCATGAAGCCACTCATCAATAAAAGGGCTGAAGTTGGTTCTAGAAGATGAGCATATATAAATAACGAGTTGATAGTCAATAGTCGGATGCCCTGTACTAGTGAACTAGGTATATAAAGATCCTTGAAGTCTTGCATTTTACACCATCATAGGTTTGAACTGATATACATTGTCACTACACAATATGAAAGTTATAATCCTTAATTGGGTGAAAAAAGGTTTTATATATTGAATGGGATGCATAAGGGGGCTACAATCCTTGATTGGGTACATGTAGTCCTCAATTGTGTAATTGTATTGAAGATTTTATAGTCTTGATTTATGCATTGGTTTAAATAGGGAGTGCATTGTTTATCATGAAAGATTGTATGTGCATGAGATGGCCAATCTTAGATATTATTGATTTCATTTGTGTTGAACCCTAGGGAGTCCACTATGTAAAAATTGCATGTAGCACATGCGAACAAGAGGTATTTAAATAATCCCTTACATGTATATTTTCAAGTATTATATGTACCCCTTATGTATGCATTTTTGTAAAAAAAACTAGCCCTTATGTATGAAAATTTTCACTTCCTCAATTAAAAAATCCTTTATGTAGGTACATTTCTCTACGCGTATGTCGCACATGTCAATGCAAGGAACTTGCCGATACACTGTGTGCGAGCCACAAATGGCTCCAAGCACACAACAAGCCTAAACTAGTAAGCTCAAAGATGGCGTTGGTGTGTCACTCACCGCTCTATACTTCCTATCGTGGAGGAAGTGTAGAGCGGTGAGTGACACACCAACGCTCTCTCTCTCTTCCTCTCTCTCTCTCTCTCACACATACACACACACAAGGAGATGAAGAAGAAGAAGATGGAGATGGATCAAGAGCACTCTTCTATTGCACAAATGAGAGAATGAGTGAATTTTAGGTTTAGTTGACTTTTATATGAGCTCGTCCCATTCACACTTGGGCGCCCATGCTTAGCCAACTAATCCCTTGAATGTTCGAGTTAGAGTGCCCCTCTCATCAGCGATCACTCTTACCCTTTTCCTATTGGACCGACAAGCCCGGTACATGACTCTACCAAATAAATAATACAATGTCCATCGTAGATGATAGAAATGTGCGTGAGGGTTAACATGCCCCCCTTCTTGATGTAGATTCCATCCTTGGAAGCTATTGAGTTGAAGCTCGTTCATCGAGGTCTTCTTAATTTTCTCTGGTCAATTAAGTTGTTTAATCGTGAGAGCCAAGTATTTCATGTTTGAGGGTTGACTAGAGGCTATACCTAGAAGACCTTGTAGTTAAGCTACGATAAAAGGAATTTCTCATGAAATCATCGCCTGATTGGTTACTTTTTCTTTGACCCCACAAAGTCTTTTCACAGTGATTCAATTTTGATGTGTGTGCTTATTTTGTATGCCTTGGGTTTTATGCTTTTCAAGGAAAAGCGCCCACACTGGGAACCTCTAGGCTCTAGTACCATAGGCAATACATGTGAGTGAAGTACTAAATCAAGCTGAGATTTCTCTTCCAGCTTAAGATTTTACATTGTGGCACTTTTGTTTGTTCGTTTTCAGCATTTTAATTTTGTAACTTTGGGGGGTCATATAACACTGTTACACCTCCCCAGGCTCATCACACTAGTAAACTCCCTTTATAATACTTAAGCTAAAGGTCAATAGGGACTAAGCCCACTAGAAAGCCCTAGTACATTTCACACAATGTTGCCTAAATCGGATTAAGAACCTAAGTAACCATTAATTATTAGGAAGGCATTCCCCATGGTATTAAGAGAAGATCTCTAATGCCTAGCTTGGTCAAAGTAGCTTAGTTGGACTGCTTGATTTTTAAACCTAAACAAGTGATTATGACATAAATTACATTGAATTTAATGTTTGATACTAAACAAAGGCACTGAGTATTATGCTACCAATCACAATCAAAGCAGACAAACATGGATGCAAAAAAGATAAGGGGCAATGCTAATGGACAAGAAACACCTATTTGTGTTGATGGTCACACTTGATTTGAAGTGTGAATGAGAGAAAGATCCCATGAAGGTCCAAATCCTAACCAGAGCAACACGTTCCTATACACACTAGGAAACACAAAGAATACCTCTAGGAGGCACATCAGTGGGAAAAGGTATCAACACTTATTGAACACAATTAAAAAACATAAAGAACCCTAACCTAATTATTTGCACTTCCCTTAGAGAGTCAAGGGAATAGGATATTGTAGAGATTGGGGGGAAACCCTAAGGCTAAACCCCTATCCTCGTCGTCGAGATAAACAAAGTCATCATCCATGAGACCATATGTGCCATCCGTGTAGTCATGTAAATCTTCTTCTTCATCATAGGTACCCATGTTTACTAAGAAGGTCACTAGACGCTGTTGGGAAACAAGCAAACTGAAACACCTCTATAGTGATGTCACCCAAGAGCGTTGAAAGAGAACTACAAGACGCAAAAAGATTTTCCAAATCCTTTCGAAACACCACAAGTCCAATAGGAGTAGACCGTTGGGAATTTACTAGCCGTCGCCCACCCAAGAGACTATGTCACATAGGAGCAAAACCCTGCCAAAGCATGGATTTACAGCACACGCCGACCAATGCATATGAAGACAGGAGCCTCTCCTTCCACAATCAAACATCACAAACCCACAACTTCAACATCAATTCCACAATTCATAGATACATGCCCTCCGAATCTGTCTACACACAATTTGCCACTAGGCTGCCATAGCCATAACCCTGCAGAGAACTAGTCGTAACTTGATGAGCACAACTCCAATTGGGGGCACTTTAAAGCTTGAGAGAAAGCTTGAAAAATGACTGGCGAGAAAGATGAAGATGACTAAAATTGATTCCATACGCCCCCATGAGCAAAATTGACGCGAACAGAGAGTTGTCCCAGCACGACTACACGTAGAGAAGGCTAGTCGGGGGGAAAAACTGCATCCAAGAAGAAGAGGGCTTTCCTTATAGGTAAGCAAATCAGCCAATGTAGCCCTTGTACTCTCCTCAACAAGAAAAGAGAATTGGAATTCCTGTAGCTCCACAATCCACTTTATGAGCCTCTTTGACAAAGTAGGGCTATTCACCAATTGAGGTAGAAGAGTGTAGCTAGTGAGGAATGTGAATGGTTTAGGGAGAAGGTAGTGCCTAAACCTTCTACATGCATAAATCACACTCACCATAATGAGCTCCACCTCAGCATAGTCTCTCTCCACCTCTAGCTTCACCCTGCTAGCACAATAGATAGGCTTCATGTAGTGGGAATTGTTACCTCGTTGAAGAAGCATAGCTCCAATAGCATCCTCACCTACTGATGGATTCACATAAAACTCCTTATCCCAATTAGGAGCTTGCATAGCAGGAAGAGAACCAAGAACCTCTTTGATACCTTGAAAAACCTCTTCACATTCATTTGTCCATCGTAGAGGATCCAACCTTGCTACTTGTTGCAGAGGATAAAGAAGTTGAGAGGACAAAGGAATGAACCTTGCCATATACTTCACCTTTTGAATAAAAGTAGAAAGTTGCTTTGTATCTTTAGGTGATGGGAGGAGCACCAAAGCCTTCACTTTGTCAGGATCCGCTTCAATCCCATTCTCTGAGATCATATGCCCCAAAAACTTCACTCTTGGTTGAGCAAGATGACATTTCTTTGGGTTGAGTTGACCTCCACTTTCATCATATTGCTTCAATGCCATCCCAAGATTTGCACAATGATCCTTTCTAGAGCTATAAACACAAAAGTCATCAATAAGATCCTTCACAAACTTGCCAAGAAAGGGAGAGAACACCTTGTTGACGTGCTTTTGATACCACGCACAGCCATTCATAAGACCAAAAGGAAGTACACAATAACAAAAGCATCCCCATGGAGTGATAAATGTGGTCTTCTTTCGATCTTCCAAAGCCAAGGTGAGCTGAAAATATCCAGAGAATCCATCACATACGCTATACCTCTCATGCCCTGCAATAGAATCAAGTATGTCATCTATGAAAGGAAGAGGGTATGGATCCCTCTTCATGGCTGTGTTTAGAGGCTTAAAATCATCACATATCCTCCACTTTCCATCCTTCTTGGGTGTGACAACAACAGGACTCACCCATTCTGCAGTGCTCACAGGACATATGAAACATGCTTCAAGAAGCTTGTCTACCTCTTCCTTTGAAGCATTAAGTTGTACCTGTCCCATTCTCCTTAGCTTTTGGCGTACGGGCTCAGCTCCTTCCTTGATTGGAATGTGGATTTCCTCTCCCTTAAAGCCTCTAATTTCCTCATAAGAAGTGATGAATAAATGGGGAAATTGTTGTATCATATGTAGGTACTCACTCTTCTCATGACTAGTCAAGTCGGGAGACAACATACCTTGTATCAGCTCCTGTTTGACATTAGGTTGAACTTTGGGTTGCATCAGCTCTTCAATTTGCTCATAAGGACCAGAGATATCCTCATTCTCCATAAGGCCAAGAAATCTTTGTTTCTCATCACGCTCTTCTTCAAGAAACAAGGAGGAAACATCTAGATCACTATCGCTGCTATCTTCCACTTCACTGCCCTCATCCCCATTGTCTTCTTCTTCACTTGAGTACTCTTCTTCATCACTTTTCTCATCAAAATCAGCATCCAAAGATTACTTGCTAGGCATGTCAAACCTCTTCTTATCACCCCTTCTATTGTAGAGAGTGATGGTACCATGTCCCCAATCCTGTATAGCTTTGGTTGCCTGTAACCATGGTCTTCCAAGGATGAGAGGGAAAGCACCAATACCCGCGGGCATAACATCATCAAATACATCCACCTCCAAGTCCTTTACAACTCCCAAGCACCTCACCCTTGATTGGTTGGCAAGCTTTATGCGAAAACCTGAATTCTTCACCATGTTGAGTCCCAACTTTGATACACAAGCTTGAGTAATAACACATACGTGTGCACCTCCATCAATATAAGCCTCTCCAATGCACTTACTCTTATGCCATGCATCCATAGTAGGGCATATATCAGGTAGCTTATTCAAAGATAGGACTCTCACTGACCCCCTTGTAGGCTCCTTCTTGATGGGATTGACTACGTGCTTCCATTGCCTCTTTAACTTGGGACACATCTCCATGAGTTGCCCAAAGGTAACATCAGCCTTTCTACCCACCAAATCAGCCCTTAAACTATAATTTGGTTGCCCTTCTCCCAAAGGAAAGTCGGATGCATTGTAATGTTTCCTGGGCTTTCTCTTCTTCTTCTCTTTACCTGTACATGTTTCAACTTGTTTCCCTCTTTTATGGCTGGGACTTGCATCACTCATGTCATGATCTCTTGTAACCCTCTTACCTACAGGCATGACCGTAGCTCCCAAATCATCCTCTTTCTTCTCCAAACGGATTATGCTTACCACTTTTGTTTTGCCCTTCTCTTCTGCTGTCAATCCACTTGGTCCTGCTTCCCCTTTAATCTCAATACCATAATCTTGAGCTCGAGAAGGAATTTGTGGAGGAAGAGGAAACATGTCGCCACCCATTCTCTTTGGCTTGTCACATTGAGGGCTTTTATGACCCCATTCACCACAATTGTAGCATTGAAACATATCCCCTCTTCCAGCCATGCCTCTTCCTCTACCACCTGTATAACCATCATTGCTTCCATAACCATGTCCATATCCATAACTCTGACCTCTTCCACCTCCCATCATATGCACACTAAGATTCTTCATAAGACCTACAACCTCTTGCATCTCCTTGCGAAAAGCATTTACATCATGAGAAGCTTGTTGATCATAACTTGGCTCCCTAATGAGGACCCTTGGTTGCTCTACTGCTTTCACTTCAAGCTTTGGCTCGACATTGATTCCAAGTTGATGAAGACGCTCTGCTTTTCACTCTTTATTCTTTGCAATTTCAACTGACTCCTCAAAGGTCCTTGGCTGCTTAAGCTCTACCTTCAAGCGTAGGTTACTCCTCAAGCTTGCAAGAAACCTGTCCTTCTTCAACATGTTTGGAGGAATTTCAGCCCCCAAAGATGTACACCACTTTGCCAATAACGCATTGAATGCCTTGACAAAGTCTTCTATGGTTTGGCCTTCATCTTGTACTAAGCCTTGAATAGACTGCCATACCTTTTGTGGGTCTTCCACCTGTTGAAAGTGTGTAAGAAAAGCATGCCTTACCATTTCATAAGTCATAACTTGAGGAGGTTGGGCTGATTGTAGATCCTTTTCGTAGCCTTCCAACCATTCCCTAGCATCTCCCTTCAAACAGAAGTAGAAGATTCGTAGCACCAACGCTGGGTCTTGCTTGTCAGCAAGAAGGCAAGCAAACTCCATTCTCTCAATGAAAGCTTTGGAACTTTCATTTGATTTCCCACTAAACTCCGGAAAATTAAACTCCATGTCTTCAAAACTTGTAAACTGAAGGTAACTTGAAGTGATTCCTCGGTGGCGGGCACCAAAACACTGTTGGGAAACAAGCAAACTGAAACACCTCTATAGTGATGTCACCCAAGAGCGTTGAAAGAGAACTACAAGACGCAAAAAGCTTTGCCAAATCCTTTTGAAACACCACAAGTCCAATAGGAGTAGAACCTTGGGAATTTACTAGCCGTCGCCCACCCAAGAGACTATGTCACATAGGAGAAAAACCCTGCCAAAGCATGGATTTACAGCACACGCCAACCAATGCATATGAAGACAAGAGCCTCTCCTTCCACAATCAAACATCACAAACCCACAACTTCAACATCAATTCCACAATTCATAGATACATGCTCTCCGAATCTGTCTACACACAATTTGCCACTAGGCTGCCATAGCCATAACCCTGCAGAGAACTAGTCGTAACTTGATGAGCACAACTCCAATTGGGTCACTTTAAAGCTTGAGAGAAATCTTGAAAAATGACTGGCGAGAAAGATGGAGATGACTAAAATTGATTACATACGCCCCCATGAGCAAAATTGACGCAAACAGAGAGCTGTCCCAGCACGACTACACATAGAGAAGGCTAGTCGGGGCAAAAAACTGCATCCAAGAGCACCAAGGAGACAGAACGAGCTAAAACCTGCAAATTTTTTATGTTTGGATGAAATTTTTTTAGTTTGTACATGAGTTTTAGTTATATACAATGCTCACTTCAAAAAACTCACTCACTGGCACTTACAGTAGCCTGACAGTTGTCACTAGACTAGCGACTTGCAGTGCATGTACATGTGCTTGCTTTAGCCCACAAAAAGAAAGCCCACACGCCCTTTTGACATCGGGCATCATGTACATATGTACAAATTTACAAAAAACGGGGTGTCAGAAATACGCCCAACAACGCCTATAGTCATCTTGGTCAAAAGGGTAGGCTTGTGCAATGGGAGAAACGCTCTCTACTAAGAATGGATCAGTCGTGGTCAAGAGACATATCAGCCATTCTAACTACTCAAAATTCCTCTCACATGCTAGCGTACCTACCAAATCCCATTCACATGCAAGCAACGGAAAGACCATGTGAAACATTTGTGAAAAGTAACAAGGGTACCTCTTACCCAAGGCAGGAGTGGATGACTCTAGTGTACTAGCCATATCTGTACACGCAAATAGATGATGGTTAGAGTGCAAATATTACAAGGGTCGTGTTCGTGTGCATAATATGTTTTTATGATTTTGTGTTATGGCTCTTGCTCTTTTACTTTTTTATCTTGTTTTTGTGAGTATAAGGCTTTACATATACATTCCCCAAGATTGGAGATTAAGAGGTCAGGGAGGAAGGTTGAGGGGGAAGCAAGTGAATAATGGATGTCAGCAAACACTCCCCCCTTCCTTGGGTAGGTCATACCTTTTGGAATGATGTCATCACCTTTTGAAACCAATTGTTCCAAGTTGTTATGGGTGAAGGCTTTAACCAATAGTTTTCGACCGCCCTATGCGTTTCATCTAGTTGCAAGGGTGGTAAGGTACTCTCCCATGATTATATTTGCAACATTGTTGTAGGCGGTGAACTTACAACGGGAGGTGCAAACTCTTCCTTGCTTGTATGGATATGTACAATGGTAGGTGGAGGTTGTGTTGAAGCTCCTATTTCCGTATAGGAACTAGACGAAGAGCAAGAAGCTTCATTTGTTTCATTTTTCTTGAGCTAGGTGGAACAATTCGTTCTTTCTTTGGTACCCAAACTTGCTCTGGAGCGGGTGTGTCGCATTCTATGATTTTTTCCTTTCCGCGATCCTCAATTTGTTTTGGAGCCACAGGATTGAGCTCACATGGGCCCGATGACAAGTAAGAGCACAATTTACGTTTTGGCACCCAGATTTGATCATTTCTTTTATAGTAGCCTTGGGCTTCCAATAGTTTTTAGGAATCCAACGCAACGTTTCTTTACATTTCTTGAGATGAATGGGACGTCTCTTACCAAGCTCGTGTCTTTTAGCACTGGCTATGGTTGCTAAAGAAGCTTTAGGGACCCATTTGTATGCTTTCTTTGTTATATTGGGATGGGTCTTGTGTGTCTCAAGCTTTATTTCAGCTACATCAATTGAAGCTCTAGAGAGTTGTGCTAAGGGGACATATGGTTCAACCTCTTGGTCATGCAATGTTTTGGGTTTTATTTCCTTAAGTGGCAATATCTCAGGGACTATGGCTTGAGTGGCAAGGCTAAGATTTGGTTTCTCTGTTGTGACACCCCCTGTTCCCCAATCAATAGTGCATTTGGTGGCTATCATCCACGTGTGTCCTAGATGTATATTACCCTCCATAGTTCCAACAAGCATGACCAAAAAGTCTTGAGCTACAACCCCATTGTCATAACTGACATGAGTGTGCCAGATTCCAAAAACCGAGATTTTTTTCTTGTTGACACCCTTGACTTGGATAATACTTTCAGATAGAGGTGGCTTCCCTAACTGACACCACACCCCATATGATAGTAGATTATATTTAGCACCCGTGTCCAATAAAGCATTATATAGCACTTTTCCATATGTGCTATTTACCTCAATAGGGTATCGTAGAGGTGTGTCAGAGTCCAACCAATCCTCATCGGTTTCAACGTGGAATGCATGTGTGACTCAAAGGTTAGCCTCTCGTTTTTGTATTATGCGTTGTTGTCGCTCCTTAGCATCAGCTTAAGCTTGTATCTTCTTCAATTCTGTTTGTGCCTTGGCTGCCTTTTTTGTATGGATGGCACGTAGCTCCTCTTGGCTTAAAGGATCATAGTATCTTTTAAATTTTCTCCCATTGAAGAATCCAATTGTTTCAACTCCATCAAGAGTCTGCACACAAATTGTGGGGTGATCTCACATACTCTATATGGTCCTTTTCCCGCATATTTCAACTTTTGTTGGAATTAGGGTTGTAGAGAAACACACACAGCTTGGAGAAGACGAAGGAAGCTCAAGGCACACAATGGAGAGTGTGTTACTTAGTGTGCAATGGAAAAGATAGATAGCCCTAGAGTGATGGGCGTAAATACAATGCACTAGGGAAAAAACCTCCTAAAGAGGGAAAAAATGCCCCGGCGGTCCTAGTGTGTTCACACACATCACTACCACATGTATATGGTAACAAATCCCCCCTGGAGTGACGCGGTGAACGAGAGCTGGCACATGAGGGAAGTGCCATGCCCTCAGGAGAGGATCAGTCCACAAAGGGGAGTAAGCCCAAAGATTTGCGAAAAGCTTCAAGCTTCTCACAAGACAATGCCTTTGTGAAAAGATCTGCAAGGTTGTCCTATGTTGGCACATAAGCCAAGATGATCTCTCCTGCTGAGAGCCTCTCCCTGACATAGTGGTAATGCACCTTAATGTGCTTTGTGCGAGCATAAAAAACTGGGTTCCTCGCAACTGCCAATGCACTCTGACTATCAGTGGAGATAGTGTTGGCAGTGTCCTGTCCAACACCCAAATTAGCCATAAGGCGTCTGAGCCATACACACTCAACCGTAGCTGTGAACACTGCCCTGTACTCACCCTCACAACTCGAAGTGGCCATAGTAGGTTGCTTCTTGCTCAACCATGATATACATGAACTGCCAAGCATGAAACAAAAACCACTTGTGGACACTCTCATGTCAAAACAACCAGCCCAATCTGAGTCCGAAAAAGCATGTAAGTCTGGCGGCAATGATCCCCCCTTGGGATAAAACAAGCCAAGATGTAAAGTGCCACTAAGGTAGCGGAAAATCCTCTTGACAGCCTGTCAATGCTTAGACCTTGGGCTATGCATAAATGAATATCCGGCCTAGTGTTGCATACATAAATGAGGCAGCCAACAGCAGTTTGGTAAAGAGTGACATCAGCAGGATCGCCAGCATCATGTAGACTCAACTTCAAACCTGTTTCCATGGGAGTGGCAATAGGTTTGCAATCCTCAAGTCCAAACTTACATAGCAATGTCTCTATGTAACTTTTTTGACACAAGGCAATACCACCATCACACTGCTTAAACTGTATGCCCAAATAATGATGCAATAGTCCCAAATCTTTCATCTTGAAAGTAGCATTCAAATCAGCCTTAAATTCAGCAATATGTCTCTAATTTGGTCGAGTGATCAGCAAATCATCAACATAAAGAACCACAATGAGAAATACATCACCCTCCCGCTTTACATACAATGTGCTTTCTGTTGGACTGTTACGAAAGCCTTGTTTGACCAAATGAGTGTCAGCTTTCTCATACCAAGCACAAGGAGATTGCTTCAACCCATACAAAGCCTTGTTACATTTGCACACTTTGTCCTCTTGTCCTTTTATGACAAAACCGCGAGGCTGCGTTACATAAACTTCCTCAAATATGTCACCATTCAAGAAAGCAGTAACAATGTCTGATTGATGTACATCCCAACCAAAATGAGCTGCCAATGCACATAGAAAACGCACAGTAGTCATACGACAAGTGGGAGAAAAAGTCTCTTCATAATTTATGCCTTTTTGTTGTGCATACCCCTTTGGAACAAGTCGAGCCTTATGGAGATCAATCTCACCATCCGGCTTGCATTTCAACTTGTAAACCCACTTCGTACCAATGGCCTTTTTGCAAGGAGGCAAATCACATAAAGTCCATGTGTCATTTTCTATAAGTGCATCATATTCTGATTGCATGGGAGCCATCCAATTTTTTTAATTTTGTGCTTCATCAAAAGTCAGAGGCTCCTCAACATCATGTAAGCTAGACACAGCCAAAGGATAACAATCTGATGCATAAGATGCATGGCGAGAGCCTGAACGAGTACGACTAGACAAAGGTGCATCCAATTTACTGTCACGCAAAGTGTGCACCAGCCATTTTGGCATACCTCTAGCATGCTCATTTTCAGCCCTTTCCTCATCAAGTACATCATGTACATCTGCATCAGTAATAGGCTGATCTAAAACATTTTCAGAAACCCCCATAGGCTGTACATTTTCCTCATTGGAACTTACATTCGTATTTCCACCACTGAAAAGAGGCAACAAAGTGTCATAAATGTCCTGTGAGCTTACATTACTGTCTCTGGTACATGACAACAAGGGCTGAACAGAATCTTCCACAAACACTACATCCTGTGAGACCAGAATACGTTTTGTTTGTGGATGATACAACCTGTAACCTTTGCTTTCAGCACTATAACCAACAAAAATACATTTGACAGCCTTATCATCCAATTTTCTGCGCTGCACTTGTGGCACCAAAGCATATGCCAAACAGCCAAAAACACGCATGTGCTCAATAGAAGGCTTTCTATCATGCCATGCTTTATATGGAGTAATAGAATGCAAAGCTTTCGTAGGACACCTGTTAAGTACATAAGTGGCGCACATGATGGCCTCAAGCCAAAAAGAATGCGGTAAAGCTTGACTTTTGACCATACATGGTGCCATATCCGTCAGTGACATGTTTTTCCTCTCAGCAACACCATTTTGCTGAGGTGTATAAGGCACTGTACATTGGTGTTTTATCCCACGACTAGCCAGAAATGCATTAAATTCATGAGACATATACTCCCCCCCTCGATCGGAACGGAGGGTGTCCATAGTACATTTCGAGACATTTTCCGCCATAGCCAGAAATTGTTTGAAGCACATAGAAACTTCGGACTTCGCTTTAAGCGGAAATACCCATGCATGCCTACGGTAATCATCAGTGAAAGTCACGAGGTATAGGTAATTGCCCAAGGACGGAGTTTGCATGGGCCCACAAACATCACTATGCACAAGCTGCAACCTGCATGTGGCCCGAACTGAACCATCCTTTGGAAACTTAGAACGCTGCATCTTACCCAAAATACAGCCTTCACAAACATGTTTGACAGGTGCTTCAAGAGGCGGCAAAGAAGCAACCATATCAGATTTCTGCAAACGCAGCAAACTGGCAAAATTCACATGACTAAAACGTGCATGCCAAAGTTTTGCATCTGAAATAGCCCTTGAATCTGCAACAGCATTTGCAAAATTTTGTCCACACTTGTCATACAAAGTGAGCTTATACAGCCCACGGCACAAAAGGCCAGATGCAACAATTTCATCACCAAAACTGACGTCATGAACTGTACATCTGTCATCCACAAATTTGACTACAAGTCCAAGTTTAGCAAGTGCGGATACAGACAAGAGATTCTTCTTGATCCCAGGTACATAAAGTGCATCAACAAGTGTGAAGGAACTACCATTAGCAGCAGTGAGCACAATATTTCCAACTCCTTGAACTGGATAAGAGGTGTTGTTGGCACAAGTGACTGAATTCCCATGAGGGACAGACTCGAGAGAGGTAAACAATTCACGATGTGAGGTAATGTGCTTTGTAGCACCACTGTCAAAATACCACACATGTGAATCTGCAGCAACTGACAAGCATGCATCATGGACAGCAGGATTGTAAGTGCACTCTGCGCTAAATGCCCATTCTGCATCAACATCAGCAACACAGTCTCCTTTCAGAGAAGACTCAACAATGGCTACATTTGTAGTGGAACCAGAATTTGCAGTGGAACCACCCTCTTTCTTCTTAGCCTCTTTGGCCTTCAACTTAGGACACGACTTGATCAAGTGATCATTGGCTTTACAATATGGCAATGCATCTTCTTTTTGCCCTTATCACCAGAATTGCCAGATGAAGTACTGCCAGCAGAAGCATTAGGAACAGAATTTTTGCCACTCGCAGCAGAACCATAAGAAGTGGCTGCATTACCGTTACCACCCTTTATTTGAGAAGCAATAAAAGCCTGTTCAACTGCACGCTGCGTAGTCGTGTTTTTTCTGTAAAGTGACTCTTGCAACAGCAATGTGCATAATGCATCAAACTTGACAACTTCAGGATTTCCTTGGGTCATCAGTCTCCAAGTACTAGCAAAAGTCTGGTAGGAATCTGGTAAGGCATCAAGAACAGTCTGCACAAGGGAACTATCTGAAATGACTTCACCTGCAGAAATAAGCTGCTCATTGATATCGTTGACACTAGCAAGGAAAGTGTCCATATCATCTTCCTCATGCATAATCTTCGACTCTAGCTTCTTACGCAGCAAAGCAATTTTAGCCTCATTGCGGCTTGCATAAAGACCTGCTAAAATATCCCAAGCCTGTTTTGCAGATTTTGGTGAACGGATGTGAGAAACAATGGTGCGCTTCACAGACAACGCAATCAATGCATGAGCCTACGCATCCTTAACATCCCAACGAGCTTGTTCTGCCGTAGGAAAAACAACTCTAACAGTTGCAATCCTTGCAGCAAGACCTGCAACATCCTCAACATCGCCTACATCCTCAGAACCAGGACGTACATCAAGGCCCTGCACAATGTTCCAGACACCCTTTGACACAATAACATGTTGCATCATATAAGCCCGCATAGGGTAGTTGTCCCCATCCAACCTGTCCTCAGCAGCAAACATCTTGAACACATCTGTGTTGTTGTTGTCAGCCATGCTAAATGCTGCATCTGATGTGAAAACTATCCAAAGATAGGAGAAATGGAGCGGGAACAACCTGTGCTATATAGCACAAACCGTAGAAGACTATAAGGCACTTGTTATACAGAAAACGGCACTGAAATAAATTCTGCAGAAAATGACGAAATAGCATGTGTAGTATTGCCTGTAGTGGAAACGGAGGCCGAAATGAGCCCAAATGAAAATTCTGAGCAGACCAAGCTCTTCGAGCTAACCCAAAAATTTTGTCAACCTGCGAACGCTCACCAAAGCTCACTGAAATCGGAGAAAGTGAGCAGGCGTATGCTGGAGCAGCTGGCGACCAAGCCCGAGAGGACGTGACCTGCTCTGATACCAATTGTTGGAATTAGGGTTGTAGAGAAACACACGGAGCTTGGAGAAGACGAAGGAAGCTCAAGGCACACAATGGAGAGTGTGTTACTTAGTGTGAAATGGAAAAGATAGATAGCCCTAGAGTGATGGGCGTATATACAATGCACGGGGGAAAAAACATCCTATAGAGGGAAAAAATGCCCCGGCGGTCCTAGTGTGTTCACACACATCACTACCACATGTATATGGTAACAACTTTTTCTTTTCGTTACGCACTCCATACATAAGGACTTTATCACCAACATTGATATCTTTGTTCTTTAGATGACGGTCAAACCATTTCTTCCTCCTATCTTTCTCCACAAGTGCATTTTGCACAGCTAATTGTCTGTCTTCATCTAGCCTTTCAAGGATATATAATCGCTCAACTAAGGGGTTACCATCCCAACCTTCTTTAGAAGCTACTTGAAGACTAGGAACGACAAACTCCCATGGCATAACCGCTTCTTGGCCATACACCATCTTGAATGGTGTGCAATTAATGGCAACTTTGTACGCAATACGATAAGCCCATAGAGCTGATGTAATCTTTAAATCCCAATCTATGCGATGAGCTTCCACCGTTTTAGTTAAGGTAGAGATTAAGGTCTTGTTGGTGCTCTCAGCTTGGCCATTTGCTTGTGGATAATAAGGTGTGGACTTATGGTGAGCTATCATAAAATTGGTAGTGAGTTCTTTTATTACTCCATTTATCAAATGAGTTCCATTGTCACTCACAATCTCAAAGGGACAACCAAATCTTGTAATAATGTTCTCAAAGATAAACTTGGCAATTGACCTCGCATCAGCCTTATGTGTCGCCTTGGCTTCCGCCCACTTTGTCACATAGTCAGTGGCAACGATAATATATCGAGATTGAGTCCAAACACCATTTTTCAAATGGTTGAGTCACTTTAACAGGATGTAAGGGCATCCTATCCTTTCGTTGTGTGATCTTGTAACGTTGGCATTCATCACATCCTTTGGCAAAAAGTGATGCATCCTTAAATAAGGTTGGCCACCAATAGCCTGATTGCAACACCTTTCTAGCTGTCAGTTCCCCTGAGAAATGTCCTCCGGCTATACTCATGTGGGCTTCTTGCAGTATGTATAAATAATCATCCTCACGGACACAACGTCTAAGAATATCATCCTTCCCTAGCCTGTAGAGAGTTCCTACAATGAGAGAGTAAGGTTCACATTCTTTTAACAGTTTTCGAGCTATGTCTTTACGAAGCTCTTTGGGTGGAAAACCATTAACTAGAAAGTTCACAATCTTCTCACTCCATTCAGGTATGGTTTCAACTAGAAACAGAGAAGTATCGGGCAACTCATCATCGACTCCAGTAGGGGCTTCACCATTGGGTATGTGAGACAAATGATCAGCCATGACATGTCTTTTACCAGGCCTCACCACAACGATAAAATCAAACTCAAGGAGAATTAACAACCATCGTGTAATTCTTCCCATGGAACAAGGTTTATTTACTAGATACAACAAGGCTTGATGATCAACATAGAACACAAACTTGTTAGCCAGAAGGTAGTAGCGAAATTTCTTCACTACGTAAATCATACCTAAACCTTCTCGCTCTGTAGTGGTGTAGTTTCTCTCAGCATCAGTCAACTGACGACTTGCAAAGCTAATGGGGTAGTCCAGTTTATGTTCTCCTGGTTGAGCTAGAACACACCCAATATCAAAGTTCGATGCATCAATATGCACATGAAAAATTACATTCCAATCGGGCACTCATAGAATAGGAGCACTAGTCAAGGTCTTTTTCAATGACTCATAAGCATGGTCACACTCCACAGTCCATTGGAACTCAATAAGAAGCTTGTACAAAGGACGAGCTATCTCAACAAAGTTTAAAATAAACCGTCGGTAATAACCAACATGGCCCATGAACCTTTGAACTCCTTTATAGTTTGTAGGTGGTGGCAATTCAACAATGGCTTTAATTTTGCTCTCATCTATGGAAATCCCATTTTTGGACACTATATACCCTAAAATGACTCCATGTTTAACCCAAAATTGGCATTTGAAAGGGTTTAAGGAGATGTGATACAATCTACACTTCTCAAACACTTTTCGTAAGCATGATAGATGTTCTTTCCAAGAGGAATAAACACAAAGGTCATCTAAGAATGGGCCCTGCGCCCTGAATGGTTTGTCCCCACATTTGCACTAAGATTTAACTCAGATTCTTTGTCCTTAGAGTCAATTTCAACTGATGATTCTGACCCCAAATCGTGTGGTCTATAGTCTTGTGAGGCGCTACTGGTTCCAATGCCAATCAAACTTTTATCTTGTGGATCATCAAAAGCTATATGCATTGCTTCTAGCATATTTAAGGGTACAAGTGGTGGTATTTCATCCCCCTCAGGTGTTACCCAGGTCGTCCCCCTATTTCCCCAAGTGTCTATGGTTGCTGCTAGGTGGACCCAAGCCACATTGTCCGACTCAGTCATCCCAGGTAGTACATCCATATAAGGAGAATCTTCCCCAACATCAGTGTCCGCTTTACACATGTAACAGTACTGCTATGGGGCTGAGTGAACTGTGGTGTCAGATCTATGATCAATTATAAAGCTATTTCCTAGAGGATGTGCTCGACCCGTCACAAGATCCACTCGAACGACAGAATCTTGGAATTGCAAGTAGACATGGTTTTTAGACCAGTCATGCACCATTTTTGCTTCCCTCATGAAAGGACGTCCTAAGATCATCTCCGATGCCATAGTGTGTTTGAAGAAATCCATAACAATGAAGGTAATCCTTATTTTATGTCCAAAGACCTTGATCTTGAGATCTTCTAGCATCCCAATAGGTTTAACAATAGACCCATTGGCCATCTTCACTACCATGGTGGTGGTCACAAGGTGAGGTCTTCCCATAGTTTCCCAACAATTTTAGTCACAATGCTAACCTCGGCGCCACCATCAAGGATTCCCTTCACAGTTAATCCTTTAGTAGTGATTGGTATGGTCGCATTGGATTCATCACCCTCAAAGTATTGTCCCAACTTGTTAACAGGTATTTCTATAACAAGGTTCTCATCTAGGTGGGGTTGTGGATCTAAGTGTTCCTCCTCTATTTGCATTTCCCCAGCTCCATCCATCTGTGCAAATTGTGGTAGCCCAAACTTTAGTTCTCCATTGAGGAAGGCTCGAAGAGCTGAGACTAACTCAGGGTATTTATATAGTTTGGACATGATGGTGGTTCTAACTTTTGAACACATGAAATCCATCAATTTGGCAATGTTTAACGACACCTTTTGGCCTTGAGTCCCTTGACGTGGGGAAGATGGGATCTCCATTTCTTTGATAGGATCAAGTAGTCCCTCTGTAAACATTCTTTCCATCAAGAAGTGAGTACGCCCACTTTCCCATGACTTTAAGTCACTTTCTTCTTGGATGACACTAGGTATAGCTAAGGGTCTATGGACTTGGTGAGGTTGTTGTTGAGTAGGGAACGCGGTGTCTGTAATCTCGATCTGCCTAGGTGCTGGTTCTAGATCCCTTTGGGTATCTTCTACCAAACTCCTTAATTGCTTGACTTGCTCAAAATCCTCTGTAGGATTTGGATAAGTTACTATCTTCTTCTTGGATCCCTGCCATTGTGGCTCATGAAGATCTTTCTTGTTGGTTTCTATCTTAGTGATCATTTTGGTCTCCATGGTTTCACCTGAATCAGAATCTTCTTTAGCGTCGTTTATATATACGGGGTCATCACCAGTCCCTATGTTGGTCTTTGGTGATTTCACTGCTTTTTGCGATCTCTTTCTTTGTGTTTTCTTCTTTTTCTGAGATTGGGCAATTGATGCCGTGTCTCTTTCCTCAAGAATATAATTTTGTTTTTGGAGCATCAATCGTGTGAGTACGTTTACTGGTATGACAAGTGTACTTGGTGATGGCTCCTTGGTAACTTCAATCAAGTTTAATGGCATAATCTTCAGTGCATTTGGATTATTTGGACATTGGGCGATCAAATGATCTATGCCACATCGATTACACATGAGTATCGGCATTGTAGATGTGCTCGCTTGATTGGTTTGCATTAGTGTGGCGTTCTTTTGTAGCCTAATAGGACACTCGGCTACACGATGCGAACCTCCACACTCATAGCATTGAAAAGGTGGTCTCTTAGCAGTGTAATTGATATTTTGACCTCTTGCCGCAAGAGCAGCTACTTGATATACAGGTTTGACTTGTCCCCAATAGTCCTCCATGTAGTATTGTGGACTTTCTTCAAGCACATCCATCCCATAGGCAATATTAGGATCTATACCTTCCTCACAACCTTCCAAACAAGAAATAGATGACTCACAACCCACTTCATTCACAGAAGTGATTCTCGGATGTGGTGGTTGCGGTCCTAGCGCTGGAGGTGGTAAGGGTGTTGTTTGAACAACATTTTGGGCCCTAGGGACCATGTGTTGTGCTGTTCGTTCAAGAGGTGGGGCCGGCATCAATGCAGGCACTCGAGGTGTGTCTGTCCATGCTAAGGTTGGTCTATTGGCCATCGTATGCTTAAATACTATGCAATCCTTAGCTTGATGACCATACCTTCCACATGCTTTGCAATTTCCATTGAATTTTACTCTAAAAGAAGGGCATTTACTGGTACTATGCGGTTCATAGCATACTGAGCACCATTGCTACTCCCTTCTTGGATACATATGATTGTTTTGCGGAGCACGATTGTCTCTAAGACTCTCTTGGATAGCCTTAGTGAGATCTGCTAAAGTCATCTCAGAAATCTTTGGCTCCTTAGCAATAGGCTGTAGGGTCATTGGCTGATGCCCTGATGCTCGCGAGCTAATAGATTTAGGCTCAACAGACACTCTTTCTCCTTGAATCATTAAATTATCCTCCAATTGGATCGCATTGGTGGTGACTGCTTCCCAAGTGGTGATACCTCTAATGACTAGGCCATTGTAGATATCCTCATGTCGTAATCCCCTAATGAATCTATCAAGCAATTGATGATTATTGAAGCGCTCATTTGGATTACAACGAGAATTCAAATGCTTCAAGCGACTAATAAAGTCTCTCACCGACTTTCCTTCCTCTCGTTGGGCTTTCTGAAGCTGAGAGGCTACACCCCAAAGTACTCCCTCTCGTATGTATTCTTTCAAGAATAGTCTCCTAAGAGTAGGGTAAATCGTTTTTTCTTCCACCCTTAGGGTTCTATACCAATCCCCTGCCTTTCCACTTAAGGTTAGGCTTAAAGCATTACTCTTATGCAGGTCGTTGTGTTCTCCTAGAGAATCGCATATTTGTTCAAACACTTCGATATGCTTTCTCACATCCCCGTGTCCACTAAATTTTTGTGTGAGCTTGGCTATTTGTACTGCCTTACTCCTAGGCCCTCTATCAGGTGTGTTACGTATATTCTCAGCAATAGATCGACCAATAGCTTGAGCAAAAGTTGCCAAGTCACCTAAGTGAGCAGGCACCGTGGGTGAAGGCGCTCCAGAGACTACATGTGGAGTAGGTATTGGCATTGGACTTGGTGCATAGGAAGCCTTTGGCTTCCACGTTTGGTACGATGTTGTGCCATGTGGAGGCCCAAAGGTCCTATGTGTGGCCGTAGGCATGGCAGACGTCAGATGTGACATGCTAATGCTAGCGGGTATGGTCCCATGGAAATAAGAAGTTGGGTGTTGTGGTTGTGGAGCATAGGTTGTTGAAACAATGGGAGGGGTAGGGGCTACATGAGTACGAGGACCTATAGGTGTATACGATTGGTACACACTTGTAGGTACTGTTGCAGGCATTGAGCTACCATGTAGTGGTGCTTTACTAACAAATGAGGTCCATGGAATGTTTCTTGGCATGCCCATCATTGGGGTAGGCATGGTAGCCGTGGTGTCATCAAGGGAAAGATGAGCTAGACTTGGAAAGGTGAAGCTATCACTTGTGGGCTCAGATTGCACTGAGACCCCTGGAGAAACAACATATGGAGGATCCATTGGACTTACCGAGGGAGTCTCCATTTGCGATAAGGTCGGTTTTTTAGCCTTTCCTATATCTAAGAATCTCATGAGACCCATTGAACGCACGTTGATCCCCTTGTTCTGTTTCTCTAACTCAATGACCCTATGGATGACCTCACAAACTCTTTGTTGTTGATCCTCCACACTAGTAGCACCCATTGTGGATTGTAGGACATCTAACCAACCCACGTGATAGGTGTGACCTGTGTATAGGCCGGTCAGAGTTTCTGTTTGTAGTTCGTACTCCCAGTTCTCATTTAGGAACACTCCATCTAGGATTGAGGTGCTAGGGGTGTCCTTTGAGTTAGATGCAATGTTACTTTCTAGGGGTTGGCTCTTAGCGGTTGCTACGTCAGGAGCACTCGATTGCTCTCTTAGCAAGGATATTGACATAGGGGCTTTCGCTTTTAACTCTCTTCGTTGCTCCACCTTGCGTAAGCTCTCGACTTCCTTTTCCCTAGCCGCAAGGATATACCGCTCAACCTCTTATACTTCGGCAAGGCTTCTACCATCGGGTAATATAACCTCGGAAGGGAATAGCTCTGAAGATTCAGGAGGTGCACTGAATGAAGTATTCACGTGCACATTTTCTAAGGGCATAGGGTCTATGTTGGTCAGGAATGGAGAATTTACTTCCCCACCCCCCTTATTTACATCATTAGCTCCATGTTCGGAGCGGTGGCTCTACTAAAGGTTTCCTTCAAGCGGCTAAGCACGCTCGGCCTTGACCGCAGACCCATGGCATGCATGTCTTGGCTTGACCTATCGGGATTAAGCATTGGGAAACCCTCCATGACGTCATAGTCAGAGGAAGAGTCACTAGCCGTTATGTTCGGGTCTTGGTTTGTACTACCTTGGGTCCCTGCCGAGGGCCCGGAACCTAAAGTAGGTGGATATTGAGAACTCGCGTAAGTCAAAATTTTCTCTAGTTGCTCCATCTCTAGCACACGACCAGAGCGCAGATGCATGTGCCTTTGGAACTCTACAAGCGTCGGCGAATAACCTTGAAGGTTAACGGCTTACTTTTTTAAGCGTCCGTTTTCACTCGTGTTTTTCTTAAAAAATATATGTTTTTAATGTTTTTTAATGATCGATTTTTTTGATTAAAGTGTGTGATAGCTTGAAACGAGCGTATCACTCAGAGGGTCGCGGTGTGCTTTACATCACAATGTTCAGACAGCTGAAGCTCCGTTGGTCCTCAAAAAATCGATTTTTAGCTACGTGTGAAGCTAAAATATGTAATTTTAAAGGACGATTGAGGCTTAAGCTTGAGCGTGAGCTTGGGCTTGGGTCTAGGAGATATTCCCGATCTCGGTTCTACCTTTAAAATTTATTTTTTACTTGTTTTTAATTTTTTTTATTTTTAAAAGGATAAGATCGATGCGGCCTGCACGAGAGAACACACAAACTCTACCTACCTACTTCCAACTAATACACCTACTATTACACACTAACACACTCTATTATCTCTCACAGATCTACTTCCTACTTACTGTACATTACATTACACATAACTAACAACCTTAATACTAACACCTTACACAGAGAAAAAAACACAGTACCTTTGAAAACTCCATTAACAAAAAAAATACACAGTAGTAACACAAAATCCTTCTTCTTAACACACACATCCTCCTTCCTTACCTTTCCTTTCCTACAATTGAAATTGCACCACAAAAGAAGCACAGAGTGCCATTCAAGCTTAGTGTATGACATTCCTCGGAAACAGCGCAAAAAATGTGCGCGTATGTCGCACGTGTCAATGCAAGGAACTTGCCAATACACTGTGTGCGAGCCACAAATGGCTCCAAGCACACAACAAGCCTAAACTAGTAAACTCAAAGATGGCGTTGGTGTGTCACTCACCGCTCTACGCTTCTCAAAAATGTGCGCTCCTTGCCGCACTGTCGAAGCAAGGGACTTGCCAATACACCGTATGCGAGCCACAAACGGCTCCAAGCACACAACAAGCCTAAACTAGCAAGCTCAAGAAAACAAAGGGTGTGTCACTCACCGCTCTACGCTCGCCTTCGTGGTGGATTCCTCGCCGCGATGAAGAAGAAGTTGCAGTCGTGCCGCGCTCAACCGCTTCGCCACCGTCGTGCCTTCGTAATGCTCGATCGCACACACACTCTCCCTCTCTCTCTCTCTCACACACACACACACACAAGGAGGTGAAGAAGAAGAAGATGGAGATGGAGATGGAGCAAGAGCACTCTTCAATTGCACAAATGAGAGAATGAGTAAAAATTAGGTTTAGTTGGCTTTTATAGGAGCTCACCCCATTCACACTTGGGCGCCCATGCTTAGCCAACTAATCCCTTGAATGTCCAAGTTAAAGTGCGCCTCTCATTGGCGATCACTCTACCTTTCCCTATTGGTCCGACAAGCCCGGTACCTGACTCTACCAAATACATAATACGCGTCCATCGTAGGTGATGGGTGTCCGTGTGCCGTGAGGGTTAACATGCCCCCCTTCCTGATGTAGATTCCGTCCTCGGAAGCTATTGAGTTGAAGCTGGGTCGTCGAGGTGGAAGAGCATTTGAGATGAATGTCCTTAGCCTTCTTCAGTCACTGCAAAATCAAACAACATTGGCACAGTAATTGCATTCTCTTAAAAAGCATATGCAGTTTTAGGTAGACACATTGATTGGAAAAAGAATTTCAAACAATTTGTCAGCAATGAACATTAAATTTCAATGTAATCAAATGCATAAACAGATGTAAAGGTAGAAAATTAAACAAGTCTGGGGTCGCTAATTTGACGGTCGAAAAGCACTAGAGATCGAATATTAATACCATGGGTAAGCTTCTTAATTTTCTGTGGTCAATTAAGTTGTTTAATCGCGAGAGCCAAGTATTCATGTTCGAGGGCTGACTAGAGGCTATACCTAGAAGACTTTGTAGTTAAGCTACCATAAAAGGAATTTCTCATGAAATCATCGCCTGACTGATTACTTTTTCTTTGACCCCCCAAAGTCTTTTCACATTGATTCAATTATGATGTGTGTGCTTATTTTGTATGCCTTGGGTTTTTTGCTTTTCAAGGAAAAGCGCCCACACTGGGAACCTCTAGGGCTCTAGTACCATAGACGATACATGTGAGTGAAGTACCAAATCAAGCTGAGATTTCTCTTCCAGCTTAAAATTTTACATTGTAGCACTTTGATTTTTTGTTTGTTCATTTTCAGCATTTAAATTTTGTAACTTTGGGGGGCCATATAACACTGTTACCCTCCCCAGGCTCATCACATTAGTAAACTCCCTTTATAATACTTAAGCTAAAGGTCACTAGTGTTAAGCCCACTAGAAAGCCCTAGTACATTTCATACAATGCTGCCTAAATCGGATTAAGAACCTAAGTAACCATTGCTTATTAGGAAGGCATTCCCCATGGTATTAAGAGAAGATTTCTAATACCTAGCTTGGTCAAACTAGCTTAGTCGGACTGCTTGATTTTTAAACCTAGACAAGTGATTATGACAAAACATTACATTGAATTAAATGTTTGATACTAAGCAAATGCACTGAATATTATACTACCAATCACAATCAAAGCAGACAATCATAGATGCAAAAAGATAACGGCAATGCTAATGGACAAGAAACACCTGTTTGTGTTGATGGTCGCGCTTGATTTGAAGGTTCCATGAAGGTCCAAATCCTATCAATAGCAACACGCTCCTATACACACTATGAAACAAAAGGAATACCTCCAGGAGGCACATTAGTGGGAAAAGAGAACTTCGCTAATCTCTCAACTCTAAAACAGAAACACTCCTATCGTACTAATCTTACCTACCCTCCATCACTCAAGCGATGAGGATCGAAGGTGTTTCATGGCATAGGTTTCTTTTTCACTGTACCAAATGTGACATGTGTAGGTCTGAGTCAATGTTTTGACTTTAATGTGCATACTCGTTTGCTAATTGCTCTTGCTCTTTATTTTTTCTTTTTTTTGTGAGTATAAAGCTTTATATGTACATTCCCTAAGATTGGAATTGAGAGGTCAGGGAAAAAGGTTGAGAGGGAAACAAATGAATGATGACTGTCAGCAAACACTCCCCCCTTCCTTGGGTAGATCATACCGTTTGAAATGAGCTTGTCACCCTTTGAAACCAATTATTCCAGTTGGTAATAGGTGAGGATTTTTTGCCAGTAGTTTTCTATTACCCTAGGTGCCTCATCAAGCTGCAAGGGTGGTAAGGTACTCTCCCAAGATCGAACTTGAAGTGGTTCATCAGGTGATTCTTGAACACTGGGAGGTGTGGATTCTTTTGTAGCTTCATGGAGGTCCGCTACTATAGATGGAGGCTGTGTAGAAGCTTTTACCTCTATGGATGTATTACATGAGGAGCTAGAATCTTCATGGGACTCCCCCCTTCCTGAGCTAGGTGGAACAAATCGTTCTTTCTTTGGTACCCAAACTAGCTCGGGAGCGGGTGTGTAGCATTCTGTGATTTTTTCCTTTCCACAATCATTGATTCGTTTTGGAACTACGGGATTGGGCTCACTTGCGTGAGGTGATAGGTAAGAGCACAATCTACGTTTTGGCACCCAGATTTGATCATTTCCTTGATAGTAGCTTTGGGCTTCCAATAGTCGTTTAGGGATCCATCGCAACATTTTCTTACTTTTCTTGGAGCGAGTGGTACGTTTCTTACAAGGCTTCTATTTTTTAGCACTAGCTATGGTCACTAAAGAAGCTTTAGGGACCCACTTGTATGTTTTCTTCGTGACATTAGGATGAGTCTTGTCGGAAGCGATATGCATCGCTTGTAGCATATTTAAGGGTATAGGCATTTCATCCCCCTCAGGTGTAACCCAGGTCGTTCCTCTATTTCCCCAGGTATCTATGGTTGCAGCTAGGTGTACCCAATCCACATTGTCCGACTCAGTCATCCCAGGTAGGATATCCATATAAGGAGAATCTTGGCCAATGTCTGTATCCTTCTTACAAGTGTAACAATATTGTAGTGGGGCCGAGTGAACTGTGGTGTCAGAGCGATGATCAATAATGGTTTTACTCCCTAAGGAGTGTACCTTACCAGTCACCAAATCCACTCTAAGGACAGAGTCTTGGAATTGCAAATAGACATGATTTTTAGACCAATCGTGAACCATTTGTGCTTCCCTCATGAATGGTCGTCCTAAAATCATTTCATATGACATAAGGTGGTTAGAGAAATCCATTACAATGAACGTATGTCGTACCTTGTGTCCTAGAACTTTGATCTTAAGATCCTTGAGCATCCCCATAGGTTTGGCTATGGTACCATTTGCCATCTTTACCACAATGTTAGTAACACTGAGGCGGGGTTTTCCCATGGATTCCCAACAATCTTTTGTAACGATGCTAACTCCCGCACCACCATCAAGAATTTCCTTTATAGTTAATCCCTTGGTAGTGATGGGTAGGGTCGCATTAGACTCGTCGCCTTCAAAATACTGCCCTAATTCGTTAATGGGTACCTCGATCACAGACTCGTGTCCATCTAAGTCAAGTGATTGCACATGATTTTCCTCATCAATCATAATCGAGTCAGGCCTATTTGGTTGCGCAAACTGCGGTAATCCCGTTCGTAGCTCTCCGTTAAGGAATGCTCGAAGTGCAAGGAATAACTCAGGATCTCCATATAGCTTTGCTATGATCGTGGTTCGGACCTCAGAAGACATGAAGTCCACTAGTTTGGCAACATTCATTGATGTTTTGCAGGGTGTAGGTCCTTGACTAGGAACTGGTGAGGATGGAATCTCATATTCCTTAATGGGATCAGGTATTCCTTCGTTAAACATCCTTTCCAACAAGAAGGGTGTATGCTCACTTTCTGATGTCCTGTCCTCACTCCCTTCTTGGATGATACTAGATATGGCTAACGGTCTATGGTTCATGTGAGGTGGATGAACTTGCGTGGGAAACACTGTGTCATGAATTTTGATATGCATGGGTTCTGGTTCTAGTTTCCTTTGAGTCTCCTCCACTAAACCTCTTAGATGTTTCACCTGCTTAATCTCGTCTACAGGGTTTGGGTACGTCCCAATCTTCTTTTTACGATTCTTCCCTTTTTGCCCCTGCGGTTTATCTTGGGGGTCTTGGATTGGATTTGGAAACACTTGTGGTGTTTTCAGAGGCTCTTTATGGTTTTCTCTTATTCGGTTTTCATTTGGTTCCATGTTACGGTTTTCCTTGTCGGTCTTTCCCTTTGTGGTATTGGTTCTAGTCTCCATTGTCTCGACTGAATCTGAATCATCCTCGAGGTCATTCATATACACGGGGTCATCTCCTGTTCCTATGTTTGTCTTGGAACTTGGCTTTGAATTTTCCGTATTCTGCGACTTCTTCCTTCGTGTCTTCTTTTTCTTTGCTTGGATAACTGACGCGGTATCTCTCTCTTCGAGGATATGTCCTGGCCCTTGAAGCATGGACCGTGTAATCGCATAAGCGGGTGCGACGGGTGGCATTGGCGATGTCACACTAGCAATTTCGACCAAATTCAGGGGTGTGATTTTAGGCGCATTTGGGTTATAGGGGCATTGGGCAATCAAGTGATCTATGCCACAACGATTACATGTGAGTATTGGCATTGCAGACGTGCTCCCTTGATTCACTTGCATCTGTGCATCATTCTTTTGCAGCCTAATAGGGCACTCCGCTACTCGATGTGGTCCACCACACTCGTAGCATTGAAGAGGTGGCCTCCTAGCCTGGGTGTTGATATTTGGACCTCTGGATGCGAGAGCAGCAGCTTGATAAACCGGCTTGACTTGTCCCCAACAATCTTCCATGTAGTATATAGGACATTCTTCCAATGTATCAAGTCCGTAGGCAATACTAGTGTCTATTTCCTCCTCACAGCCATCTGCATAAGCATTTGATGGCTCGCAACCCACTTGGTTCATAGGGGCGACTCTTGGATGCGGGGGCTGCGGTCCTAGCACAGGAGGTGGTAGCGGTGTAGCTTGTACAACATTTTGAGGTCTAGGGACCATGTGTTGCGGTAGTTGCTCAACAGGTGGAGTAGGCATCAATACAGGAGCTCGAGGCGCATCCGTCCAGGCTACAGGTGGTCTATTTGCCATCATACGTTTGATCATTAAACAATCCTTAGCTTGGTGACCATACCTACCACATGCGTTGCAAGTTCCATTAAATTTTACTCTAAACGTAGGGCACTCACTAGTGCTATGTGGACCTAAGCAAATGGAACACCATTGTTGCTCCCTTCTTGGATACATGTGACTATTTTGAGGGGGTCGATTATCCTTAAGAGACTCTTGGATTGCCTTGGTGAGGTCTGTCAAGAATGTCTCAAATACCTTTGGCTCATTGGCAATGGGCTTTGCAGTCATGGGTTCATACTCAATGGCTTGTGAGCTAGTGGATCTCGTGTCAGTAGACACCCTCATGCCTGATATCATCAAGTTGTCCTCTAATTGGATTGCATTGGCAGTGACATCTTCCCAGGTTGTGATACCTCTAATCACTAGTCCATTATAGATTCCTTCATTCCTCAACCCTCGAATGAATCGATCAAGCAGTTGGTTATTGTTGAAGCGCTTATTTACAGGGCAGCGAGAGTTTAAGTGCTTTAGACGACTAATGAAGTCCCTTACTGACTCTCCTTCCTTACGTTCGGCCTTCTGTAGCTGAGATGCTACACCCCAAAGCACACCTTCTCGTATGTACTCCTTTAGAAACAACCTTCGAAGGGTAGGGTAGATTGTTTTCTCGTCCACCCTTAGGGTCCTATACCAATCTCCAGCCTTCCCACTTAATGTCAGGCTTAAGGCATTGCACTTATGTAGTTCGTTGTGTTCCCCTAAGGAATCACATACTTGTTCAAACACTTCAATGTGTTTTCTAGCATCTTCGTCCCCATTGCATTTTTGCGTGAGTTTGGCGATTTGTACTGCCTTACTTCTAGGCTCTCTATCAGATGCATGACGCATATTTTCCGCGATAGATCGACCTATGGTTTGAGCAAACGCTGCCAAGTCACCTATGTGAGGAGGCAGGGCCGGTGGAGGTACTCTTGGAATCATATGTGGGAGAGGAACGGGTACCGGTCTTGGCATATGTGTGGATGATGCAGGATATGGAACATAACCGGGCATAGGTCCACTAGGATAAGAGCTAGGGAGCGGCACTCGAGGAGCATAAGCAAGTGGTACAATTGGAGGTGTGGGGGCCATGTGTGCATAAGGGGCTAGAGGCACATACGGTCGAGGCCCCATATTAGGTACTACGACACTAGGTAGTGGCACTGCGCTAACCGTAGATGTCATCGGTACATTCTCTGTCAGGCTTATCCCTGGAGTGAGCACTGTGTTTTCCTTAATAGAGGGTTGAGCCAAGTTAGGGAAGCTAAAGTTTTCGCTCGGAGGCTCAGATTGCATAGAGACCCCAGGTGAAATGACGTAAGATGGGTCCATGGGGCTCATTAGAGGAGTCTCCATTTGTGATAGAGTAGGCTGTTGAGCCTTGCTCGTATCCAAAAATCTCATGGGGCCAGTTGAGAGTATATTTACCCCTCGGTTTTGCCTTTCTGATTGAATAATGCCATGGATAACATTACAGATCATTTTCTGTTGATCTTCGATGCTCGTGGCACTAGAGGTGGATTGTACAATCTCTATCCATCCTACATGGTAGGCGTGGCCAGAGTGTAGATCCGTCAACACCTCAGTGTGGAGGTCGTATGTCCAATGATCATTAATGAACAATCCTTCTAGAGTCGACGTGTTAACGGTTTCTTGTGAGGTAGAAGCAATGTGGCTCCCCGTGGTTTTACTTGTCAGCAACGGTACTCTAGAGGGAACTTCTGAAGGAGGCAGCTCAACAGGGCCTTCTTGGTAAGAAGTTGGTAGGATATCCACATGGACACTCTTTGGGGGTGTGGGGTCCACGTGCGATGTGAAAGGAGATTCCACTTCCCCACCCCCTTCGTGTGCTTCATTTGCATCAGGTTCCGAGCGAGTAGCTCTACCTAATGTTTCCATGAAACGGCTAAACATACTAGTACTAGGCTGTGGAGATTCGGGAGGTGCATGGCCTTCTCTCTCAGTGTTTTGGGTAGGGTATGCTTCCATGATTTCTGAGTCGGAGGAGGAATCACTAGCGGCTATTTTAGGGTCTTGGGTGGTGCTACCTTGTGTCCCCGCTGAGGGTCTAGAGCTTATCGTGGATGGGTAATGGGTATCCGTATGAACAGAGGAACCCTCAATATGCTCGTGTTCTAGCACCCCCCCAGAGCGTAAGTGCATGTGCTTTTGATACCCTAAGGTGTCAAAAAGCTGCTCTAGGAGGCCTTGTGACTAGTTTTTAGCGTGTTTTTTGTTTGTTTTTTTGCTAGATTTTTTAGAGCGTGTCGTGGAATGGGCCGTGTGATAGCTCGAAATGAGCGTATTGGTCAGAGGGTCGTGCCGTGCTTTACAGCCCTCCGTTTGGTCACTCTATGCCCTCGGAATCCCTAAAACTGTCAATTTCCAGTAGGGAACTAGGCCCAAACTAGAAAGTCTAAGGGTGCAAGTGGGAAGAGAAAGGAGGAGAGTGGAGGACTTGTCCCACATGCTCTAATTCTCTCTTGAGGGAGTAGGGTATATATATAAGAGTGAGTCTACTATATATCATAAGACTGAGGACTGAGGCTTGGGCTTGGGCTTGGGCTTGGGAAACCGATCCCGATCTATCTTTTATACAAACCAACCGGTCCGTTTTAAGAGTCACGTTTTTTATTTTCGACAAATTTAGCCGCCCCGCTCACTCGCGTTTTTAATTTCCATTTTTTTTTTTTGCAAAAATTGCAGAAATTGAAAACGCAGATATGCAGAAATTGCAAAACGCAGATATGCAGAAATTGCAGAAATTGAAAACGCAGATATGCAGAAATTTCAGAAAACGCAAAAATTGAAAAAACGCAGATATGCAGAAAATTGAAAAACGCAGAATTGCAGAAATTGCAGAAAATTGCAGAAATTGCAGAAAATTAAAAAAACGCAAAAATGCAGAAAATTACAGAAATTGAAAACGCCGAACTTGAAAATGCAGAAATTGCAGAAATTAAAAAAACGCAGACAATAGCAGAAATTGAAACTTGACAGCAAATGCAGAAAACGCAAAAAAACAGAAATCTCCACACACTCCTTCCCTGCCTTTCCTATGATAGAAATTGCACCACAAGGAAGCGTAAAGTGCTAACCGAGCTTAGTGTAGGGCATATCCCCGACAGCGGCGCCAAAAATATGCGCTCCTTACCGCACTGTCGAAGCAAGGGACTTGCCAATACACCGTATGCGAGCCACAAACGGCTCCAAGCACACAACAAGCCTAAACTAGCAAGCTCAAGAAAACAAAGGGTGTGTCACTCACCGCTCTACGCTCGCCTTCGTGGTGGATTCCTCGCCGCGATGAAGAAGAAGCTGCAGTCGTGCCGCGCTCAACCGCTTCGCCGCCGTCGTGCCTTCGTAATGCTCGATCGCACACACACTCTCCCTCTCTCTCTCTCTCTCTCTCTCACACACACACACAAAAGGAGGTGAAGAAGAAGAAGATGGAGATGGAGATGGAGCAAGAGCACTCTTCAATTGCACAAATGAGAGAATGAGTAAAAATTAGGTTTAGTTGGCTTTTATAGGAGCTCACCCCATTCACACTTGGGCGCCCATGCTTAGCCAACTAATCCCTTGAATGTCCAAGTTAAAGTGCGCCTCTCATTGGCGATCACTCTACCTTTCCCTATTGGTCCGACAAGCCCGGTACCTGACTCTACCAAATACATAATACGCGTCCATCGTAGGTGATGGGTGTCCGTGTGCCGTGAGGGTTAACACTTCCTGTCGTGGAGGATTTCTCGCCGCAAGGAAGAAGGAGACGCCGCTACGCTGCGCTCAACCGCTTCACCCGCCGTCGTACCGCCGCAATGCTTGATCACACACTCTTTCTCTCTCTCCCTCTGTCTCTCTCTCTCACGCATACACACACACAAGGAGATGAAGAAGAAGAAGATGGAGATGGAGCAAGAGCACTCTTCTATTGCACAAATGAGAGAATGAGTGAATTTTAGGTTTAGTTGACTTTTATATAAGCTCGCCCCATTCACACTTGGGCGCCCATGCTTAGCCAACTAATCCCTTGAATATTCCAGTTAGAGTGCCATAGTCATCTCAGATATTGTTTGCTCTTTCACGATTGGCTTTATCTTCATTGGCTCATGCCCTGACGCTTGCGAGATACTAGACTTCGGCTCGGCAGACACTCTTTCTCCTGCAATCATTAAATTATCCTCCAATTGGATTGCATTCATGGTGGTTGCTTCACAAGTAGTGATACCTCTAATGACTAGGCCATTATAGATACTTTCATGTCGTAGTCCCCTAATGAATCTATCAAGCAATTGGTTGTTATTGAATCGCTCGTTTGGATTGCATCGAGAATTCAAATTCTTTAGGCGACTAATGAAGTCTCTCACGGATTCACCTTCTTCTCGTTGGGCTTTCTGGAGCTGAGAGGCTACACCCCAAAGTACTCCCTCTCGTATGTGCTCTTTCAAGAACATCTCCTAAGAGTAGAGTAGATCGTTTTCTCTTCTACTCTTAAGGTTCTATACCAATCTCCAGCCTTTCCGCTTAGGGTCAAACTCAAAGCCTTACACTTATGTAGCTCATTGTGCTTTTCCAAGGAATCGCACACATGTTCAAAGACTTCCATATGCTTTCTAGCATCTCCGTCTCCACTGAATTTCTGTGTGAGCTTAGCTACTTGAACTGCCTTGCTCCTAGGCTCTCTATCAGGTGCACTTCGCATGTTTTCCGCTATAGAGCGACCGATAGTTTGAGCAAATGCTGCCAAATCTCCTATTTGAGCAGGTATAATGGGTGTATGTGCTCCTGGAACCACATGTGAGATGGGAGTTGGCCTTGGCCTTGGCATATACGCGGCTCTTGGGTCCCATATTTCGTATGGTGGTGTACCAGACGGTGGTCCAAAGTTTACAGACGTGGCCCTAGGCATAGGGGGTGCATGATATGGCATGTTATTATTAAATGGAATGGCTCCACTTGTATAAGAGCTTGGATAATGCCATTGTGGATTGTAAGCTCTTGGAATAATCGGAGGTGTAGGAGCTACATGAGGCTGAGGTACGACAGGTGCACATGATTGATACATACATGTAGGTATAGTTGGGGGCACTGTGCTACTAGGCATCGGCGCAGTATTAACAAATGAACTCCATGGTGTACTTCTTGTCATGCTCACCACTGGGATATGCATGGTAGCTGTAGTGTCATTAAGAGAAAGATGAGCTAGATCTGGGAAGGTAAAGCTGCCACTTGTGGGCTCAGATTGTACTGAGGCTCCTGGCGAAACAACATATGGAGGATCAACGGGGCTCACTGAGGGAGTCTCCATTTGTGATAGGGTTGGTTGGTTGGCCTTTCCCGTATCCAAGAATCTCATTAGGCCTGTTGAAGGCATGTTGATCCCTGTGTTCTGTCTTTCTAACTCGACAATCCTATGGAGGACATCACAGACTTTATGTTGTTGCTCATCTATGCTAGTAGCACCCGATGTGGATTGTAAAACAGTGTAATGCTAAAGCCAATGGTAGACCGTGGGAAGGGAAAGATCACAGAATGCTACACACCTAGTCCAGAGCTAGTTTGGGCTCCAAGCCAAAACCAATTTATTCCACCTAGCTTAGGAAGGGGGGAGTTCTATGAAGCTTCTAGCTCCTCATGTAATACATCCATAGAGGTAAAAGCTTCTACATAGCCTCCACCTACAATAGTGGACCTCCATGAAGCTACAAAGGAATCCACACCTTCCAGTGTTCAAGAATCACCTGATGAACCACTTCAAGTTCGATCCTAGGAGAGTACCTTACAACTCGACGAGGCACCTAAGGTAATAGAAAACTACTGGCAAAAATCTTCACCTATAACAACTTGGAACAACTGGTTTCAAAGGGTGACGACATCATTTCAAACGGTATGATCTACCCATGGAAGGGGGGAGTGTTTGTGGACATCCATTATTCACTTGCTTCCCTCTCAACCTTTCTCCCTGACCTCTTAATCTCCAATCTTAGGGAATGTATATATAAAGCCTTATACTCACAAAAATAAGATAAAAAAGTAAAAGAGCAAGCGCCATAACACAAAATCATAAAAACAAATTATGCACAAGAACACGACCCTTGTAATATTTTCACTCTAACCATCATCTATTTACGTGTACAGATATGGCTAGTACGCTAGAGTCATCCACTCCTGCCTTGGGTGAGAGGTACCCTCGTTACTTTTCACAAATATTTCACATGGTCTTTCGAGTGCTTGCATGTGAATGGGATTTGATAGGTACGCTAGCATGTGAGAGGAATTTTGAGGAGTTAGAATGGCTAATACGTCTCTTGACCACGTCTGATCCATACTTAGTAGAGAGCGTTTCTCCCATTGCACAAGCCTACCCTTTTGACCAAGATGACTATAGGCGTCTAGTGACCTTCTTAGTAAACATGGGCACCTATGATGAAGAAGAAAATTTACATGACTACACGGATGGCACATATGGTCTCATGGATGATGACTTTGTTTATCTCGACGACGAGGATAGGGGTTTAGCCTTAGGGTTTCCCCCCAACCTCTACAATATCCTATTCCCTTGACTCTCTAGGGGGAGTGCAAATAATTAGGTTAGGGTTCCTTATGTTTTTTGTTGTGTTCAATAAGTGTTAGTACCTTTTCCCATTAATGTGCCTCCTGGAGGTATTCCTTTCGTTTCCTAGTGTGTACAGGAGCGTGTTGCTATTGATAGGATTTGGACCTTCATGGAACCTTTCTCTCGTTCACACTTCAGATCAAAAGCGACCATCAACACAAACAGATGTTTTTTGTCCATTAGCATTGCCCCTATCTATTTTGCATCCATGTTTGTCTGCTTTAATTGTGATTGGTAGCCTAATATTCACCGCATTTGCTTAGTATCAAACATTTAATTTAATGTAATTTTTTGTCATAATCACTTGTCTAGGTTTAAAAATCAAGCAGTCCGACTAAGCTAGTTTGACCAGCTAGGTGTTAGAAATCTTCTCTTAATACCATGGGGAATGCCTTCCTAATAAGCAATGGTTACTTAGGTTCTTAATCCGATTTAGGCAGCATTGTGTGAAATGTACTAGGGCTTTCTAGTGGGCTTGACCCTATTGACCTTTAGCTTAAGTATTATAAAGGGATCTTACTAGTGTGATGAGCCTGGGGAGGTGTATCAGAGTTATATGACCCCCCAAAGCTACAAAATTAAAATGATGAAAACAAACAACACAAAAAAATATCAAAGTGCCACAATGTAAAATTTTAAGCTGGAAGAGAAATCCCTGCTTAAATTGGTACTCCACTCACATGTATCACCTATGGTACTAGAGCCCTAGAGGTTCCCAGTGTGGGCGCTTTTCCTTGAAACGCAAAAAACCCAAGGCATACAAAATAAGCACACACATCAAAATTGAATCACGGTGAAAAGACTTTGGGGGGTCAAAGCAAAGGTAATCAGTCAGCCGATGATTTTATGAGAAATTCCTTTTATCGTAGCTTAACTACAAGGTCCTCTAGGTATAGCCTCTAGTCAGCCCTCAAACATGAAATACTTGGCTCTCGCGATTAAACAACTTAACTAACAAGAGAAAATTAAGAAGCTTACCCATGGTATTAATAGTCGATCTCTAGTGCCTTTCGACCGTTAAATTAGCGACCCCAGACTTGTTTAATTTTTTACCTTTACATCTGTTTATGCATTTGATTACATTGCAATTTAATGCTTATTGCTGACAAATTGTTTAAAATTTTGTTACCAATCAATTGTCTGCCTAAAATTGCATATGCTTTTTAATCGCTTATGAGAATGCAATTATTGTGCAATGTTGTTTGATTTTGCAGTGATTGAAGAAGGCTAAGGACATTCATCTCAAATGCTCTTCCACCTCGACCAACGAGCTTCAACTCAATAGCTTCCGAGGACGGAATCTACATCAGGAAGGGGGGAATGTTAACCCTCACGGCTCACGGACACCCTATCACCTACGAGACGGACGTTGTAACCTACGGTGGACATTGTATTATTTATTTGGTAGAGTCAGGTACCTGCCTTGTCGGTCCAATAGGAAAAGGGTAAGAGTGATCGCTGATGAGAGACGCACTCTAAGTGGGACATTCAAGGGATTAGTTGGCTAAGCATGGGCACCCAAGTGTGAATGGGGTGAGCTCATATAAAAGCCAACTAAACCTAAAATTCACTCATTCTCTCATTTGTGCAATGCAAGAAGAGTGCTCTTGCTCCATCTCCTTCTCCATCTCCTTGTGTACTAGTGTGTGTGTGTGTGTGTACACTTGAGAGAGAGTGTGTGTGTGTGTGTGATCGAGCATTGCGGCGGCACGACGGCAGTGAAGCGGTTGAGCGCGACGTAGCGGTGTCTCCTTCTTCTTCGCCGCAAGGAATCCTCCACGGCAGGAGCATAGAGCGGTGAGTGACACACCATTGCTCTCTTTTGAGCTTACTAATTAAACTAGTTGTGTGCTTGGAGCCGTCTGTGGCTCGCACACAGTGTTAGGCAAGTCCCTTGCTTTGATAGTGCGGCAAAGAGCGCACACTTAACTAAGGCGTTACCATCCCAACCTTCTTGAGAAGCTACTTGAATACTAGGAATGAGAAATTCCCATGGCATAACTGCTTCTTGGCCATACACCATCTTAAACGATATGCAGTTAATGGCAACTTTGTACGTAGTACGATAAGCCCATAGAGATGATGTAATATTTAAATCCCAATCTGTACGATGAGCCTCAACTGTCTTTGTCAAAATGGAGATGAGAGTTTTGTTGGTACTCTCAACTTGGCCGTTTGCTTGTGGATAATAAGGCATGGACTTATGGTGAGCTATCATGAAGTTGGTAGTGAGTTCTTTTATCACTCCATTTATAAAATGAGTGTCATTGTCACTCACAATCTCAAAGGAACAACCAAATCTTGTAATAATGTTCTCAAAGAGAAACTTGGCAGTTGACTTTGCATCAGCCTTGCGTGTCGCCCTGGCTTCCACCCACTTTGTTACATAGTTAGTGGCAACGATAATATATCGAGATTGAGTGCTATGAGTTCCTAATTGGGCCTACAAAGTCCAAACCCCATTTTTCAAATGGTTGAGTCACTTTAACAGGATGTAAGGGCATCCTATCCTTTCGTTGCGTGATCTTGTAACGTTGGCATTCATCACATCCTTTTGCAAAAATGATGCATCCTTGAATAAGGTAGGCCACCAATAGCCTGATTGCAACACCTTTTTAGATGTTAGTTCCCCTGAAAAATGTCCTCCGGCTATACCCATGTGGGCTTCTTGCAGTATGTATAAATACTCATCCTCACGGGCACAACGTCTAAGAATATCATCCTTCCCTAGCCTGTAGAGAGTTCCTGCAATGAGAGAGTAAGGTTCACATTCTTTTAATAGTTTTCGAGCTATGTCCTTATTATGAAGCTCTTTGGGTGGAAAACCATTAACTAAAAAGTTCACAATCTTCTCACTCCATTCAGATATGGTTTCAACTAGGAATAGAGAAGTATCGGGCAACTCATCATCGACTCGAGTAGGGGCTTCGCCATTCGGTATGCGAGACAAATGATCTGCCATGACATGTCTTTTACCAGGTCTCACCACAATGGTAAAATCAAACTCAAGGAGAATTAACAACCATCGTGTAATTTTTTCTGTGGAACAAGGTTTATTTACTAGATACAACAAGGCTTGATGATCAACATAGAAAACAAACTTGTTGGCCAGAAGGTAGTAGCGAAATTTCTTCACTGCATAAATCATACCTAAACCTTCTCGCTCTGTAGTGGTGTAGTTTCTCTCGGCATCATTCAATTGACGTCTTGCAAAGCTAATGGGGTAGTCCAATTTATGTTCTCCTGGTTCAGCTAGAACACACCCAATAGAAAATTTTGATGCATCAATATGCACATGGAAAGCTACATTCCAATCGGGCACTTGTAGAATAGGAGCGCTAGTCAAGGTCGTTTTCAATGAATCATAAGCATGGTCACACTCCGCGGTCCAGTGGAACTCAATAAGAAGCTTGTACAAAGGACGAGCTATCTTGGCAAAGTTTAAAATAAATTGTCAGTAATAACCAACATGGCCCGTGAACCTTTAAACTCCTTTATATTTTGTAAGTGGTGGCAATTCAACAATGGCTTTAATTTTACTCTCATCTGTGGAAATCCCATTTTTGGACACTATATGTCCTAAAATGACTCCATGTTTAACCCAAAATTGGCATTTGAAAGGGTTTAAGGAGACGCGATACAATCTGCACTTCTCAAACACTTTTCGTAAGCATGATAGATGTTCTTTCCAAGAGGAATAAACACAAAGGTCATCTAAGAAAGCTTCAAAAAACTCCCTCAAATATTCTCTAAAAGTAGTGTTTATTAATCTTTGAAAAGTAGCAGGGGCATTGGTTAAGCCAAAAGCCATAACATGAAATGTGAACACTCCAAATTCAATTATAAAGGTTGTTTTACCTTGGTCCTCTAGAGCAATTGTGATTTGATTGTAGCCAGAGTACCCATCTAAAAAGCTATAAGCTTCCTTCCCTGCAACTCTTTCAAGCACATGTTCTAAATATGGCAAGGGGTAATGGTCCCTCCTAGTGGCAGCATTGACCTTCTTGAGATCCACCCACACTCTAAGTTTTCCATTCTTATTTGGCACAATCACTATTGTAGACACCCATTCTAAGTGCTCAATAGGGTATACGAATCCGCATTTCACAAGCTTTTCAATCTCTTCTTGAACAATCTTTGCATATTTAGGATTTATTGGGTAGGGTCGTTGCTGAACTGGTTTAGCCATACTATTCATGGGATTGTGTGTTGCACCATAGAAGGTGGAACACCTTTCATATCATGATATGTCCAAACAAATATATCCCTGAATTCCTTGAGAAGTTCTCTAAGTACACACTCTTCAGTCTCTCTCAGATCTTAGGCAATGAAAACAGGTTTGGACTCTTCTCCTGGGTTTGCTAACTCTATTTCCTTAACTATCATTGGACCATCATAGACTCCATTGCTTCCATTGATAGGTTTTCTTTGAGCCTTTGTATACACAACCTTAAGTTCCTTTGTAATGTAGGATTTGAAATGTTCAGGTGCATGGTGTAAGTCTGTGGGGTCCTGTTGTTCTGTGGACTGTGATTTCACTTCCGATTCCTTTTGTTGTTGCGCTAACTCTCGATTTTGTCGTCTCCTTACGTACGGCTCAACTTTGGCTTCTCTGTAGCCTCTAGTTGTGCGATGTCAATGGGTTGTGGACTACACCACATAACGCTTTGAATATTCACCCCAGTTATCTACCAACTTCCGATGAGCATCACATGCCCCTATATAATTAAGCCATTCTATGGTAGATTTCTTTTCATTTATTCTAGCACGCACATTTGCTCGATATCGTTGCCTCTTATATCTCTTACTCTTCTTGTCTTATTTTTTATTACAGCGGATCTCTAGTGAAGAGTCACTAGATGAATCGCTACTTGTGTCTTCTGCTCCCTTTGATAGATTGTCATCTAGGGTACCACTGGGCCCTGAATGGTTTGTCCCCACATTGCACTAAGATTTAACTCATATTCTTCATCCTCAGAGTCAATTTCAATTGATGATTCTGACCCCAAATCATGTGGACTATAGTCTTGTGAGACGCTACCGATTCCAATGCCAGACAGACCTTCATCTTGTAAGTCATCAAAAGCTATATGCATTGCTTCTAGCATATTTAAGGGTACGAGTGGTGGCATTTCATCCGCTCCGGTGTTACCCAGGTTGTCCCCCTGTTTCCCCAAGTGTCTATGGTTGCTGCTAGGTGGACCCAATCCACATTGTCCGACTCTGTCATCCCAGGTAGTACATCCATATAAGGAGAATCTTCCCCAACATCAGTGTCCGCTTTACACAATATTGCAATGGGGCCGAGTGAACTGTGGTGTCAGATCTATGATCAATTATAAACTTGTTTCCTAGAGAATGTGGTCGACCAGTTACAATATCCACTCGAATGACAGAATCTTGGAATTGCACGTAGAC
This sequence comes from Adiantum capillus-veneris, assembly GCF_014529385.1. Taxonomy (NCBI): domain Eukaryota; kingdom Viridiplantae; phylum Streptophyta; class Polypodiopsida; order Polypodiales; family Pteridaceae; genus Adiantum; species Adiantum capillus-veneris. The sequence goes on along the minus strand of NC_140957.1, from coordinate 122,419,247 downwards.
ATGGTTTTTAGACCAATCATGCACCATTTTTGCTTCCCTCATGAAAGGACGTCCTAAGATCATCTCAAATGCCATAGTGTGCTTGGAGAAGTCCATAACAATGAAGGTAATTCTTATTTTATGTCCAAAGACCTTGATTTTGAGATCTTCTAGCATCCCAATAGGTTTAACAATAGACCCATTGGTCATCTTTACTACTAGGGTTGTGGTCCCAAGGTGAGGTCTTCCCAAAGTTTCCCTACAATTTTTAGTCACAATGCTAACCCTAGCGCCACCATCAAGGATTCCCTTCACAATTAATCCCTTGATGGTGAATCGTATGGTCGCATTGGATTCATCGCCCTCAAAGTATTGTCCCAACTTGTTAACAGGTATTTCTACAACAAGGTTCTCATCTAGGTTGGGTTGTGGATCTAAGTGTTCCTCCTCTATTGGCATCTCCCTAGCTCCATCCATCTGTGCAAATTGTGGTAGCTTGACCTTCAATTCTCCATTGAGGAAAGCTCGAAGAGCTAAGAATAGCTCAGGGTCTCCATATAGTTTGGACATGATCGTGGTTTTGTCTTCTGAAGCCATGAAATCCATCAATTTGGCAATATTTAATGGCACCTTTTGGGCTTCAGTCCCTTGACGTGGGGAAGATGGGATCTCCATTTCTTCAATAGGGTCAGGTACTCCCTCTGTAAACATTATTTCCAACAAGAAGTGAGTACGCCCACTTTCCCATGACTTTAAGTCACTTTCTTCTTGGATGACACTAGGTACGGCTAAGGGCCTATGGACTTGGTGACGTTGTTGTTGTGTAGGGAACACTGTGTCTGTAATCTGGATCTGCCTAGGTGCTGGCTCTAGATCCCATTGGGTATCTTCCACCAAACTCCTTAATTGCTTGACTTGCTCGATCTCCTTTGTAGGGTTTGGATAAGTTCCTATCTTTTTCTTGGATCCTAGCCATTATGGCTCATGACGATCTTCCTTGTTGGTTTCTTTCTTAGTGGTCGTTTTGGTCTCATGGTTTCACCTGAATCAGAATCCTCTTCAGCGTCCTTCATATATACGGGGTCGTCACCAATTCCTATGTTGGTCTTTGAACTAGGGTCTGACTTCGCTGCTTTTTACGATCTCTTCCTTCGTGTTTTCTTCTTCTTCTGAGATTGGGCAATTGATTCCGTGTCTCTTTCTTCAAGAATATAATTTTGTTTTTGGAGCATTGATCGTGTGAGTACATTTACTGGTACCACATGTGTACTTTGTGATGGCTCCTCGGTAACCTCAATCAAATTTAATGGCGTGATCCTCAATGCATTTGGATTATTTGGACATTGGGCAATCAAATGATCTATGCCACATGGATTACACACGAGTATCAACATTGTAGACATGCTCGCTTGATTGGTTTACATTAGTGTGGCGTTATTTTGTAGATAGGACACTCGCCCACACGATGTGGACCTCCACACTCATAGCATTGAAGAGGTGGTCTCTTAGCAGTGTAATTTATATTTTGGCCTCTTGCATCAAGAGCAGCTACTTGATAGACAGGTTTGACTTGTCCCCAATAGTCCTCCATGTAGTATTGTGGACTTTCTTCAACCACAGTAACCCCATAGGCAATATTAGGGTCTATATCTTCCTCAAAGCCTTCCAAACAAGCAATAGATTGAAGAGCGTGTGTGCAAGAGCGAGCGAGCGAGTGTGTGTGTGTGTGTGTGTGTGTGTGTGTGTGTGTGCAACAATGGAGAAGAGAGGATACACAGGTTCTTGGTGGACTCCAAACACAATGGTGTTAGGGTTATGAGCCCTTATTCTTTTATGTAGAATGAATTGTCAGTTCTAGTTTTCGGTAGTCTCCGGCCGCCCAACACTTAGGCGTGGCACATTGGGCTTTACCACCCCAACATAGATGACTCACAACCCACTTGATTCACAAAAGCGATTCTCGAATGTGGTGGTTGCGGTCCTAGCACTGGAGGTGGTAAGGTGTTGTTTGAACAATATTTTGGGCCCTAGGGACCATGTGTTGTGACGTTTGTTCAAGAGGTGGGGCCGACATCAATGATTACAAGCACTGGAGGTGTGTCTGTCCATGCTAAGGTTGGTCTATTGGCCATCGTGCGCTTAAATACTATGCAATCCTTAGCTTGATGACCATACCTCCCACAGGCATTGCAATTCCCATTGAATTTTACTATAGAAGTAGGGCATTCACTGGTACTATGCGGTCCATAGCATAATGAGCACCATTGTTGCTCCCTTCTTGGATACATATGATTGTTTTGCGGAGCACGATTGTCTCTAAGACTCTCTTGAATGGCCTTGGTGAGAGCTGCTAAAGTCTTCTTAGATATCTTTGGCTCCTTAGCAATAGGCTTTAGGGTCATTGGCTGATCCCCCGATGCTTGTGAGCTAATAGATTTAGGCTCAACAGACACTCTTTCTCCTTGAATCATGAAATTATCCTCCAATTGGATCGCATTGGTGGTGACTACTTCCCAAGTGGTGATACCTCTAATGACTAGGCCATTGTAGATATCCTCATGTCGTAATCCCCTAATGAATCTATCAAGCAATTGATTATTATTAAAGCACTCATTTGGATTACAATGAGAATTCAAATGCTTCAAGCGACTAACAAAGTCTCTCACCGAATCTCCTTCTTCTCATTGGGCTTTCTGGAGCTGAGAGGCTACACCCCAAAGCACTCCCTCTCGTATGTATTCTTTCAAGGACAGTCTACTAAGAGTAGGATAAATTGTGTTTTCTTCCACCCTTAGGGTTCTATACCAATCCCCTGCCTTCCCACTTAAGGTTAGGCTTAAAGTATTACTCTTATGCAGGTCATTATGTTCTCCTAGAGAATCGCATATTTGTTCAAACACTTCGATATGCTTTCTCACATCCCCGTGTCCACTAAATTTTTGTGTGAGCTTGGCTATTTGTACTGCCTTACTCCTAGGCCCTCTATCAGGTGTGTTACGTATATTCTCAGCAATAGATCGACCAATAGCTTGAGCAAAAGTTGCCAAGTCACCTAAGTGAGCAGGCACCGTGGGTGAAGGCGCTCCAGAGACTACATGTGGAGTAGATATTGGCATTGGGCTTGGTGCATAGGAAGCGCTTGGCTTCCACGTTTGGTACGGTGTTGTGCCATGTGGTGGCCCAAAGGTCATATGTGTGGCCCTAGTCATGGAAGACGTCGGATGTGACATGATAATGCTAGCCGGTATGGTCCCATGGAAATAAGAAGTTGGGTGTTGTGGTTGTGGAGCATAGGTTGTTGAAACAATGGGAAGGGTAGGGGCTACATGAGTACGAGGACCTATAGGTGTATACGATTGGTACACACTTGTAGGTACTGTTGTAGACATTGAGCTACCATGGAGTAGCGTTGTACTAACAAATGAGGTCCATGGCATGTTTCTTGGCATGCCCATCATTGGGGTAGGCATGGTAGCCGTGGTGTCATTAAGGGAAAGATGAGCTAGACTTGGAAAAGTAATGCTATCACTTGTGGGCTTAGATTGCACTGAGACCCCTGGTGAAACAACATATGGAGGATCCATCCGACTTACCGAGGGAGTCTCTATTTGCGATAAGGTTGGTTGTTTAGCCTTCCTTATATCCAAGAATCTCATGAGACCCCGTTGAAGACATGTGGATCCCCTTGTTCTGTCTCTCTAGCTCAATAACCCTATGGATGTCATCACAAACTCTTTGTTGTTGATCCTCCACAGTCGATTAGAGTTTTCGTTTGTAGTTCGTACTCCCATTTCTCATTTAAGAACGCTCCATCTAGAATTGAGGTGCTAGGGGTGTCTTTTGAACTAGATTCAATGTGGCTCTTTATGGGTTGACCCTTAGTGCTTGCTAATTCAGGAGCACTCGATTGCTCTCCTAGCAAGGATATTCACATAGGATCTTTCGCTTTTAACTCTTTTCGTTGCTCCGCCTTGCGTAAGCTCTCAATTTCGTTTTTCCTAGCCGCGATGATATATCGCTCAACTTCTTGTACTCCGGCAAGGCTTCTATCATTAGGTAATATAACCTTGGAGGGGAATTGTAATGGAATTGGCCTATTTAATTTGAGAGTAGCGGAAATTAATGAGAGTACTTTTGAGAAATGACTTTGTGAGCATAGCGGGTGAACATAATTGAAGATAGCAACATAATCATAGCAATTAGTTAACTTGGCATGAACAATACTTTTGCAAGAGAGAGAATTTAGAGAACATGACAACAGTTGAGGACCGGATTTATGTGGAGCCGGTCCCCCCTCCAATAGGCATTTGTATTATGATTTCTCCCATTAAGAGAGACTTGTTACAATACAATCTTTGTGTTACTTGTGACCTAGGTGATGCAATGAAGATGGAAAGATTCATGCATCACAAACATAACATAAACTTGAAGAAAGCTTTAATTATCCCAAGCCTCAGTCCCAAGACCTCAAACACCTTCGAAGGTGGAGAGAGCTAGCAGGGAATGAGGGTAGGGAAGAGGAAGAAGAAACATTTCGTAGGAGAAAGAATTAGTTCCTCACTTATCATAACTCTTGTTGCTAGCATACATAATAGCATAGTAATGAAGAAGAAGGAGATGGCAAGCTTAAGCATTGAAGCATGGCTCTTGGTTGGATTTGCACTCCATATCCAAGAGTGTTGGTGTAGGCTCTCAACCTCTACTTGTTTGGAGAAGGAGAGAGAGCTCTTGCACTTTGCATAGCAGACAATGAGAGTGTTTGTGAGTGTGTGTGGGTGAGTATACCCCCTAAGCAACCCCTAGCTTGCTTGGGTCGACCCCCCCTTGTAGCTCATGCTTGAAGCTCATTGGACCTCTCCAGGCCTAGCCAATCACAAGCAGGAGGCATTACAAGCAGGAGTGTTTGTGAGTGTGTGTGGGTGAGTATACCCCCTAAGAAACCCCTAGCTTGCTTGGGTCGACCCCCCCTTGTAGCTCATGCTTGAAGCTCATTGGACCCCTCCAGGCCTAGCCAATCACAAGCAGGAGGCATTACAAGCAGGAGTGTTTGTGAGTGTGTGTGGGTGAGTATACCCCCTAAGAAACCCCTAGATTGCTTGGGTCGACCCCCCCTTGTAGCTCATGCTTGAAGCTCATTGGACCCCTCCAGGCCTAGCCAATCACAAGCAGGAGGCATTACAAGCAGCAAAGGTAGCCTTGAGACAAGTGTCCCCCTTTCCCCTTTGAGAGAGAGGGCTAGATAAATGATAAATCAATTAATTAAATCTCATAATAAATCAATTAATTAAATCTCATAAATTATTATTGGACCCCTTGGGTGGCCAACCAATAGGCTTCAGGCACACCATGGGGGCAACTTGAGGAGGAACTTGACAAGTGTCCCTCTTGCTTTCTTTGTACCATGCATGCCTTGTGTGAGTGTGTGGGTGTTCTCTCTCATCCCCCCTCATGTAGGGCTCGCCCCCTCCTTGTAGGGATTGAATCTTTGACTTTTTGACACCTTAAGCCCCTCATGTATAGGCCCAGTTCCCACCACAAGCTTGGTTCATAAGCACTTTAAGCTCATAAGCTTGGGCTGGGTTCTCACCTCAAGTGCAATCCTAGCATCTCAAGCATCTCAATAATTAAGCACCTCAAGCACCTCAATCATCAAGCACCTCAAGCACCTTAGTCATCAAGCATGACAAGTAAGACAAGCACCTCGAGCTGGTCGGGTTCCCGCGCCTCAAGCTCAGCCCTAGCTTACCTAAGGTCAAAGGCCTTTTACACACATTATTGGAGGTCTTCAATGAAGCTAACCCTAAGGTCTTATGCTGCATTTGTTAGCCTTGCTCTTTGGTAGACCATCTCTCATTTGGGCCCCTTTACCATTGGCTCCGTGTTGAGATAGATCTATAAGCACATGTCTATATCTTAACACTTGTTCCTGTTGATTCTTCCACATTAAGTGATCAATTTAATATGAGAAAATCATTTGGGTTGGTTAGATATTAGATATTAGATTTTATGACAGGAATAACTCTGAAGAGTCAAGGGGTGCAGTAAATGGAGTATTCACGTACACACTCTCTAAGGGCATAGGGTCTACGTTGGTCATGAATGGAGAATTTACTTCCCCACCCCCCTCATTTACATCGTTAGCTCCATGTTCGGAGCGAGTGGCTCTACTAAAGATTTTCTTCAAGCGGCTAAGCACGCTCGGCCCGAACCGTGTGCCCATGGCATGCATGTCTTGGCTTGAGCTATCAAGATTAGGCATTGGGTAACCCTCCATGATGTCGTAGTCAAAGGAAGAGTCAATAGCCGCTATGTTTGGGTCTTGGTTTGTACTACCTTGGGTCCCCGCCGAGGGCCCGGAACCTAAAGTAGGTGGGTATTCACAACTCGCATAAGTCAAAATGCTCGCTAGTTGCTTGGCCTCTAGCACACGACCACAACATAGATGCATGTGCCTTTGGCGCCCTACAAGCGTCAACGAATACCCTTGAAGATTAACCGCTTGATTTTTTGGGCCTTTTGCGCCCCGATTTCACTCATTTTTGATATTTTTTAATGTTTTTTAATGATCGATTTTTGGATTAAAGTCTGTGATAGCTCGAAATGAGCGTATCGTTCAGGGGGTTGTGGTGTGTTTTACAACACAATGTTCGGTTACCGAAGCTCCGTTGGTCCTCAAAAGTGTCGATTTTTACTTAGGTATGAGGCTAAAATAAGTAATTCTAAAGGACGACTGAAGCCTGAGCGTGGGCTTGGGCTTGGGTTTGGGCTTGGGCCTGGGGAATATTCCCGATCCCGATCCTAGCTTTAAATTTTATTTTTTTTTAATTCATTTTTTTGGATAAGATCGTCGTGATCGCGCTGCACGCGCAAGCACACACACACCTAACCTACCTACTTACAACTAACACAACTACTGTTACACACTAACACAATACTACAACAATTCATTAGCTAACACATCTACTTAATGTACCTTACAAAACTAACATTATAGATCTACTACCTTAATTCTAACACCTTATCAACAGAGAAAACACAGTACATTGCAATACCTTATTAACAAAAACAGTACACTGCAACAAAAACAAACTCCTTCTCAACACACACACCTTCCTTGTCTACCTTTCCTACATTTCATAATGCACCACAAAGCAGCATAGAGTGCTACTCGAGCTTAATGCAGGGCATTTCCCTGGCAGCGGCGCCAAAAATGTGCGCGTCTGTCGCACGTGTCAATGCAAGGGACTTACCGTACACGATGTGTGAGCCACAAATGGCTACAAGCACACAACCTGGCTAATCTAGCAAGTTCAAGAGAGCAAGGGTGTGTCACTCACCACCCTACGCTTGCCTTCATGGAGGATTCCTCACCGCGAAGAAGAAGGAGCTACCGTCGTGCCACGATCAACAGTCTCGTCGTTGCCGTGCCGTCGTCGCAATGCTCGATCACACACACACTCTCTCTCTCTCACGCACACACACACACACACACACACACACACACACACACACACACACACACACACACACACACACACACACAAGGAGATGAAGAAGAAGATGTAGATGGAGCAAGAGCACTCTTCAATTGCACAAATGAGAGAATGAGTGATTTTTAGGTTTAGGTGACTTTTATATGAGCTCGCCCATTCACACTTGGGCGCCCATGCTTAGCCAACTAACCCTTGAATGTTCTGGTTAGAGTGCGCCTCTCATCTTTGATCACTCTTACCCTTTTCCTATTGGACCGACAAGCCCAGTCCATGACTACTAGAAGTGGACGCCGGTGGTTAACATTAACCATGACACTTAGTTTGCCAGTTTTATGAGCCATATTAGCTAGAGGACGAAAATTTGACCATGGGAAAAGTATAAAGGCCAACTTTTGTAAATTGAACCGAAGTTTTTGGATAATGAAACTCAGCACTCTGTTATTTTGAGTTACTATATCTACCCTCTTACTTCTTGTGCTTGTATCTCCCTCGTGTGAAGTGCTATTGCAAATCTGCCAATAGCATTGCGATCATAGGTGAAAGATTTTCAATTGAATGTAGGTCTCTTGTGAAGTTTTGGTGCTTGGAGTGTGGCCATCTTTTTGTTGTTTTTGCTTGTTTTGTTTGATTTATGCATATGTTTGGAATTCCGAGCATAGGAGAGGATATATCTCTCTTAGACAAAGTTATCGAGTGTATTGGATGTCAAAATTATAGAGAGGGTCTATTTGGTCTTGTCTACCATCCTAGAAAGCTTGGTTCCATTTAAAGCACTTTAGCTTAGCAAAATATGCATGTGTTCTTGCGGCTGGAAGATTAGCTTTTGGTGACTGGACCTCTCTAGAGATTGACTTGATTGTAGTAAGTTGTGACTAAGTTTTTTGAGGGATTGGAAACCTTTCATAACTTCCATGCAGTAGTGGAGTCAGCTACGTCCCACTGTTTTGACATATTAATGTATGTGGGTTCTTGCTTTGCTACAATTGATATGGTGAGGTTGGGTAGCTTGTTGACATGGGTGAACAAGAATTAGCATATAGTGGCCACTTCTAGTTGTGAGGCTAAGTACACGATAGATTTTGAGGTGCATTATTATTAAGTTGAGGAGAGACTCTTCGTATGATAGGTCAGCTTGCCTTATGTGCCTATGCAAGACAACCCTATTGACCTTTTCACAAAGGCTCTGCCTTGTGACAAATTCAAAGCTTTTTTGCACAGATTTGGGTTCTCTTCTTTGTGGCCTGATCACAAAGGGTATGGCACTTCCATATATATGAGCGCTAGCTCATGATCACCACATAACTCCCGAGGGGAATTTGTTACCATATGATGGTAGTAATGTGTGTAAATGCACTTAGGACTCTTAGTGCACTTTTGCCCTCTTTAAGAGTTTTCCCCCCTTGGCTTGCATATACACCCATCACTCTAGGGCAAGCCTTATTTGTATTAGTGCACTCAATAATACTACTTCGTGTGGTGTGTGGTTTTGAGATTCTCCTTCATCTTCTCCATTTTTGTGTGCATTCTAGCATCCTTATTTACAAGATTTAGGGGAAGGTGATTATTATTTACAAGATTTAGGGGAAGGTGATTATGATATGCTGCATATTGAGGAGGGTTGTATTAAATGTATAGAGTCTCATTAATATTATGGTGTTTTCACATCTCTTAAGGTATTAACAATGTCTCTTATAGGCCAAAAATGCTCTCTCAATGGAAAATGCACAATGCATTTCATCTAAGACTTTTAAGACCACATAAAGGACCCCTTCCTTCTTACCCCGTTTATGAGGAACCTGTATATCTTTTTGACAATTAGCCCATGACAAGATTGTTGACCATGAGACAACTACAACTCACAATGGTAAGGTGTACAAAATATATCTTATAAGGGCCACTCAAAGACACTCGCTAGATGCCTAAAAATTTATTTCCTACATTTCTTGATCTTCTTTCCACCTTTCGGAACTCACTAGAGAGATTGATGCCTCTATGAGCGACTGAGGACAATTGCTAATTTGCATAGAAGGGATGATATAATTTTGTAGAGATTGTTGCTTTTGTGTAAGATCAAATTAAAGTCTTGTTAAGTTCAACTTTTGTTTACTTAGTGGGCATGTATCTTGGTGAGATCAATGGGCTACAATGTTTGTGGAACAAGGTGATTTACTTGAAAGGTTTGCAAGGCTTACGTGCTCATGCACCTCAAGGCCATGCGATTATGAAGCTAACTTAACAAACTTTTTTGTTAAGAAATTAGGGTGATCAAAGCATTTGAGCAATGGCTACCTACAGCCTACGAGATGCACATGAGCGGGGAGCTTCAAGTGGCGCGACGACAGGGTGGGGATGTCCTCACATGAGCTCGATCTACTGGGGAAGTGGGGAAAGGGCATTGCTCAAGGGACTGGGTGTGCCTTGGAGGGAGGACCCGATAGTCCTACCCATGGATTTGTGTAGATCGTTGGCCTCCCCCTTATTTTTTGACCAACATGTGAGATCTTCCACCTGCCCCTGCTTGATGGGAAAATGAAGATCTGTCTTGAAGGGCCCTGGCTTGGCATGGTGGGATGCAAGGGTGGCAACGTTGAGCCTCACTAGCTGCAATGCCGGTTGATGGGGTGCCCTCTTGAGCCCGTATGGGGTTTCCCATTTGGTGCATGGCTCACCAGATTTAGCCTGTCTAGGAGGTTATGTGACGTGATACTTGAATTTTAGGTTCTTTTGCTCTACTGATTGTGTGGGTTGTTTTGGATTTTGGTCTTTTCATGGGGTGGGGGTGCGGACATCAACGTGGGTTTGTAGTAGTCCTGTAGTGACGGTGGCATCATGTCCTCTTCCCTACTAATAAGTCTGCATTGTGTCTTTTTTGCTGGGGTGCTCTCTGTGGTTTGATTTAGTCTTGATCGGCAGTAGTTGAATGTTCTTTGGGCATATGGTATGTCCGTGGTAGGGGCAACGATATGGGGGCACCCAGGGGACTTCTTCTGGTGGTGGGGGCTTGGGCCCCGCCCTTTCTCAACAACATGTATGTTATCAAATCCTCCTTTGTCTAGGGCTGGCCTCCCTTGTTGTGGTCAGTTTTGGATGTTGGGTCTGTCTATAAATGTTTTCAAGTGGTCTTGTAGTTAGTCATGGTGCCATGTCCATAAGTTTGGCCTCATGTATAGATAGTCGACCCACTTGAGGAGGAATGTTTGTGCAAATGACTCAAGGTCCGCCAAAAATTAGAAAAATCATAAAAAAAAAGAAGGCTATTTTAGCCATCGCTTTTGGAAAAAAGGGAACATTACATACATCGAGAAAGAAAACAAGAGAAGAAAAGAAGGGTTTTTGGAGGTTGTTGTTTTCAAAAGAGGGAGGAAGGAAAGGGCTCGCCGTATAGGGGTTATGGAGATTGGGATTCAGGCCTTCTTTGTCCTCGACTTCTTCTTCTTCTTCTTCTTCTTGGTGAACATAGGAGGATTGGGTCGACTCAATTCTCGAGATCAACATTTTTTGCTTCTTCAATTTCTTCTTGGCAGACATAGGAGGCTATCTCCATCATCATCGACTTCTCCCTCTTGCTTATTTGTTATATATGCAAGTAGATGATGTGTTTCTGGATACAAGGAAGAATTGGTCTCTACTTATCATAGGGTTTGCTTTCTGGAGTTGCATGACTTTGAATTTATATAGTAAAGTTTTCATATATCTAGCAACATCAGGTAGGGGTGGAGCAAGAAAGGATTTCTAGTTGCCTAGCTACAATTTGGGATATCAAATCAATGGTTTGCTCAAGTGTGTGTTATCGAGGTGATTGAGCACACATTGAGTCGCAAATATATTGGTTCGGATTTTTCTTGGAGATACAAGTAGTCATGCTGACTTTCTTTTGTATCGATTTTGTTTCAAACAATAAAATCAAGTTGGGATTTATATTTTTTGCTTCTCTTGTACTTGTTGGCACTGCTTGCTTGCAGGGAGTGATATAGGCGTGGTGCCTATGAAATGTTGTACACAATTTTTAGGCTTTTTGAAGCTATTTTAAAATGTTGCTTTTCAATGTTCCTTTTGAGCCATGCTTGTAATAAAAATAGCGCTTGCGTAAAGAAAGCTTTGGCTGCACAAGGAGACTCAAGCGAGCAAGAAGGAGCGTAAGGTATGCTGCTGCAACTCTCTCTCTCTCTCTCTGTCTATGCTCCAATGCAAAAAATGACTCTCTCTGTTTCTCTAAGTATGTGTAAGTCTCTCACATACACACACACAGTGCTGCCGTTGGCAAGTTAGTGAAGGCCTTGTTTCAATTCCTCTAGTTTAATACTTCTCATAGCTAGAGGTTGCCTTCCCGGCCCCGTCCAGAACAACATTTGTTCGACGACATGGATCATCAAAGGAATTGCCCAGGGATATTAAGCTGAACTCATGGTTTGTGTGATTGAGAAAGCTTGTTTCCAAGGTGATCTTTGGGCCTGCCCAAAAAAGAATGAAAAGGAAAAAAACCTTAAGTTCCAAATTTAAAACCTTAAAGATTTCTCTCGTCCTCATCTTTATTTCCTGATCTTGTACGGAGCACTTGCACTAAACGTGAAAGGTTGGCCTACCTTCGTATTCTGTGCGCGCGTGTGTGCAAGCTACATTCGTAGCTCGACTGAGGCCTCGTTTGGGTCATCGGCAAGATCTTCGAGCGGTTGTTCAGGTTTGAGCTGCTGGCCCAGGAACGGCAGTTTGCATGTTACATACAGCTGCGGTAGCTAGCGTACACGTCTCTGTTGTTTGGCGCAGCAGCGATGGTTGTCACAGCAGGAAAGGGGGCCAAGGGCCTGTTGATGGGCAAAAGCCCTGCTCTCGAAAAATCTGCAGACAAGAAGAAACCCATCTCCCGCTCTTCGCGCGCCGGATTGCAGGTTCTTTCCTTCCCCTGTCACACAGCGATCGCCCATGTTGCGATTAATATACACGTGTTTCAAATTTTCAAATTTCGCGCGCACAGCGAGCCCATTTCACATCTAAAACCAGGAAGGTCGTTTTTTATTTATTTAATTGTATAGTGTCTCTTTTCATCTTTTAAGCATGGTGGATCTGTTTTTCATGCGTTCGTTGAAGAAGCGCAGTAAATGCAAACTAAAAAAGAACTATCCATACAAGCTCTGCATACGTAAGATTGCTTCGTGTCAATCTCTGCATCACGCAGAACTTGCATTTTCTCACTCATGATATATGGACTGAACTCATGTCATGGACTGCACAAGCACCAATCAAGTTCTCTAGAAAGCTTCCACACTAGAATTTCCCCGCCATGTTGCGTCAGCAAACACTGCCTAGGCTTCTCAACTCTGCCAAAATTGGCAGAGTTGGAAAGAGAACCGTGTTACAAAGCTTCATTATTGCTACAGGACGACTTTACAGGTGTAAACTCAAGGGGAACTTATCTTACGTAGTTGCTCTCTCGGCTTAGTCTTGCCCTTTTGTTTGCTGTCTGTACCTACCTTGCATTTTTGTGGATATGCTTTGACCCTTGAGTCAGATCCTATGGCTCATCCTCCAAATTGATCCCTGGAGACTATACTATTCAGAAAACACCTACTTCCCTTATCCTTAGATTGACATGTTATTTAGTACGGGTGGATAGTGGTCCTTCTTGGACTAGGAACCAATTATAGTTAACTCGAGCATCATAGTGGGGAGAGAGTCTTCTTGGTTCTCCTAGATTTGGTTCCAGGTTCCACATGTATATTTTTCCTTCGGATTCACCTGTCTCGGGTGATCCACTTCCACAAGTAGAGACTGTTGGAGAGTTGTGACAGTTATCCATGGTGCGGGTTTTCTCCCTTCAGAGGGGGGATCTGTAGCCAACTTGGGAGTCAGTTTCTGTGACTACTTCCTTATGGTTCCATGTACAACGAACAAGATTGACAGACTATTTGGTTGCTTTCTACAACACTTTGTTCCTCTCTTGCAGAGCTTGGATGTAGGGTCGCTTGATCTTGCCCTGTTAGCTACAGTCTCAATATTGATATGTATTCCTTTTTGTTGGATTTCAATTTCTGATTCACTCTGAGAGTGGGGTGATATTCTCTCGGGTAGTATTTTAGACAGATGGAACAGGAGGGTTCGGAACGGGAACGGGGCCGGAACGGTAGACTAAAGTAAGGCTTGAATTACCTCCATTCAGCTTAGTCCCAAATCAACTCCTAAACAACCCCAAAACAGCTCCCAAATCTGCCTCGAAATCTACTCTCAAACTGCCCCAATTATGTGCCCCAAACAGTCCCAAATCTGTCCCCAAATGCCTACTTTTGCCTGTTTTGCCCCGCGTGTTGCCATTCCGCTTCACGTTCCGCCCTGTTCTCCCCCGTTCCGGAACATCGTTCCGGTTACACCCTGTTCCGGAATGGTGTTTCGTTCTCGACTCCGTAACGGGACTCATCCGGAACGCCATTTCGGAACGTTTGGGCTGTGTTCCGCCCGTTCCCTGTTACACTGAGATCAATAGTAGTTTCACTCTCCTTCCGATGAAGTTACTTCAGATACAACTTGTAGTTCATCATTGTATATGATGGTTGATGCAATTCTTTTGGTTCTTTGTTATCAAACAATTCATTCCTTAGTTGCCTCGATTGTCCCATTCTTTGGACTTTCCGTGGCAGCTTGGAGATTCTGGCATGTGGTATAGAATCAGAGTGCCTTTTCTCGAGGGTGGAGCACTTCAGAGTTGGGAAGTAGTTTATGCGTTTACCCTCCGTTTTGATGCATTCTCTTGGAGCGATCAGTAGTACGTTTTGTAGATGTTGGTTGTGCGACTTGTGACTCGGTTGAGTTGTGTGTACCTCGGGTCTATCCAGTTGGCATGTCAGTTCATATCGGACCACCCTTGGTCACATATATGAGCAACTTGTTATTAGCATGGAGAGCTTGTCATGATTGTGACTATGTTAACAGTATTACATTTACTCCTAGTTGCAGATACGTGAAGTGCCATGCCAAGGAGGACCCCTACGCTTGGATGGTCACACTGCTTCGCCCATAAGACGTGTCTCTTCGCCAAAAGCCACTCCTTCGACGGCTAGTCACACCCCTTTGCTCTACGGCTGCGACTCCTCGCCCAATGGTTGCAGCTCTTCACCGAAAGGACGTGTCTTTACGTCTAAAGTCATGTCTATTCACCAGGAGACATGTCTTTTCATTTGTGTCTCTTCGTCTCCTATATAAGGAGCCCTTGTATCACACATTCAATCAATCAAACACAGAATCTTTTGAGTCTTGTTTCTGAGTTCAATTCAAGTTTCTTAAGTCTTAATCATGAGTTTAGTACTTAATTAAGGATTAGTACCTAAAATCGTTATAGTGGTATCAAAGCAAATTTTTTCTCTGGACCCGAACTGTCATAAAATCTAATATCTAATTCTCCCAAATGATTTTCTCATGTTAAATTGATCATTTGGAGTAAAAGCTAGAACATTGGTAAGACTGCCAGACCGGTCTCTGTAGGGATCCAAAGGAGGGAAAATAGGGATCCAAAGGGGGACAGTTTGCAAAAGAGCATTGTGCTTCAATGGGGCTTAAAAGACCTAAGGTTCAGCTTCATTAAGACTTCCATAGGCTAAGGTTCCTAATTTTTTAGCCAATTGTCCAAAGGCCAATGTAGGGGAAAATTGGATGGACATGGAAAGACTAAAAAGTCTTCCCACATCCCTATCAAGGAGGGGGCGAGCCATGAGAGTAGGGGATGAGAGAGAAACACACACTCCAAAGCTTCCCCCTATACACAAAGAGAATACTGGACACATGTCAGGCTCCTAGGCGAGTTGTCCCCAAGCTTCCCTCAAATCCTATTGGATGGCCATAGAGGTGGACTAATGAGAATTAAGCTAGAGTAAATATTGTCTAATCAATCTAAAAATGCTTGATAAAAGAACCAATAGAAATTAAGCTCCCAATTGGATAGTCTACCAAGGGGTCCAATGAGCATTCAGTAGCCCAATGGCTTGCCTGATTCCTATTGGTCAAAAGACTAAGAGGTCCAATGAGAGTTTAATTGAATTATCTAATTACCTAAAGCTCTCACAAAAGGGGAAAGGGGGACACATGTCACAAGGCTAGCAATTATGCTTCTAATTTGTGATTGGCTAAGTTTTATAGGGGCCAATGGGATGCTAGCATGAGCAAATAGCAAGAGGGGTTGGCCAACATGAGAGAGAAGGCTGCATTTTACTCTTAACTCATTGCCACACACACACACACAACTCATGTGTGCAAGAAGAACTGTAAGGTGTAGCGGAAGTGAAAGTTGAACTTTGCTCAAGATGAGTGCTCCGAATTGTGCTCAAGGGTTCCTTTTACTTACGGAAGGGAGAGCCTTCCGTTTCTTTAGTGAGAGAGTGCAATGGACACAAACAAAGTGGTGAACACTGTGAATGAAGGTGCTGCGCGACTGAGAGGTAGAGAGAGAAGAATACGACACGAGAATGTTGTCAAACCCTCCTCCGAAGGCCCCACTCTCTATGGCGAGAGCGGTCTACTATTGATTGCACAAATCTCTACAATGCTTTGGACTTGCCGATGATGTCGACGACGATGAGACGGGGTGAAATCTAAAAACGCTAAGGGTTGAAATCTGCAAATCTTTATTTGCTGAATTCAAACTCTATGTCGGCGATGACGACGATGCAATGATGACGCGTTGAAAACGTAGATGCTGAAATCTGCGTTTTCCGAGCTGAAACTGCAAACTGTGGTTGATCTGATCGTGTAGCGAGGATCTGCTACGGAGAGGTGAGATCTGCGAGGTTTGAGACTTCTACTGCGGTGTGTCTGCTAAAAACTGAAAACGCTGATGCTTCTGATGATCTTGTCGTGATGAATCTGCAAAACACTGGTTGCTATGCTGCTCCAAAAACGCTAGGGCTGATGTGTGTCTTGCTGCAAAAACGCTAGGCTGATCCTATTGTTCTGCTAACGCTAGAACTGATCTGTGATTGCTGTTGCCAGGCTACTGCAAATGCAAAACACTAGGCTGGTTCTGCACTCGAAGAAAACGCCAGGCTTGGTGATGGCTGAAAACGCTGGGCTTTTGCTAATGAAAAATACCATGCTTGTTGTGGGGGGGAATCTTGTTGAGAAGGTGCTTGTTGAACAAGGTGTTCCTGCTGCCTCTTTTGCCAGAAAGTGCTAGCGATAGGTTTCTTATTTACTTGCTTATCAAAATTGCCCTACCTACTTCCCAATAAAAGTCACTTAAAAATAATAAGTGAAAATTGGCTAAAATAGGGAAAAAAAAATGCTCCTGATGGGTTATGATGGTAATCTGATGGTCATGCTGTGTGCAACCAGAGGATATGCATCTAATCTAAGTGCCTGGACATGCACGGTGTGCGAACAGACTCACAAAAGTGTCAGAACACTTCCTAAGCTAACTGAACTGAATCCATGTCATGAAGTAGCTTGTCCATGTATACATAGGGTTAGATGTATATGTGACAAGAACTCCATCTCCTTCTCCAAGCATTGAGAAGTGGAGGCCTACACCAACAACTCTTGGCTATGGAATGCAAATCCAACCAAGAGCCAAGCTTCAATGGCATGCTCATCTCCTCTACCATGCTAATTACTAAGATAAGCTATGCTATTAGAGTGATTATGTGAGGAGATTACTTCTTTCTCGTAAGATACCTCTTCTTCCTCTCAATCTATCCTTATTCCTTGCTAGCTCTCACCATTTTTGAAGGTGTGTGAGGTCTTGGGATTGAGGCTAGGAACACTATGTGTTTTTCAAGCATAATTTGGTGTATGAAGCTTCCATCTTCATTACACCCACTAGTTTTATTCAGAAACACAAAGATTGTATTGTACAAAAGTCTCCTTTGATGGGAGAAGCTATAATACAAAGCCTTTATGGAGGGGGGACCGGCTCCATATAGATCCGGTCCTCAACTGTTGTCAATTGTTCAATTTCTCTCTCTTTTCAAGTATTGTCAATGCCAAATTAGCTAGGTGTAAATTGCTATGTTGCTTTCTCAGTTAAGTACTCTCTCTATGCTCATTAGGAACTTGTTCTTAATGAAATGCTCACTATGTTATTAATTTCCGCTACACACAAGTTACTAGTGCATTAAATGCTACATTGGTATCAGAGCTATTGGTTTCTCTTTTCTTGCTCAAGAAGAGAGGTCCTCAAGCTTGCTACAAATGGTTGGTGTTATTAATTGCAAAAGAGTAAGTAGAATAGGGATTTATCATCCTTGAAGCACGCCTGCTTTATGCAGTTAACGGGGACACTGTTGAGAGCTATGGTCTTAATAATGGAGTCCTACGCGCCTATGGCTTAATCATTATTGAGCTATTAGAAGCTTGACAGGAACCGATGCTATCTTGGCTCTGTTGAACCCTCTCTTCTATTCCTTGCAATTAAAAATATTCGAGCCACAGGTATAGATGCTTGAGTGCTTATCTTTGAAGGTAAAGAGGAGTAGTAACTAGGGCTTGAAGTGCCAAAGTACAAGTAAAATTTTACACCTAAAATTTGCTAGTATGGCTGACAAAGGAAAAGAGATTGAAATGAATGTTGATAGCTTTGATTTTGCTAATGAAAAAGCAACTACTGATGCCCCTATGCTTGTAAACTATCTTGTTTCTAGGCTTCAACAAGCCCTGGGCAATCCATCCCTCCAAGGTGAAGTGCTACAACAATTGCGCATCCATGGTATTCTCCAAACTCCCCACCAAGAAGAGAGAGTACCTAGGAAGCCTCCTAGTGAGACTTCCAAAAGAGGACTCTCTTGGATAAGGGAAGAAGAGGAGGATCCGTACTAAGGGCTCAAAAATTTACTAGTCGATGGCGCATCTCCTTCCCAAAGGAGAACCCAAGTTTCAATGGTAGAGCCTCTACTGAAAGAACGAGAAAGAAGTGAGTCTCCTGCCACCTCGGCGGAGATGGCTCCACGCAGACGGCGGGCAAAACGCTCTCCAACATCCCCTAAACGTAGAAGATCATCGCATACTTCTACACACCATAAATTTTTTTTTTTTTCAAGAAAAAGATCCTTCTATTAGTTAATGAAAATTGCCCATAGGGCTACATCCACCTCTACAAGAGAGGGCTACAACAAGCATGATGGGGAGACTCTCCCAATGAAAAAACAACATATATACAATGGGGCTAGATCAAGAAATGGGAGGAGGGAAGAGCCACACAGGTGGACAGTAGTGCCATCTGAGCACCCCCTGGACCATGGTGTAGAAAGGCCCAGGGCGCCATAGTCGAAGGAAAGCCTTGCGGCGCTCCCGCATGCGGTCGAGCTGCCCTGTAGTCCCTCAAGCTGTCCTCTGAGAGTATGGATCAGCTCTAGCCAAAAGTCACGAACAGTCTCTGCTGGTGGCACAGGGCGAGCCTCAAAGATGCGGAAACAACCAGCCCGCCAGATGAACCAAAGAGCTAGGCCGCTGATGAGCTCCCAGCACTCCTCTCTCTCACTGCACCACTCCTGTGGAGTAAGGTCTGTAGCAGGCTGGAGTGCAGGTCGCCCCCCCTGTATCACTATCATCCTGCTGGTGGAAGATAGCTCAAACTGTAGTGCCGGGCCCGTGAGGGTGGACCAAGCCGCTGCCCCCCAAGTGTACTGTCGAGCCGCGGAGAGGGTAGGCATCAGCCGAAGAACTCGTAGCCACACCTGCTGGGCCGAAGGACAGTCCCAAAGACAGTGTCGCTGACTCTCCACCAACTGGTCACAGGCTGTACATGCGGCCGAGAGACCACTATGCACAAGCGAGCTCCCTACTGCTGTGGCTCTGTGTGCAACCAACCACTGGAACAAAGTGACGCGCCTCGGCTGTCTGGACTCCCACAGCCTCTGCCAAAAAGCTGCCAAGAACTCAACTGTGAGACCACCCTCCTGCCAATGACGTGCTGCAGCGGGGCGGGCCTCTCTCTGCGCTGCAAGTATATGACGTCCAAGCTGAACAATGTACTGAAAGAAAGGGACTCCTGGGTGGTCTGCAGAAGAGAAGGGGTCCCTCCATAGCCACTCACCAGGGTCCCACTGTACTCGTGCCAGTGGACAACACTCCCAAGCCCATAGCCTCCAGTGTCCTGTCTCGAGAGCTGCTGGGTCAGGGTCTATGACGCAAGTCCTCCCACAGATGCCCACAACTCGGATCCTCTGGAAACAGCACTCTGCTACCTGCGGGGCCTCTACTGTAACTCGCTGTAATCGTCCCCCACCCTGAAGCTCAAAGAACAGGGCTGGGACAGTCTCTGAACAAGCCCTGACTGAGATGAGAACCTCCGGTCGTGTGAAGGCTCCCATCCATCGGGGTGCTACTGGCTCGAGAGGCGTGAGCCACTCAGCTGGAACTGACTCTGAGATGTCCTGATACATGCTCTGAACCCCTCTCATGCCCTGTAGCTGGACACCCTGCACCTACTCTGACAAACCTGTGAACTCTAGCCAGTCACCTAGAGAGCGCGCTGGACCTGCTGCCATGGGACCCCATGACACATGAGGCCTACTCCCAACCAGGTGGCCTCTCTGAGTGCTAACCATGGGGTTCCAGACGAGGGGCTGTCGTAGGCGCTCCTCCGTGCATGTCGGTTGTCTCTGCTCTAGGCCACGCCGAAAGAGCTCCCAAGAGCGAAGCAAACTCACAACGAATCGGACCCCCAGTCTCCTGCTCAAACCAACTCGGCGCAACTCTGTAAAGATCCATCTGGTCGAAGGTTGCCAAGGGCCTCCTGACTGAGGCACCTTGGCACGAAGCCTCTGCAGCAAGAACTCTTTCCAGGGCTCCTCGCCTGGAAGAAGTCCTCTGACGACGAACTTCCCAGGAAGGGCTCTGCTCTGCTGTACTGGATCAATGATCCCAAGCCCTCCCTGAGAACAAGGAAGTGTGATGACCGACCCAGCCACCTTGGCTCGGGCAACCTGAGTGTCGCGACCTGACCAAAGGAAGTTCCTGATCAGCCTCTCTACCTGGGTGATACAAGAACTCGAGAAGATCCAGCAAGAAGTGATGTACCACATAGTTGCCAACAACACCTAGTTGGCAACTACTACTCTACCAGCCAGCGAAAGTCGTGCTGAGCTCCAGTGGAACAGCTTTCTCCTGATGGACAGGAGAAGAGGAGCAATCTGCTGCTCGGGGGACAAATCCAAACCAACCTGACAACCCAAGTATCGAACTGCAGTCCCTGGGAGAATCCACCTGAAACCCTCTCCTGGCATCCACTCTGGCACAGGAGCACTGCCAACCGAGAAAGCCACTGTCTTTCTCCAGTTGATCAACGCGCCCAATGCACAGCAGAAGGTCTCAAGAGCCTGCCCACACCTGTGTAAATTGGCCTCCTGGCCCTCTAAGTACAAGGCTGAGTCGTCGGCAAACTCAGCGTCCAGAAGCTCATCTCCCCGTATCAGGAGTGCTAAGCCCCTCAAACCAACCTGGTGTGACACCAAAAATTTGCTCATCGCCTCCGCATAGAACAGAAAGAGAAAGGGGGCAAGAGGACAACCCTGTCTGACCGATCGTGTGAGCATGAAGCGCTCTCCTCTACCTCCTGCCAAAAGCACCTGACTGTGAGCCTGTCTGTACAAAGCCGACACCCCTCTGATCCAAGCATCTGAAAAGCCCATCCCGCGAAGCGTGCCCTCTAGAAAGTCCCAGTCAACTCTGTCGTATGCCTTCTCAAAATCGAGAAGAAGAATCACAAGGTCCTCCCCACGGAGACGTGCCAGGGCAGAAGCCTCCCAGAAAGTGAAGATGTTGTCAAGGATACTGCGTTCCTTGACAAAACCTGTCTGAGTCCCATGTATAAGGCTCTCCAAAAGTGGCTGAATCCTCAAACTGAGAGCCTTGGCAAGAATTTTGTAGGCTGAGTTGAGGATGGTGATGGGGCGCCACTGTCGAATCTCATCCAAGGAGCCACCCTCTTTTGGAATGAGGTAAATCAGGACCTCACTCATGCTATCCGGCATCACTCCTGTGTGCAGAATGTACTGAAAGGCACTACAAAGATCTGGGCCAAGCAAGTCCCAGTACTCCAAGAAGAAGCTGGGAGTCAGCCCATCCTCACCTGGACAACTACCACGAGGAAGGGCCCTAAGAGCCGTGTGCAGCTCCTCAAGCTGAAGAGGTATCTCCAGCCTCTGGCGCATCTCCTTAGTCACAAGACAAGGCATCTGCGCCCAAACCTGCTCCCTGCATGCATCCTGTCTCTCTGACTGGGGCTCAGCCGTCAGTAGCTCACGGTAAAAGTCAGTAGCAACTGCACGCATATCCTTAGGCTCACAAGCAACTGACCCATCGGGTCTCCTCAGCTGAGTGACCTTGGCATGCGAGTGCCGAGGTCCTACTGTCTCAAAAAAGGCACCTGTCACTCTATCACCTACCTGAGTCCACTGAGATGCCTGTCGGTGAAAGGCAAACTCATGGTGCCTCTCCTCTGTGCAAACAAGCTCCTGTCGAGCCTGCTGTAACTGCTCCCCCAACCATGGATTGTCTGGATGTTGCTCCTGCATCCTCTGTAGTGAAGCAATGCCTCGTCTGAGACGCTGCTCCTCCTCTCTCGCTGCGGCCCGTCGAGCCAAAGACTCCTGGAGAAAAAAGTGGCTAAGCTGAGCTAGGCCTAAGGCCACTCTCTCTGCCGGTAGAGCCTGGCTGTACATGCCCTCTGTCCAAAGAGCCTCTATCCTCTCTCTGAGTGCTGTGTCCAACAAGACCCGCTCTGGGGTGCGAAGCATCGTGCTCCCACTCCTTTGCCTGTCTGCCACTGTGAGGATCACTGGTGCATGGTCCGAGAAGGATGTCCCTGCCAGGATGCCCACTGATCCCCCCAAGTCACTGAAGTGGTCACTAGTGTAGAAGCGATCTATCCGCGATAGATTCACTCCTCCCACTCTGCGGTCTGATCTAGAGAAGGCAAGACTCTCTGGAGGCCTCACAAAGCCAGAATGCTGCCATGTATCCGAGACCCTCAAGGTCATACACAACCTCTCCCAAGCTGCTAACTCGACTCCATGCACAGTAGCATGGCTACCTCTGATCCCGTCAGAAGGGTCCTCCAACATGTTGAAGTCCCCTCCTACACACCAATGGTCAACCTGTGGCAAAGACTCAACAATCTGTGACCAAAACTCTGCACGAGCACTCGCCACATTGGGCGCATAGATGTTCAGGAAGCCCACAAGGCCACCCTGAACCTGCAAAGTAATCCACTGAGCCCTGCCTGGCACAATAATCCCTCTGCCCACAATGGCTTGCTGCAATGAGTCCGCAATAGTCATACATACCCCACCCTAGATGCCTCCAGGTCCAAAAGCAGCTGACCAAAAGGAATCATAACGTCCACACAAAATCTGACCACAGCGCCGGATGCGGCTCTTAGACAAATGGTGCTCCTGGAGCATAAGGAGATCAATCTCTCCTCCCACAAGGCAACGCTGAAGCTCCTGCCGCAATCGGCCCCGCTGTCGCTGAAACTGGGGCCCACCTAATCCCTGCACGTTCCATGAGACGATCCTCATGGGGAGCGAGAGAGAATAGATGCTGCAGCAGCAGCAAGACGGGCTATCTTCGAGGTAGGCTTGGATGGGGAGTAATCCGCATCCGAGCGTCCTCTAGATAGGCGAGCCTGTAGTGAGTGCTTGGCCCAAGCCCAAGCAGAACGAGCCGAGCGTAAAGCAACCTCCTCTGTCCAGGAGTCCTCATGTATGTATACATAGCAAGGCAAACACTGTGTATCAGCAAAAAAGTACACCACAATGTGCCTACATCCTGCTGAGTCTGGGGGTGTCACCGCAAACTTGGCCAGTGGCCACAAAGTCTGCAGCAAATCTGTAACTCCAAGTTCTCCCATGTGGTGAGAGAACTTGAGAACCTGTGTATGCAACCATCCCACCACTGAGTCGAGGGACCACTCTGTCTCGGTCCTACCGCAGAGAGGAAAGGAGAAACCAACTGCTGAGTCCAAGGCCTCTGTCCCCCTAGCGGCGAGGAACAGAGCGTGGACCCTGAAGCAGGCTGCCTCGTGGTCTGCTGTGGAATCGCCGAGAAAGCGAGTGAATCCGTAATCGAAGAAGTCCCAGCGGCGTCGGAGGTCAATGCTCGTCAGACCACGAGGGATAGCTGCAAGGGAAGATGTCTGAATCTGCAAAGGGGGCCGCAAGAAGGGCTGACCCTCTCTCGCTAGGCGACTCGTGGCAAAAGCGCTGCCAAGAGATCTCCTAGCCGCCGGCGAGGGACCAGTCTCCTGAGTCGACTGTGGTACCGAAGCAGGAGGAGGGGGAGAAGGAGCTGGGGGGGGCGGAGGAGAAGAGAAGCGGGGCGGGACGACAGAGACAGGGGGGCGAGGTGGGGAGTGGGTGGGAGCAAAGGGCGGGGGAGGGGATGAGGAGGAAGAGGGGAAATCTGAAGGTGGAGGGGCTGGCGAGGGTGAAACGGAAGAGAAGGCTGGCGTAGGAGGCTCCTCCTGCTCAAGAGGACCAAAGCGGTTCCCCGTGGGAATCCACTGCTGTTGAGTAGGCACCTGAGGGCCACTCTGAGTGCCAGGCTGTCGCTGTGGCCCCTGGCGTCCGCTGGAGCCCCAGGCTCGGAGGGTGGCTCAGAATCTGTGCGCTGTCGCTGGCTGAGGCTGCGGCCGAGCCTTGGCAGGCTGGGGCTGAGGCTGAGGTGCAGGTCGTGGTCTCCTCCGTGGACAGGCCTTCGCTAGGTGGCCCATCTGTCTGCAAATGAAGCACTGGTTTGGGAGACCCGAGTACTCCACACTCTGCCTAAAACAACCCCCACTCACCCGAGGCAAAAGGATGACCTTCGGGAGCGTGTGGGTATCTTTGACCAAAACTCGAACTGAAGGGATGCCGGCGGCCTTGGCAGCTGCTGATGCTGTCGTACGAGGTGTCTCCAAAACAGTCCCGATGGCGGAGCCAATCCTGGAGAGCAGTGGAAGGTACTCCCTCCGTAAACCCGGAAAGCAGACTGAGATGGGGATGTCTGCCTCCTCTACGAGCACATCCGATGTCGGGTCAAAACCGTGTCGCCACTGTCGAAAGTGGACGCGTGATGCTCGGATAGCCAATGGACTCATAGCTATGACCTTGGAGGCCATCTCGGAAGTCTCGAACTCGATCTGGTAGTACCCCCGTCCGAGGATCTGGACATCCAAAATCTTGCCCACCTCTACGAGAAGGCGGGCCTCGAGAAGGTCACGCAGCTCTCCTTTGCTGGGTCGGGTGCTGAGAATCTTGCAAATGACCGAGGTCGCCTGTAGACGCTCTACCTCATCGGCTAGGCTCGCTTGCTCTGTCGGTGAGAGAGGAAGTCGAATGGTGGGCTCAACGGTGTCGGGCGAGGGGGCTTCGGAGGAGTCCCTCTGAGGTGGAGCATGAGCCTCCATTAGTGTCTGCTGCTCTGAAGGAGAAGGGCGGATGAGAAGGCCAACGCTTGAGAGCTCGGCAAGGAGAAACCAACTGAGAATCCACTGCCAGGCAATTCACACGAGGCCTTCGGAGGAGGGGGGGGGGCGTGGGGATAAGGGGCTGGAGCGGCGAGGCAGCGAACAACGAACATCAGGGGGGGCAGCGGGCGGGGCTGCACTCTGGCTGGGCTGCGCGTAGGCTGGGTGTAAGCTCAGCAGCGCGCGTGGACAGACAGCGCGCAGGCAGGGGCAGCGCGCAATAGGGCGAGGGCGAAGGGGGGGGTATGGCGTGGGGGAGCACGAGCAGGTGGGGGGGGGAGGGGAACGCGCAGGAGCAGCAGCGAGCATCGATTTGTGAATTGTTTTGAAGTGGTTATCTGCTCAAAAATCTTTACACACCATAATTCAAAGAGAGACGAGAGAAAACAAGAGAAGAAAAAGACGAGAAAGAGGTCACCCTCTTCTCCATCTTCTTCATCCTCTTCCTCTTCTGAAGAAAGTGATGGTGTAGACAAGGAGGAACAAGGGAAGAAAAAGGCGAGAAAGAGGTCACCCTCTTCTCCATCCTCTTCATACTCTTCCTCTTTTGAAGAAAGTGTTGGTGCAGCTCTTGAACCACCTAAAAGAAGAGGCCATAGGAAATCCTATGCCGCCTGGAAGAGGTCGTCCAAGCTCAAAAAGTTCAAAGAGGGAGGAAAGAACATCTCTTTCCTTACCTATGATGGCACTTTTGGTGCTACAAACAAAATCTTGGCCTTTTTCCAACAATTCAATGCAGCGTTTGGAGATGAGGGCTTCACGGAGTCCTCTAAGTTACATCATGTAGCCACACATTTTCAAAAGTCCGCAAGGCAATGGTGGTCTAGCCTACGGGCAAACGGTGAGCTCCACGAACATGGAAAGCTTTAAGAGCTTCCATCATGAAGTAGTTTTTGGCTACCGATGCCAAAGACAAAGTACTCACCGAATGGCGAAGCTTGAAGCTCTCTCTCTACGAATCTATTCACAAATATGTAGACAAGTTTTGGGATTTACATCTTAAAGCCACTATCTTCAAAAAGATGTATTTTGGAGAGCAAAAATGACAATTTTGTGCGGGTTTAACTGAGGATATGATGGAGTATGTTAACTCTCAAAGGCCAAGCGCCATATTTGCGGTCATACACCATACCATGGTGGCTTCACGAATCAACTTCCAACAAGGGGCTAAGAGAAATCTTAAGCCCATGGAAAACAAGGACCGTAACGAGCCTAAGGGAAGGACAAAGTCCAAAAGTCTCCCAAAGGCAACGGCAACAATAACAAAGCTAAGGAGAAGGGAATTTATAAAGGCAAAAATAAACTCTCTCCTGAAGAGCTAGAGCGTTATCGAAAAGATAACCGTTGTTTCAAGTGCGGGGAGCAAGGGCATGCCTATCGTGCTTGCCTCCACAAGAATACACGTAATGAGCCTCCTAGAGCTACCTTGGTCGAAATTCAAGAAGAGGATGCTCATCAGAAAGGATCTCCTCTATGCCATGCTTGGGGAAAGGTGTTAGGTGCAGCGGAATGAATGTTTGAACTTTGCTCAAGATGAGTGCTCCGAACTGTGCTGAAGGTTTCTTTTGTTCTTATGGAAGGTAGAGCCTTTGGTTCTTAATGAGAAAGTGCAATGATCACAAACAAAGTGAATGGCTACTGTGTGTGCAAGTGTATGAGACTGAGAGATAGAGAGAGAAGAGAATACGACGCCAGAGACGTTGTAAAACCCTCTTCCGAAGGCCCCACTCTCGTTGGCGAGAGTGGTCTACTTATGATTGCACAAACTAGTACAATGGGAATGCATGCGACTGATGCAAGTCTAGGCTATGTCGACGATGACGATGGAGATGACGAGGCCGACACTAGGGCTGAAAACTGAAGGTCTTTATCTGTTGTCCAAAAACGCTATGGGCTGAAATCTGCTGTTGCCGAAAACGCTATGGAAAACGCTGATTTTGCTGGTCTTTAGGGCTGAAAATCTGCATCTACTGTAGGGCTGAAAACCGATATTCTTTGGGCTGAATCTGCTGGTCTTTTAGGGCTGCATCTGCTGTTGCTTCATTGCTGAAAAACGCTGCATGGCTGAGGTTTTATCTGCTGAAAACGCTAGGCTAGAAGTGGGCAATCTGGGGATTTTACTAACGCTAGGGCTGAGGGGTTTCTTGCGGTGAAGATCTGCTGACAAACGCCAAGTACTGAGAATCTGCTGGGCGATGATGTCCAAAAACGCTAGGCTTGCTTGTTGGAGAAAACGCTAGGTTGATGGGTTCTTCTTGCTTGGAGGAGGAACCACCAAGGGGTTCTTACTTGAGAAGTTGCTTGTTGAGCGGTGGAGCTCCTGCTGCCTCTTCTGCCATTTAGTGCTAGTCTAGGTTTGCTTATATACAAACTTACTCAATTTGCCCTACCTACTTTCCAACAAAAGTCACTTAAAAATAATAAGTGAAAAATGTCAAAAATAGGTAAAATAGGCTAAATGCACATAAAAATTTCCGTGAAGGATTCTGATGGGAATGCTTATGATCATGCTGTGTGCAACCAAAGGATATGCATGTACACTAAGTGACTGGGCATGCACGGTCTACGAATAGACTCACAAAAGTGCCAGATCACTTCTAATCTAGACTGAATGGACTGATTGAACCCTTGTCGTGCTGTAGCTTGTCCACTGACACATAGGGTTGGATGTGTCACGTGACCAAAGGTAAGAGAACATGATGCTTTTATTCTCTTGGACCTTGGTTCTACTTCCAATTTCATATCCACAAAGTTGGCCACCAAGCTAGGCATCCAAGCCTATGAGATGGGAGATGTCCTACCTACCGATATGGTGCTTTCAAGGGGCATGAAGCCTCAGTCACTTCCTTAATTGGGAAATTGAGGTTCCATGTCCAAAGCTACGTGGACAAGGAGGATTTCTTTATCTCTCCTCTCAAGCACGAGGATGTAATCCTAGGGGCACCATGGTTTGATCGCATGGCTGCCAATGTTAAATTCCCGGACAAATTTACTTTAGGTTCAAGGAAAAAGATATGTACATAGATGCTAAGGAGTTGGGTAGTACCATACCTCTTGTACATAAGCAAGCTTTCAATAAGTCAATAAAGAGCTTTATTTCCGTGTACATGATTTTTGTTAAAGATTCTTAAAATGAACCTAATGCTTTAGCAAAAGAAAATAGAAACAATCAAAAGGAATCAGAGTTACTCAATTTCCTCAAGGGGTTCCAAGATGTTTTTATTGACGACATCCCTTGTGAACTACCTCCCAAACGAGGCAATGACGACCATGCAATTGAGCTTCTTCTAGGGAGTTCACCGCCTAATAAACCTCCTTATAGAGTTTTTCAAGCTCAACAAGAGGAGATTATGCGGCAAGTGCATGAGTTAGTTGAGAAAGGCATGGTTAGGCCTAGCTTATCTCCATTTTGTTCACCAGCGTTATTAGTGCAAAAGAAAGACGGCACATATCGTATGTGTGTCAACTATAGAGCACTAAATAGGATCACTATCAAGAGTAGGTTTCCCGTTCCACGGGTAGAAGATCTATTTGATAAGCTACAAGGGTCGACCTACTTCAGTAGGATTGACCTAAAAAGTGGCTACCATCAAATAAGGATAATTGATCAAGACATTGTAAAGACCGCATTTCGCACTACGTTTGGTCTTTACGAGTACATTGTCATGCCTTTCTTAACCAATGCACCAGCCACATTTAACCGCTTGATGGAGAAGCTATTCAGGCCTCACCGAACCTTTATTGGAGTGTTCTTTGATGATATAATCATCTACTCTAATTCATTAGACGAACACAAGCAACACCTCGAGGTAATATTTCAAGTTTTACGAGAGAATAAACTTTATATTAATCGAAAGAAAAATGAATTTTTCTTACAAGAGATTCGGTATTTAGCTCACATTATCTCTCAATATGGCATCCAAATGGATCCATCAAAGCTAGAGGTAATAAAATGATGGTCTAATCTAAGGAATCTGCATGAGCTAAGACGCTTTATAGGTATGTGTGCATACTATAGACGCTTCATAGAAAAGTTCTCAGAAAGCGCGGGACCATTACATGACCTAACAAAGAAAAATGTTAGGTATATATGGTCCACTAAGGAGAACAATGCTTTCGAAAGCTTAAAGAGAAGCTTATCTCTCAACCTGTGCTTACACTACCGGATCTCTCAAAGCCATTTGAGGTCCAATGCGATGCTTGTGGTGATTGCCTTGGAGCTGTTTTACTCCAAGAAGGGTACACCATAGCCTATGAAAGTCGAAGGCTCGACCCTGTTGAGCAAGCTCTAGGCATATATGAGAAGGAACTCTTAGCAGTTCTACATGCTCTAGATTCGTGGAAGCACTATTTATTGGGAACTCCTTTCATTCTATGAACGGATCACCAAAGCCTTAAGTACTTCATGACGCAGACCAAGCTCTCCGACAAACAAATGAGGCGGGCAAATTTCCTTTCGCAATTTCATTTTCATATTGCTCACATTGCTGGCAAGCATAATCAAGTAGCCGATGCACTCTCAAGACGACTTAGAGTGAATGCGGTATCCATAGCAACTCACAATGATCTATCTTCTATGATAGATGAGTACGCTATCGATCCCGATTTTAGAGATGTGATTTCAGCCCTTGCACTAGGGAAGAAAGAAGAACCATTTACCCTACAAGATGATTATCTTCTCTATGGCAATAGACTATGCGCTACTAACTCACTACGTCAGAAAGTAATGTATGAATCTCATGCTCCTCCTTAAGCGGGGCATAGAGGGATTCAGTCTATCCTAAAAGGGATAGAAACATATTTCTATTGGCCTGTCATGAAAGCAAACATGCAAGAGTATGTTTCAAAATGTGTGGTATGCCAAAAGACGAAGTTTGATAGAGGGAAGCAACCTGGATTGCTTCAACCTTTGCCAATCCCTAATTCACCATGGGAGAGCTTATCCATGGATTATCTTTGGATTGCCTAAGTCTATCCATGAATACAGGAATATGGACGATAGGAGATAGGTTCAACAAACAAGCACATTTCATACATGTCAAAAAGACTATGAAAGCCCATCAAATGGCAACCCTCTTTATATCACAAATCTTCAATACCATGGCTTGCCAATGTCTATAGTGTCGGATAGAGATCTTAGAATGACTAGTAACTTCTGGAAGGGTCTCTTTGAGAATTTAGGTACAACGCTAAACTTCTCTTCGGCCTATCATCCCCAAACGGATGGCCAAAGTGAAATATCTAACCTAACAATCTTGATCTACCAAAAACTTATGTCATAGAAGTAGATCAAAAGTCCCAATGGGAGAAGTACTTACCCTTAGTAGAGTATGCTTACAATAACACCGTACATACTTGTTAGGTGCAACGGAATGAATGTTGTATTTTCTCAAGATTAGTGATCTTTGTTACTCAAGGTTCCTTTTAGTTCTTAGGGAAAGAGAGAGCTTTCCGTCTTATGGAGAGTGCTATGATCATGAACAAAGTGAATGGATTGTGCGTGCAAGTGAATGAGACTGAGAGAAGGAGAGAGAGGAGATACGACACCCGAGAGGTTGTAAAACCCTCCTCCGAAGGCCCCACTCTCGTCGGCGAGAGTGGTCTACTTTGATTGCACAAAGGTGTACAATGCGTATGCAATGGACTGATGCAATGGGACTATGCCGATGACGACGACGGTGATGACGACGACGACTTGATGGCTGAAATTTGAGATCTTCTAATCGCTGAATTTCGGGACTGTTTCGGTGGCTGAAAATGACTGTTTTGGCTGCGTTTTCTTGGGTTAAAAATGGGGGAACTTCTGCAACCAATCTGGGATGTATCTGCTACCTTGCTAAAGGCTGAAAATGCTGTGTATCTGCGGCAGGCTGGGGCTGAAAGTCAAAACACCGCAGCAATGCAAAAACTCTAGCAAAAAACGCTAGCTTGGCTGAAATTGCTGATGTCAAAACGCTGATTCTGCTGATGCTTTGCAATCCCAAAAACACTGGGCTTTGGGGGCTGCCTGAAGGGGGAACAAACGCTAGAAAGGGTTGGACTTGATGGCGATGGCTGATGCTGAGAAAACGCTGAGGATGGGAACTTGCCCGGCGAGGATGGGGATCCAAAACGCTGGGGGTGCTGGGGGGTACTGTTGAGAAGTTGCCTGTTGAGCGGAAGCTCCTGTTGCCTCTTCTGCCAGAAAGTGCTAACTTGGGTTTGCTTAATTGCACTACCTACTTTTGTAGGAAAGTCACTTAAAAATAATAAGTGAAAATCCCAATAAATAGGAAAACAATAAATAGGAAAATAGGCTAAATGCGATGGAAAATTCCCCTAACTGATGCTAATGGATTCTGATGGGAATTCCGATGATCATGTTGTGTGCAACCGGAGGATATGCATCTATGCTAAGTGACTGGGCATGCACGGTCTACGAATAGACTCACAAAAGTGCCAGATCACTGCTAATCTAGATTGACTGAACCCTGCTGTGGTGTAGCTTGTCCACGGACACATAGGGTTGGGATGTGTGACGTGACATCCCCTCCTTTTCAAAGTGAGGTAATGGTACCGAACTGTATGGCGTCGAGGGAGATCGCCAACAGCATCCGGAATCCTGGAAGGGACTCTTCGCCGGCCCACTCTGATTGTGTGGGTCGTGCGGTACTTGACTTCATAAAGGTCTGCAACGCTTGCTTCTTTGGGCCGCGCCGAAAGCGACTCAAAGTCTTCTGTGGCTCCTTCGATGCTTCAACTTCGTCTAGAGTCATGTTTCTTTCTTCTTCAAGAATCTCCATGGTTGAAAATTCCTGAAATCACTTCCAACACAAACCATGAACATACCTATTCCATGTAAAGTGCCTGGAAAAAATCTCGTCTTCCTAAAAGATTGTGCATGCAATGTAGAGGAACAAGTAGACGGAGTGCCAAACCGTTCACCACACACACGCAAACAATGAGATCGAATCGTGTCTGTCTGATCTAAATCAATCAACTGTGGCAATTCACAATGGATATGCCCATGCTTGGTGCTCATACTTTCTTGTGCTCTTTCTATATGCAAACGCTAGGCTGAATCTGCAAATTGAAAACTCTAGGCTGATCTGTAGCAGAAACGCTAGGCTTGATCAGTAGCCAAAAACGCTATCTGCTCTGTTGGCTGGAAACGCTAGGCCTCCTGCAGGTCTTGCTGAGAAGGTGCACTGCAAGTTGCTGGAACTTCTTCTTCCTCTTCTGCCAGAAAGTGCTAGTGCTAGGTTTCTTATATAGTGACTTAGCAAATTTGCCCTACTCAGTTTTCCAACAAAAGTCAGTGATTAAATAATAAGTGAAAAATGAGTAATTGGGGAAAATGAGTTCTATGCACTGTAAAATGCTCATGATGGGTATTGAATATCATGCTGATGATCATGTTGTGTGCAACCAGAGGATATGCAACTACTCTTAAGTGCCTAGACATGCACGACCTGTTTATAGGCTCACAAAGGTCCCATAACACTTCCTAAGCTGACCTGAACCCTAGACCTGAAGTAGCTTGTCTACATGCACATAGGATTAGATGTGCACGTGACTGCTATGTGTGGAAAAAAACCCATTGCTTCGGCAATTTTTGGTTTGCCCTTTCTTAGCCTTATCTCAACGCCTAATTTTGTAGACATTTCGGCACAACTTTCATCTGTAGAGAACACACGAATGTCATTGCGGTGGTGAATATAGGAGGGTAAGCAGGATCAGAAACTTGTATGAAAGCTTTGCCTTGGTTTGTAGAATAGTGAACTAATATCCTTGGAGTGATACTTATGATTTTTTTATCAAGTACATACCGTATTGTAGGTTATTGGCTTTAAAAAAAAACATATGAATTTTACGTACTTAACAACTCTATCCATTCGGTACTACGTAAAGGTTGTACCGAATACGTACCATACCTTACGTACCTTACCACCTTGCAATGGTCCTAGATGTTGAAATGTTGACAAGATCTTGCTATCATGATTGGATTTGAAAGGCTGAGGGCTGAAAATGCAAAATGCTAGGGGAATTGTTGGGGATCTACAACTTGACGAGGCTGTGGGTTGATTTGCTATGGCCGATGTCGAGGTGTCACGTGCACATCTAACCCTATGTGTAGCTACTTCATGACATGGGTTCTGTTCAATTAGCTTAGAAAGTGTTCTGGCACTTTTGCGAGTCTGTTCGCAGACCGTGCATGTCTAGGCACTTAGAGTAGATGCATATCCTCTGGTTGCACACAACATGATCATCAGATTTTAGTCAGATTCCATCAGGAGCATTTTACAGTGCAGAAAACCTATTTTCCCTAATTTAGCCATTTTTCACTTATTATTTTCCAGTGACTTTTGTTGGGAAACTGGGTAGGGCAAATTGACAAGGAAGTACATAATAAACCTAGCGCTAGCACTTTCTGGCAGAAGAGGCAGCAGGGACCTGATATCCACAGTGCGCCTTCTCAAGCAAGAACCCCCCCCCCCCCCCCCCCCCCCCCCCCAGTCGGAAGACTCAACGTTTTCAGCCAAGAACAGCCAGCGTTTTCTACAAGTGCAGATTCAGCCCAGCGATTGCAGTTGCAGATCGAGCCCGGCATTAGCAGACCCAGCAGAAGCCATAGCGTTTTGCATCTGCAAGCCAATTTGGCGACAGCAGGACAACATTCAGCCCTAGCGTTTTTGCATCAGCATGACCTCTTACCATTTTGCAGATTCATTGCGACAGAACCAAGAATAGCACCAGCGTTTTCAGTTTTCAGCGTGTAGATACCGTACCACAATAGAACCCCCAAACCTCGCAGATCTCACCTTCTTGTAGCAGATCCTCGCCGCACGGTCAGATCCAGCGTAGTTTGCAGATTCAGCCCGGAAAACACAGATTTCAGCATCTGCGTTTTCAACGCGTCGTCGCCATCGACATCGACATCGACAAAGAGTCAGGTTCAGCAGATACAAGATTTGCAGATTTCAGCCATTAGCGTTTTCGGATTTCAGCCCGTCTCATCGTCGTCGACATCGTCGGCAAGTCCATTGGATTGTAGAGATTTGTGCAATTAATAATAGACCGCTCTCGCCATAGAGAGTGGGGCCTTTGGAGGAGGGTTTGACAACATTCTGGTGTCGTATTCTTCTCTCTCTATCTCTCAGTCTCAGCACCTTCATTCACAGTGTCATTCACTTTGTTTGTGATCATTTGCACTCTCTCACTAAAGGAATGGAAGGCTCTCCCTTCCGTAAGTAAAAGGAACCTTGAGCACAGTTCGGAGCACTCATCTTGAGCAAAGTTCAACATCCACATCCGTTGCACCTTATAAGAGGGTGCTGATGACGGTGATGAAGATACGCTGAAATCTGAAATGTTGGCTGATTAGAGGTTGAAATCTGAAAACGTTGATGTGAATGGCTAGATCTGCCACGGTACGGCGTGGTGAGGGCTATAAACTGCTAATGCTAGGGCTGATCTAGTATTGCAGGGCAGATCTAGTACTGTATGCTGATGCTGGGCAAAAACACCATGGGTGCTAGATGTGTTGGTGAAAAACGCAAAAGATGCAGTTGGGAACGAAATGCTAGGCCACGGTGCTGCTGCCCAAGGGGCACCAACTTCACTCGATGCAATGGGTGACCCCTAGGGTCTTATTTCATGCAGGGTCGAGCAAGCAGATAGAGGACCCCCCTACTTTACTTTATAATAGCTAACATGTCATGTCCCTGTTATTAGATAATTAGAGGATCTTCGTATGCAGATACTAAGTGGGCTTGGTACTAATGTTATGCTATGGGAACACTCCCCAGTGGGCCAATGCCTACACCTAGTAGACACTGGTGGCAGAGTTACCCGGAACGCGGAACAGAAACGGCGACGGGGACCCCCGCGGAACGGGGGAACGACCAGGGGTCCAGAACGGGAACGGCGTGGAACGTGAGGCATAAAAAACACCCAAATAATGCAATTTTTAGCTCTACATGTTTGAAATTTGAATACAAGTAGTATTTAGAGTCCTTTGACTCTAATACTGATTAAAAAACTGGATTTGAAGACCCTTAGGCCATGGATGATGTGAGAGAGGGAGGGAGAGGAAGAGAGCTTGAGAGAGAGAGAGAGAGAGAGAGAGAGAGAGAGAGAGAGGGAGAGAGAGCTTAAGAGTGAGAGGGAGATACTCAAGAGAGGGAGATTGCTTGAGAGAGTGAGAGGGGGTGAAACGAAAGAGGAGAAGGGATCTCCCGGCTACACGGACCGCCTACAGATATGCGTCGGACAAACCACCCGACCATAGACACCATCCGGCAGCTCCCCCGTGCTGGGCCCAACATCCAAGGACGTAGGCGTGCACCTGTAAGACCCAACGTCCCATACCACCCGGCCTCACCTCCTCGAGGTCACCTTGCGCACTCCTAGCCTTGCGGGCTAACCACTGGCACTCTGCCAGTGGGGGTCGATAACTGTAAATGAGACCTTGGCCTCCCTTTTATAATAATAGCCGGCCACATTGGCCGTGTTCACAGTACGTCCGCTCGGACACTGGACGTCCATCCCGACGGCATCTGGGCTAGATCCCCTCTCCTGTGTGAGCGGGACAAAATGAGGCCTTGGCCTCCCTTTTATAATAATAGCCGGCCACACTGGCCGTGTTCACACTACGTCCGCCCGGACACTGGACGTCCATCCCGACGGCATCCGGGCTAGATCTCTTCTCCTGTGTGAGCGGGACATAACATACTTTCCTCCTTAAGAACCATTGATGTCCTCATCAATGAAGTGGGGATATTGAGCCTTCAAAGCTCTAACGGGTTCCCAAGTAGCAAACCTTTCAGATTGACCCTTCCATTTAATTAAGTACTTGTCATAAGCCTTTTGGCGCGAATGACGGGTACGATGATCTAAAATTGCTTTTGGTTCTCGAGGAATGTACTCAGTTTGCATATCTTGCCATACATTTTCCTCGATAGGCACAACAACATCGGCTTCGCCTAATTCAAGGTTGTAAGGTACGTAGTATTCGGTACGTGTTCGGTACGTACTGTACGTTGTACCGTATGGATTGGGCCATAAGGTACGTAAAATTCGTAGTATATTTTTAAAAAGCTAAAAATACAAAGAATTTCAAATTTATATACAACCTATCTAGTTTAAAAACACTGCACAATACTTAAACATAGCCACAACTTTCAAAAAACACTTAAAATCACTCCACAAGTTAAGTAACCGCTAGATAACTCTGCAACACAATTAACGCACACTTCCAAGTTGAATACAAAACTTACAATCTTTCGCGAGGTCAGGACTCTAGAGTGCCTCCTTGCAGACTCCAAACACAAAGAGAGGGAGGGAGGGAGGGAGAAAGAACCTTATCGGTGGCGGCAAATCCTTCCTTGGTCTCTATGCAGAGACTCTGTTCTACTCTCTGATTCTCTGTTGTGATAATAACCAGTATAGGATAGGTGGACTTATTAAAGGCCTCGCCCACCTAATCCGACCACGGGGAATAGGCACTGTTGGCGATTTTTTTTTTTCCAGAGGTTTTTTTTGTTTTTGTTTTTGTTTTTTTTTGGGGTACGTACGGAATCGTACGGAGCGTACGGATACCGTACGGACGTACCGTACGGTACAGAACCATACCGTACGTACGTACGGAAACAACCTTGGCCTAATTTCACTTTAAGGTGTCTGACATGAAATACTGGATGTACACTAACATCCGAAGGAAGAGCCAGTTTGTAGGCAACTTGGCCAATTTTCTTTGTGATCAAGAACGGACCACAATATCTAGCTGAAAGCTTATAATGCTTTCCCGTTCGCATAGTCTTGGAATCCTTGGGTATCTTCAGATAGATCCATTGTCCCACATCTAGAGTCCTTGGAGATCTCCTTTGATTAGCATAAGTAGTGACTTGATCATGAGCTGTTCTTATACTATCCTTAGCCAATTCGAGCATTTGTTGCATGTCATACAGGAAATCACGAGCTTTGCGTTCCTTGACTTTCTCTAAGCCAATAGCTGGTCTGATTCATCCTCTCAGTTTGTCCGTCGGACTCACGATGGTCAGAAGACGACATACTCAACTTCGTATGAAGGTTAGCAAAGACATCTCGCCAAAATCGGCCAGTGAACTTAGTATCTCGATCACTGACTATATCTTCTGGGAGACCATACAACTAAAGATGATCGACAAATAAAACCGCCAACTCATGGCTTTTTATTGTCGACTTCGTTGGTATAAACTTCGCCATTTTTGTGAGTCTATCGACCACAACCCAAATAGCGTCATTGCCCCGACTAGTATTTGGCAAACCAACGATGAAGTCGATGGAAATACTCTGCCACTTGGCATCTGGGATTTCCAATGGATGTAGCAAGCCAGCTTTCCTAAGGCGCTCTGCCTTATTGACCTGACACTAAGCGCATCTCTTCACATAGCTCTCTATGTAAGAGCGCATTCTTGGCCAATAGAAATATCACTTGACCAAAGCCAAAGTTCTCTGGATGCCTGGGTGCCCAACGCTAGGAACATCGTGGCATTCGCACAAAATCCTTTGTCGAACCTCATCGATTTCCGGCACGCAGACTTTACCATTTCTAAACAATAGTCTACCTCTAATGGAATATTGTCGCTGTTTCGACTCTCGAGCACGACTCACTTGGGTCTCCGGACCACCCAAGCCTGTATGCGAGTCATGCCCCGCTTCGACCTCGTTCCATATCTTGCCAAAATGGCCATCGGAACAACATAGCCCTCGGAGAGAGATAGAAATACGTCGAGATTTCAGCCATAGACAAGGCATTGACTTCAGGAATCTTGTTGAGCGCATCGGCAACTCGATTGCTGGATCCTTTTCTATAATGGATCTCAAAGTCAAACTCTTGCATAAGCTCAACCTATTTAGCCTTCCGGCCTCTGAGATCACCCTGATCACAGATATAGGGCAAGGAGTGATGATCTGTCCATGCAACAAACGTAGAGCCATACAAGTAGTGCCGCCATTTTCTCAGGGCGTGGACTACGGCATAAAGCTCCTTCTCGTACGTTGGATAACGCATTTCAGCGTCAAAAAGCTTCTTACTTTCAAACGTAATAGGACGTGCATCCTAGTATAATGCCGCACCAATAGCATAATCACTAGCATCTGTTTCAACCACAAACGGTTTGCTAGGATCCACAATGTGCAATATTGGCGCAGTAGTCACCAAGTGCTTTAGTGTCCGAAAGCTCTCGTCGAAACGCTCATTCTAGACAATAGGGGGATTACCTTTACGATGAGGACCCGAAGTCTTCGGCCCTTTCACCCCTCTTTTTAAAAGTTGCGTAAGCGGAGCAACAACTTTAGAGTGATCCTTGATAAACTTGCGAAAGAATCCAGTAAAGCCCAAAAAGTACTTTACTTGGCGTACATTCTTCAGAATGGGCCAACTTCGCACTTTATCCAATTTTTCAAGGTCAACGCGAATTTCATCGCGAGTTATGACCCAAGTATAGAAGCTCTTTCATGAAGAATTCACACTTAGAAGCCTTAACATAAAGCTTCTCAGTTCTCAGTACTTCGAGAACAACGTGTATATGCGCTAGGTGCTCAGGCAACTTCGACTGTAGATCAAGATATCATCGAGAAATACAACGACGAAGCTGCCTAAAAATGGTCTCAGCAGATCATTCATCATCTGCTGAAACGTAGCTGGAGCATTGGTCAAACCAAAAGGCAAGACCAAAAACTCGTAGCGACCATAACGCGTATGGAAGTCTGTCTTAGGAATATCTTCTAGTTTGATCCGAATCTGATGATAGCTTGATCGCAGATCTATCTTCGTAAAATACAACGCTCCATGGAGCCGATCTATCAGATTGTACATGCGCGGGAGCGGATACTTGTTCTTGACAGTGAGCTTATTCAACCCCTTGTAATCTACGCAGAAGCGCATAGTGTTATCCTTCTTTCGAGAAAGTAACACTGGCGCTCCCCACGGGGACTTACTTGGTCGAACAAAACCCCTGTCGAGATAATCTTTCATCTGCTGCTGAATCTTGTCTTCTTCGGTTTTACTAAATCGATAGGGTTGCTTTGAGAAGGGTTGGCTACCATCCACCAACTCAATGCCATGATCTACTCCTCTCGAAGGCGGCAAGCCAGGAGGTAGATCATCAGGAAAAACATCCTTGAAATCAGTCATGATTTCTCGGATAAGGTTGGATTTGCCGGAATCCGCAAGTTCAACAGAAGAACATGAAAGATTTTTACGAAATTCAATGACAGAAGTACCAAGCACTAACGAATCAAACCAAGCAGATGGTACAAATTGATAAGAGTCAACATCGAAAGATTTTATTTCTTTATACACTTCCAAAGCAGTAACAAATGGTATTGCAAAACCATTATTTACAGACTTATGATTACAAAGCGACATAGATACATGAGGCATTTTCTGCTTAACAAAAACAAGAGAGTAATGTACATAGTCTATATACAATGAGTCTTGTTTATCATAAAACCATGGAATTCCTAAAATAACATCCGCTCTGTCCAGGCGCATGATGTGGAAATCCAGGTTCTCTTTGTAATCAGCCAACTTGAGCGACAAGTCTGGAACTATCCAATTCCATACATTATCCACGCCACGAGCCATCTTCATGCGATACTCATGGTCACTGTCCCGCGTCCGCAGGCTCAGTTTCTGCACCAGTTTTGCATCTATAAAATTGTGTAAGCTTCCATTATCAAGGAGGACGGTCACGTCGTGACCATTGATCTTCCCGAGGAAACGGAGAAGATCGTGCTTATCAAACACTTTGGTGCTAAAAGTACAATTAGTGCATGAACTGTGCGCTAAATGATGAATTTCAACTTGAACAACATCAGAGTTACCTGAGATCTCATGAATCTGAACCGAAGGACGACCTTGCGGTTTCTATGTCTTCTTCTTGGGGCAATCCTTGATTTGGTGACCCGTCTGGCCACATCCAAAGCAAGCCCCCTTCTTCACTGCATCAACAATTGAAGCATTTCTGGCTTTCTTCTTCTCCTGAGAAGATCTCGGCGGTGATTTGGACTTATGCTGGAATCGGGGTCGCTTCCTCGAAGCACCCTCACCGGATTGATGGTCTGCAGTTCTTTTCTTCTCATAATTCGCTCCATTTATTAAATAGAACGTCCTGGCCTTTGCCACTGCATCCTCGACGTCAGTCGGGGCTTTATCCTTAATTAAGGCCCAACGGTAATCCTCATGTAATCCCAACAAGTACATGTGCACAACGTGCATAGAATCCACCTTGCAAAAGGTGAGCGCCTCCTTGAAAGCTGTCGTATACTTATCAAAAGGCAAAGTTTTCATTGAAAGACTCTGCAATTTAGCATAGGCTTTCAAAGGATCCATTTTGGCGAAATCCCTCTTGAATTTCACACAAAACTCAGCCCACGTCGTAGGCTTCTCTATCATGTCGCGCCACCAGGCAAGCGCCTTACTGCGTAGATAAAGAGGAATCGTCTGAATCCTCCGTTCATCATGCTCCCCATGGAGATCAAAGTACGTGGTCCACTGGTGCAGCCAGTTATTTACGGCTAGTTCCGTACACTCCTCTTCACCCGAGAAATCTGTAGTTTTGTATGGAATTGTGGCAGTCGGACCACCCCGTGAACGTCCAAAAGCAGCAATCTGCATCCGCAATTGCTGGAGATGGGTTTTGCCCTCGGAAATACGCGCAGTCGTCGATTGAGCCATATTTTCGAGAGTAGAGAGTCGGGATCTGAGCCCCTGTACGACCCCTTCGAGAGAGGCGAAGGTTCGTCTGAACATTCGTATTTTCCAGAGCGGTAACACGCTGTTCGAAATTCTGGAAAGTACTTGTAATCCATGTGTATAGAGCATGTGTGAATGGAATTTAAACATTACTTTGCGCGTCGTCATGTTGCACATCTGAGCTGGAGGAATCCATGGCAAAGTGCGTGAAAAACTGAAAATTTCACGCGAAACTGGGCCTTTTCTGCACTTTTCGTTCGTGAAAAGTTGAAGTTTGAGGAGTTCCACGCGTCGGCGTGAGCGTCTGAAGGCGAGTAGGTGATGGCGGGAGCACAAGAGCGCGAGCAGATGGGAGAGAGCAGACTCGGGAGAGGAGCAGTCTACAGGAGAGAAAAAATGAAGTTCTCTGTAAACTTACAAGTCTCTGTAAGTGAGTTTTAATAAAACTGAGGTTTCAGACTTATTATTAAAAAAGTCCAAACTTAAAAGGTCGTGGCCACTTTAAATTAAAAGGCCCACTTAGTAATAAAAACAAACTTACTTGCAGCGTGGAAATAAGGTAGCGCAAGAAAAAATCCAGGGCCAGCGAAAGCTTCAATTGACGCATGGAGAGAGAATCGAAAGGCAGAGCGTGTGCTCACTCGTGGCCAGCACGCGTAGGCATCCGCCAGGGTGGAACCAAGGCTCCACGTCAATCTTTCTGCTGCTGCTGCGTAAGGAGAAGCCCCCCTTTATTGCGCATCGGCCACTGGCTCTTTCTCTCTCTCTCTCTCTCTCTCTCTCTCTGCTCTCTTGACGTTGCTGAGAGTTTCTCTCTCTCCCTCTCTCCTACAACGCAAGAGGTCAGGAGCTTCTCTCTCTCTCTCTCTCTCTCTCTCTCTCTCTCTCTACGTTTCATACAAAGAACATTAGAGAGAGAAAGTTTTAACTGTATGCTGAATTTTAATCCAGGGCCAGCGAAAGCTTCAACTGATGCGTGGAGAGAGAATCGAAAGGCAGAGCGTGTGCTCACTCGTGGCTAGCACACGTAGGCCTCCGCCAGGGTGGAACCAAGGCTCCATGTCAATCTTTCTGCTGCTGCTGCTGCGCAAGGAGAAGCCCCCCTTTATTGCGCATCGGTCACTGGCTCTTTCCCTCTCTCTCTCTGCTCTCTTCACGCTGTTGAGAGTTACTCTCTCTCTCTCTCTCCCTCTCTCCTACAACGCAAGAGGTCAGGAGCTCACTACAAATTTGCAAAAAACTGCCCATTTCTCCCCATGTTTGAGAGCTGGCCATTCCGAGGCCGTTCGGGCCGTTTTGGTATCAAGTGGTTACCCGGAACTGCAAAACGTTCCGCGACGTTCCGGCCTGGCAGAGGGGGAGGGAACGGTGTTCCGGCGTTGCAGGGCCTAGGGAACGCGTTCCCCGGTAACACTGACTGGTGGTGGATTGGAGATATGGCAGACAGAGGGGGGCATCTTTGTCTCTTAGAAGCGCTATGTCTAAGAGTTGTTGGGGTCATTTGGTATGACAAAGTGCAAACCTATCTCATCTCATATGGATCCTAATCAGAAGTTGTCAGAGTATGACCCCTTAGATGTAGGAGATGCTACAAAGTATCGAAAACTGGTTGGTTCTGTTATTTGGTTCTCAACACTCGGTTTGATGTCAATTTCTCGGTGGGACTTCTGAGCTCTTCCATGCAGACACCCGCCATAGCTCTTTGGGCTCTGTGGTATTTAAAGACGACCAAGTCATCAGGCATTCACTATGCGGCTGGAGGTGTAGAGTCTAGACTCCAAGATCATTCTACGAGGATGGAGTGATTCGGAGGGCTAACAAAGCACAGGCTAGTATGTTTCATGAATCTTGAAGATAGGAAGAGAACTAAACGTAAACATGTATATAATGTACACAATGAGATCATAAAAATGGGTTTTCTGAAACTATGGTGATCTTCACTATTCCTCATGTACCTTGGAATTTACATCCAATTCCGGTCTCAATAGCACATTTTCCAAAGCTAATAGAGTTACTCAATGAGAAGATTACCATGGGTATTTTGGATCCTTCGTGTACACCATATTCAAACGGGTGGTTCATTGTGCCGAAGAAGAATGGAGATATGTGTTTCATACAAGATATGCAACCTGTAAACAAGAATACTATTAGGAATGTGGGTACATGACTAATTGTGGATAAATTTACAGAGGCATTTGCAGGACGGTAATTTGCTCAATGAGAGATCTCTATTCAGTGCATGATCAATTTCAGCTAGTTATTGAAAGGAGAGATGTGAAAA
Source organism: Adiantum capillus-veneris (assembly GCF_014529385.1). Taxonomy (NCBI): domain Eukaryota; kingdom Viridiplantae; phylum Streptophyta; class Polypodiopsida; order Polypodiales; family Pteridaceae; genus Adiantum; species Adiantum capillus-veneris. The sequence goes on along the minus strand of NC_140957.1, from coordinate 122,376,351 downwards.
CAATGAAAACACCTTTGGGATTGGTAAGGATGTGTACCTTAACTCAGGGAGCAACTAACTCAGTTGCACATATGATGAACAGGATGAATAAGGTTCTACATGACTTTATACCTCATATCACAATGCCATTTCTTGATGATGTGCCTATCAAAGGATGTGAGGAAAAAGGCAAAGACGAAGCTATGGATTCAAGGGGGTGCCCTAAATTTGTTGCAAACCATATTGGAGATTGCGAGAAGATTTTGACAAGGTTGAAAGTGACAACTCAATGGTCTCTATGTGATGTGCCAAAAAGAACGGGAATAGTAGGCTTTTGAATTGTACTGCTTTTTCAGCTTATGTCCAAACGAGTTTTGCAGAGCATGGCCAGCATTGCTTGAAATGAACTTTTTCCTAAAAACTTGGAAAACCTACACATTGAATGGTTAATCGGTAAAATAACTTATTTCATTGTTTTACACTAAATATCTTTGATTTTTTCAGTTTTCTTACCTTCAAATACGAAATTGAGAGGTAAATTTCAAAATATGTAGGTTGGATTACACTAAATCTAGGTTTTTTTTTTTGAGTATTAATGGCCAGCTTGGTTCATGGTTTTCAAAACTGGAATTTATAGGACCCTTTTTCCCTTCCTCTTTTCTAAAGAGTCAATGGTGACTATTTTGCAAAAAGATTTGGCAGGTTTAACAGCTTGTGGTGTTGATAAGTGAACGGGTTTAATCCCTGAGGTTGGCTCTTGGGACCTGTGCCATCAGATCAAGAGTCTAGATGTTTAAACATGTGCTTAGCTTTGCAGACTTAAATGTTAAATTCCTTCAATTTTTAGGAGTTCTAAGAAGTGTTTCAAGTGGTAGTCTATTTCTTTATGTTTGCAGTTTCCTGTTGGACGGCTCCATCGTCTTTTAAAATCTCGAGCTCAAGCGAATGGGAGGGTAGGAGCGACCGCCGCCGTATATACAGCGGCCATTCTGGAATATCTCACAGCAGAAGTGCTTGAGCTGGCTGGAAATGCGAGCAAAGATTTGAAAGTAAAGCGCATTTCTCCTCGTCACCTTCAGCTTGCAATCCGAGGTGATGAGGAATTGGACACTCTTATCAAGGGCACGATCGCAGGTGGAGGAGTAATCCCCCATATCCACAAGTCTCTCATCAACAAGTCAACAAAAGACTAGTCTAATTTTACAGATGTAATGAATACATGCTGCTACGCATCTTGGATGTGCTTGCAGTGAGAGCCTCTCCTTGATGTAAACTTTAATTGAATTTGCAGACCTAACATTAGTTTATGTCACAGTTTTTTTCATCCATGAATGGCCATGGTAGTAAATCTCATGGAAGAATATTTGGAAACTCTTTATCACGCGGCAGGCCTCCTGTCATTGAGTGATGGCAGCAATGTGCTTGGTGGGTCTACAGTTTAGACAAGTGGTGAGCATGCTTATTTGTCATTTGTAGACATGTTTCTTCTTTGCAAGGAATTGATTCCTCTAGTGCAGCTTCATACTCAGTAGTTAAGTAAGGGGAGGTGTTTGTGTTTTGTTGAGTAAGGGAAACCTCGTGAAAGAGAAAGTATCCCTTTGGACAAGGTAAACACCGGGCTAATTGACATCTCCATGACCAAGAGAAATTGATGGTCCACAATTACCATGTGGGTTGTTATCAATTCTAGAATGGGAAACAAAGTTGGTCTTTCATGGCTCTTTGAACCAAGCCCCTCTAGAGGAAAAGCCTAGTGCCTCATTACTGGGATGTCGGCGATGATTAGAGTTGGTGTTCACATCTATAATGTGCATGGATATGTACAGTCGTGCATTTTTAAGTGTGCCATCATGTGCACAAAATTGTGTATGAATTTGTGCGTGTGCGCATACGTGGAAGCATTGGTGTGCCAATCTGTGCATAGTTGTGTATGCTTGTTAGCGCTCGAAAGAAATCTAGGTTTAGTGTAATCCCACCTACAAATTTTGAGATTTACCTCTAAATTTAAAATTTGAAGATGAACCTCTAATTTTAGTGTAAGAACCTTCAAATTTAGTGAATTTACCTCTATTACTTCTCATATGTAGGTTTGCTAAGATTGTGAAAAGTTTTTATTGAGCATTGATGCCTCTGTGTATGTTTCTGTGAATGTGTTTTCGTAAGCGGGTGCGCACACACGAATAGATGGAGAGGGAACTTACATTAGGAAGCTTGGAGTGTTTGGAACGATCAACCTCTTGTGAAAGCATACAAGAACATACACATGCATACACAAATTGGAGAATGTATGCGTACACCTGTGTATTTGCCAATGTTTGTGCACAAATGAGTATGTGCATTTGTGAGTTTGTGTGCCATTGTGTGCATGCATATGTACATTTCTGCATTGTGGGCTTTTTTCTACCATCGTGGGCATACATGAGCATATGCATGTGTGGTTTGTGCATTTGTAAGTGTTTGTGGGTCATTGTGTGCAAACATTTGTGTAATGGTGCACTTGCGAGTCTTTGTATATCATTGTGTGCATAAATGGTTTGTGTGAGTGTGTGGACATAAATGAGTGTATACATGTGTGCATTTGCAAGTGTTTGTGTGGAAAATATGTGTACGGATGTGAGTCTTAGTGTGCCATTGCGTGCATAAATGTGTATGGATGTGTTTACTTTTGTGTCCATCTGTGTGAGTGCATGCATAGATGGAGAGGGCATTTACAATGGGAAGCTTAGAACATTGAGAAGATCAACCTCTTGCAAAAACCTACGTAGATTAGCTACGAGTGATGACAAAAGCGTGCACTCACAAATCCTTTCTTTCACACAATCTTGCACACGTGTGTAGGCACGCACACATTTTTCGATTCATGGCCTCAAAAAACTTGCTTCTTTCATAGATTTTTGGCCTGCTCCAAAGGGGTAAGGCCATAGTGATGCCTCCTTTTTTTGCTAATGAAAAAGGGGAGGTTATTTTTTTCCAAAAGGTAAAACTTTTGACTGATTGGAAGAGATAATGAAGCATTTTGTGATAAGATATATTATGATGAGAATGGAAGGGGTGATTGAGAATTTATTACCTGGGAAATGTTTAGAAGCAAAAACAGGCACTGTCGCCATCATCCGGTAGAGCTCAATTGCTATCACCAGCCCTTGCTCTCTCCTTTTACTTCAACGTTGAACATTGCTTCCCTCACAATCCCTTGTTGCTCCCATTTCTCCGCACGCCTCACGTTGCTCTATTGCTACGACAAATAGATAAGGCAAAAAACTGTGTCTCTACCCCCCGTTGCTCCTGCCTCGTGGTCTCCCTCTCTTTTTCATCGACAACTCACATTTCTCTCTCTATGCCCCCTCTCTCTCTCTCTCTCTCTCTCCCATTTGCACCCTTTTCCCTCTCAAAGCCATAGCAAGGTCTACACAAATTCCGCTTAACACTAGTCCTAAAAAAAAAAACTGCCACTTTTATGGCCCTCTCAGGGAAATACGCCAACACATGGTACGAGTTGATAAAAAAAGTTGAGAAAATAAATCACGGATTGAAGTTGTCTTTGCATGGCTAAGGATTCATCTCGTAAAATGTGTATAGTTTTACTAAATTAACCCAATGTTAGATCAATTTTTTTTGAACAGACTCAAACTTCTTCTGAAAATCCCTCAATAGGTATGTAATAAGCCTATCACACTTCTATGCTGCTTACCTAAAGAATAACAACATTTACTACTTAGCTATGGCAAATGCCTGCACCTGATGTGAAAAATGTCCGAAAAGAGAAGAAACGAAGCGGGAACAACACGCACTATATAGCACAAACCGTAGAAGACTGTAAAGATCTGTTACGCAAAAAATAGCACTAACAAAATTTCTACACAAAATGACGAAAGAGCTTGCACAATACTGCCTGTAGTGCAAACGGAGGCCGAAATGAGCCCAAATTAGAAATCTAGTCAAACCAAGCTCGACAAACCGTCCCAAAGTATTTGTTGTCATGTTGACGCTCACCAAAGCTCACAAAAATCAAAGAAAGAGAGTAGGTATGTGCTAGAGCTACTGGCGACTAATCACGAGAGGACGCAACCTACTCCGATACAAATTGTTGGAATTAGGGTTGCAGGAAAACACATAGCTTGGAGAAGAAGAAGGAAGCTCAAGGCACGCGACAGAGAGTGTATTACTTAGTGTGCAATGGAAAGATAAAATAGCTCTAGAGTGATAGGCACGTATACAATGTACGTGGAAAAAACCTCCTAGTGAGGGAAAAAAATGCCCCGGCGGTCCTAAGTGTTGACAACATCACTACCACATACCCTTGGTCTCTACACTTCTGCATTATGGACTTTGACATGGTATCATAGTTGCGTGCTCTGGGACAATGGGGAGCAAGGCAACCCGATAAGGAGAGCTTGTAGAGATCTCCCATCACCCTTGGTGACGGTGCTCCTCTACTTATACCTCATTGGATATCATTTTCAAACACTGAAGTTTCCGGCGCCACCTCCTCCCCCTCCCCACATGCTATGTTGATTGCAGTGAGCCCTAGTGTCATTAAAAGATTTTGGAGGTCTTTTAGAGGGCCTTATTGAGGGAGAGAGTAAAGGAGAGTGTCCAATGAGCACCAAGGCAACATAACGTAGAAAATAGAAGAAATAAATCAAGAAATACGAAAAAAAATAATCAAACGTGAGATAACATCTCGTTTTTACGGAGTTTACGGCATCCATATGCAGACCCGCTGTAAACGGAGTCTAATAGTTATAAAGGTACTGAAAGACAGCTACAAAAATCTATCATATTCCCGCCACCAAAAGCTCTTGCTCCATTAAGCAATCGTTCAAAACTGAAATTCCCTCTATTGCAAGCAAGTTCAAGCTTTCCTTTTCCACTCAGAAAGAGCCATGGATTCTTCTTCTTCCCCCCCTAATAGCTCTAGGGGTTGTTGTACTCTCTCCCTAGCTAGTCTCACCATTAGTATGCCAAGGAGGTCAAGTAGCACCATGTGCTCTATCACCATTTCGAACTCCATCAATATAGATATTCAATGGCAATAGCAGGCGATATCAAAAGGTTCTTGGGTTCTTATGCAACCAAGAAGGAGGAAAAGATCCTCTACAACAAATATATTTCGTTCAGCATGGAAAGCACGAGTGCTAGATTTCAAAGTGGAGGTCAGCAAGAAAACTGTTAAGGAAGTTTTGGTTCAGCATGTCTACAGTCACTCCGACGTGATTGAAAATGATGGAGATATCTCATTGGTTTATCATCCACGATGAAAGTGTAAGTGCTTTGTTAGCCTTCCTTATGTATTCTTCCTTTCAGACCTTGCTGGTCTCTTACTTTCTTTCGTTTTTGAAGAGGTAGAACTATATTAAACGAGGTAGATCTAGTTCTCTAAGGTATTCCTAAATTCTATTTAGTTAGCAGATGAAGTGGTCTCTTACTTTTGATTAATGCAATTGAAAATGTATATCCTTCATCATACGAGGAATGGGAGCCAATGGAGTGTATTCTAGGTCTCATATCTGTAATCCACGCTAAGTTGGTGTTTTAGAGTATGCTGGAAGAACTAGCAAGAGCCTTGCAGATGAGGGAGTTTTCTTCTATGAGCACTTCTACCAGCTCAACCAAAGAAATAAAAAAGGTACTTTGGCTGAACTCCCTCTCCCTACCAATTCGAGCTGTATTGACTGGCTAGTCCCGGACACCACAATGTGTGAAGCTCTCCGAAGTAAGTTGTTTGGGGATGTGCAGAGGTCCCTATGAAATTTTGTACCCACCAAATTGGTGAAGATTGCAAAATTTTGTCGTATAAGTTTATTTGTGGAACTCTTTCACACTAGCCACATACATGCTGCAAAGACGATGCTAGTATGTAAATTTCTAGACACTTTCTTCTGTGACAAGCTTCTTGATAGAGGGTGCTATGTTAAAGAGGTGGATGACATACATTGCGAGGTTGCAATGGACACTTTGGTGGCCAAGTACATGATTGGCACACAATGACTTCTCATCTCCTTCTGGTACAAGCACTCCCAAATTGTTGCAGGTTGCCCTCAGTTTGTGCCTATTGATCAAGAGTTGGCAAACTTGGAGAACAATGCCGTCATAGATGTGGAGGTATTGAACAAAGAGATCAACCTTGTGACAGTGGTCACAATAAGGGAGCAATGCAACCTTCTGCAACTCCGACACAACATAGTGGACGAGACCACGATCAACGAGCTCTCAAAGTTCTATTTCTTACTAGGTGGACTTAAAGTAATGCAGCGAAGGAAAAAAGAGATTTTCTGTTGAGAACTAAAAACTGGCCGAGTTCAAATCGTGCCAATGTAACTTGGATGAATTCCATTGTGCATAACTTCTTCTTTAGTTGAAATCTATATTCATGACTTGCATTGCAACATTTCTTTCAATTGAAATTTTTTATCTCAAATGTGAGATGATCCTGACCATATGGTTGTAAGATGAAGCTGTCTATCTATCTCTCTTCCTTTGTGAAAGTATGTGTCATTTCTTTACATTTTGTACAACATGTGCAAAGTTTGATCTCTAAAATCTCTCTCTCTCTCTCTCTCTCACACACACACACACACACACACACACACACACACTCTCTCTCTCTCTCTCTCTCTCTCTCTCTCTCTCTCTCTCTCGCACACGCACACACACACACACACACACACACAAACCTTTGTGGATGATTATCTCTTTAATTGACTAATGCCACAAAGCTCTTTCATCCCATATCTCACAAGATGGTACTATAAGGGTATGCTTAGATTGATACAATCACGGTTAAACCATATAACCCTCAAGCCAATGTTGGGATACTTTGTAGATTACTCCTTTCCATGACCTTTTTTAATGGATAGGTGCTACTATAGAGCGTACCTGGGAAATACGCTACAAGTGTTGCTACAATTTAGCACTATGACTGCCAAAAATTTAGCACCTTAATCTAGCACTATGACTATCCTATCTTTGGGTTTGGGGAAGACCACACACACACACACACACACACACACACACACACACACACATCCCTCGAAATTTCAACAAAGATGTTGAGGTACACACACACACACACACACACACACACACAATCTCTCTCTCTCTCTCTCTCTCTCTCTCTCTCTCTCTCTCAATATCCTGAGAGATGCACTTCTTACTTACAGACACGTTGTGACTTGTGCTTGCTTGTGGTTTAGGTATACCATTGATTGATACCTTTGATAGGATTATAACTAGCAAGCAGTGAAGTCTTAAGTTCACTCTCAATGTGTAAACCTTGCTGGATCAACTATGATACAAAAAGAATAGGGATGACTTTACAAATGAGTATGAGATTGAGTAAATAAAAAATTGGAGTTTAGGGTAGAGGAGCCAGTAGTGGGAAGGGGTCCAAAAGATGTACAAAAATTAGGACCGTTCAAAGGTCAGAATAGGTAATAACTTGCGCTATTAAAAGTACAAATTATCACGTGGCATGATGAGCGCGACAAGTGCCTGCGTGGTCCTTGATTAGACCCTGGCTTCGCCTCCACTCACGAAATCCCAGCACGCCACAACCTGTCCAGCGTTCCTCTTATGATACGCGATCTTCCTTGAACACAATCGTGGCCTGCACATGATAAGAGACCCGTCAGTACTCATGACAAATGACTGCCAGTAGAAGCGTGAAAATTAACAAGCATGCAGCCTTGCACTTACAAAGGTTATTCTCAATCACAAGAACATAAACCATCCACGACCTCTTACAATCGACCTTCTCCTACTGCAATCTCCTTCCTCCACTCTCACCTTTTCACAACTAGATATCACTGAACTTCCCACATGGTATAACATCACATAACCAGGAGAACCAACTACTGTATGCAACAATACTCCCCCAACAGAAACAGAAAGTTATATGTGCAGTACATCCATTCAGCTCTTCACACAACAGACCTCTTCCTGCACTAATCCATGGCAAAGGTGTAGAAGTGCAGCAAACAGAATGCAATTAACTCCTGGCAGCAACAAGCCAGTTCCCACACGTTGAGTTCAACAACAGAAAGCCTCCTTGAAGGTGCAATAGCAAAGCAAGACACATCCTATCTATCAAAACAGGACCAGATGTTCTTTTTCACCAATGGCGAGCAATGCCCCTTGCGAGTGCAAGGCATGTCTAATCGAAAGACACCCACAACTAGAAGGTTTGTTATGCACAAGTCTCCTTCTTCATAAAAACGGTGGAAGGGTTTGCTGCTGTGGCAAGGTACACGTCGTGCCTATTTTTGCTTGTAGAATACATAGAAAGAAAGCTCCCTTCATAAATCCCAAAGCTCCTAGTATATCCACTCCCACCTCATCCACATTATTACACAAGCGATTGCCTAGCCCTGAGAAGTCCACTCAGCCCACACCCAAGAGAAAGTTTTCAGTCAAAAAGTATTCTCATCTTCTCGAAACCTACAAGGACTAAATCTTCAATCGTAAGAGTGCTTTACATCAAATCACTTACTATCCCACTGTGTCAATGCACTTATTATCTTTGTGACTTTTTCATACAAGTACCATGCTTCTAATGGCTGTTTCATTTTAGGAACAACATGGCAAAGAGAAGAGATAGAGCACAAACCAATAGAAGTGGAGAAGACAAGCTGGGAAAGTCCATTCCACCAGGTAAATGCACGAAGACATCACCTCACCCCATCAACAAAAAGAAACGAACCAGCAGATCTACAACCAAAAGTCCTCCACTTGCAACTGTGTCCAAACCAACTTTCCCTAAGCCTAGGTATTCACCAATTGCATCAAACCCTCCAGATCACAACGCTTTTGAAGAGTTCCCACCAGCAACAATGAAACCTCGCATTCAATGTAAGTGGATAGAAGAAGACATGGCTAAAGCCCTTCAAGCACGGGAGAATGGCCTCTCATTGGTCAAGTGCTCCATGCAATTTGGGATAAGTAAAATAGCAATTGCAAATTGGGAAGAAGGAAGAACTCTCAAGAAGAGAAGAGGACCACAAACAGTTTTGACAGAGGAAGAGGAGACTGCTCTGCTGCAATGGATATTTACAAAGTGCGATTCAGGTCATGGCGTCTCAGTGCTGGATGTTAAATTGAAAGTGGCAGAAATTTGTCAAACAAGGCACACACTCTTTTCCGATGGAATCCCCGGGAAAAGTTGGTGGGCTGGCTATCGAAAGCGGCATCCAAATCTAGTTTTCCGTGTCGGAGAGAGCTTGGATCAATCAAGGGCAACCCGCTTTCGACCCGATATTGTAAAGTCTTTGCATGACAACCTTCACTCATCATATCAGAAGCACAAATATCCACCTACACACATATGGAATGCAGATGAAACTGGATTTCAAGGATCAAGAGACAAAGGTATGAAGGTTCTAGCAAGAAAGGGGATTAAATCTGTGTATAATGTTACGTGTGATTCACGTGAGTGGATGACAGTTTTATGTTGTGTGAATGCTGTTGGTCAAGCTATTCCATCATATTACATTTTCAAAGGTAGCCGAATAATGGGAAACTATATTCAAAATTGTGAAAAAGGAGCAGCAATGGCAGTGCAGAAAAAGGCATGGATGACGGGTGAGCTATTTCAAGCATGGCTGGAGCACTTCGACAAAGCTATCACAGAGCTGGTCGGTAAGGAAAATAGGCATCTTCTGATTCTAGATGGCCATGGCAGTCACGTATCCTTGGATGTTGTTGAAAAGGCTCGAGACTAGAGCATAGATATTATTACACTACCGACACACACATCACACAAGCTTCAACCTTTGGATGTATCCGTATTGAAGTCCTTGAAGACTCACTTTCGCAAAGAGCGGGACATTTGGCATCTACGAACCAGCTCTAGGCAAGCAAGCAAGTTAGAATTGTCTACAATTGTGGCAAAAGCCATTCGCTCCACTCTAACAGAGGAAAATATTAAAGCAGGTTTCAAAGCAACCGGAATTTGGCCATTTAACCCTGATGCAGTGAAATTTGACAACATGCCATGCAATCACATCAACATTGTGGAGGACACAACAGCTGAAGAAGAAGATTTATCATAGGTACCAAACACACCTCTACCTCCAAGTACAGAGGATGAAGCCATTCATGCACTCACCACCATGGCAAGGCAACTCCTAGATGAAGATTCACTTCTTGAAAATACTCCCACAGTAAATGGGGTCACGTACACTAGGCTGATGGAAGATGATGATATAGCCCATTATTTTGACAATCTTGAACAACAAGGAGCTTCTTCTCACCCAGTATGTGACACCTCTCATCCATCCATTTCAACAACCAGCCACTGCCAGGTGCAGCAAAGAAGTAAAGCAAACCAAACTCTCCCTCAGATGATGCTGAGTAACATTAGCAATGAGAACAGAAGTCAGGCTGCTAACTCCACCCTGAACATGCAACAAAGAAGTGAAGCAAACCAAACTCTCCCTCAGATGATGCTGCAAAACAACAGCAATGAGAACACAAATCAGATTGCTAATCCCACCCTGAACATGCAGCAAAGAAGTGAAGCAAAACAAACTCTGCCTCAGACGATGCTGAGAAACATCAGCAATGAGAACACAAATCAGATTGCTAATCCCATCCTGAGTATGCAGCAAAGGAGTGAAGCAAACCAAACTCTCCCTCAGATGATGCTGAGAAACAACAGCAATGAGAACACAAATCAGATTGCTAATCCCACCCTGAACATGCAGCAAAGAAGTGAAGCAAACCAAACTCTGCCTCAGATGATGCTGAGAAACAACAGTAATGAGAACGCAAATCAGACTGCTAATCCCACCCTGAACATGCGGCAAGATATATTTGCAAATGAGAACACAAATCTCAACATCAGCCAGCAAGGCACTTCAGCGCAGTCTAGTAGCATTGTAAACATTCTACGAGTGCCAATGATGGAAGTTTCCGTGCGGCAAGTAAATAGAGAGGCCTTTGTAGATTATACCAACAGCTTGATACTTACTTCCAATCAGTACATTGAGAGTATGAAAGCCAAAACAGCAAAAAGAGATGAAATAGCAAAGGCAAGAGAGCTGAAGAAGGTGGAGAAAGAGAACAAGCGGCTACAAGCATTAGCTGATAAAGATGCAACCTGACAACGAAAACTTCACATACAACAAGCAAAGGCTTTGAGGAAGCGATGGGAGGCACAACAACAACTCTTTGAAAAAAATCTACGCTCTATTCTTTGGGATCAAGGTTCTACTGAAGGGTTAATTCTTAAGCCATTGCATTTAGATACGCCATATCATGCCTATGCACGAAGGCAAAGGATGGAGAAAATGCGAAGAAAGCGACGAGATCTTCTTTCTTGATATCTCACTTTGTGGGTGACTTTTATTGGCAGCAGCTCGTCATGTTTTATACATGTTTGGCCCTAGCACTTCCTCCCATTTTGACAACCTTTTCTTTCCTCATATCTATTATTTTCGTGGATGTATCGGTTAGCAAACCTACTAGATAACCCTCGTTCATAGTTTTCCAAGAAGTTTTGTACATGCTAGGGTACCCCTAGTGCGCATTACCCCTCATCTATCCCCTCTCAAGAGGATATATTACCTTTTGTCACACTCCTTTTCAGATGTGCTTTCAAGAAGCATTGTACTAAGGTTTTGTCAACAATATCCCCAAACTTGCCAAATGTACTCCCCAACAACAACAATCTCGCTTTTCATGTCTTAATCCACAAGAGCTTAACCTATTTCGGACAATAAGGATTTATGTGTTTCTGCATTTTCACTGCCTATCAAGCGCCACACCACAAAATCCCCTCTTTCAATTATGCTTTATTGCCTACTTGCGACAGTCACCCAATTACGTTATTCACAACCAACATAGAAGGTTACAACACAGCCATTAATGTAGAAGGTTTTAACAACCATTGCATAATGCAAAATACACTAAAGTAAAACCCGCGTATACCACAATTGACACTAAAGATCAACACCAACACTACAGTACAATTGACAAAGAAGATCAACACCAGCACTACAGTAGAATTAACGCAAAGATCAACACCACAAAACCCTTTGTTTGCCCCTGTCATGAGTACTGAGTGAGCTCAGAAGCTCACCAACATCCATGGCATCTCGTCCATGCACTTGTAGCGGGGATAGATCTGACTGTTGTAGGAGAATACAATCTAAACTTGATGCCTGCGACCAAAACCAGGAAAACATCAACCAGCAGGTAGAAGAAATTAAGGGGAGCACAACTTGGCACACTGTGTTTTGAAGGATGAGCCATTGAAACTGTATAAAGCTATTGTAATTACCTTTTCTATAGCTATTTCTTCATGCCTCAATACAACTGTGAGCTTTTGAACGAAGAATGTCCTGGCTTTCTGTACATCACTAGAAACCAAAAGCAGCATCACCTGCAATGTCACCTGCAACAAAAGGAATTGTAACCAGTCAACTCGATCTCAACTGCCATCTGAGCAATCATACTTGCTAACGACAAGAGTTAGAAAAGCATGCGGGTGTGCCCAGTTGCGAGGATCTGAGAGCTGTCGTGACTTGGTGGCTTCCTGCTGGTTTATATAAAATGGCATCTACCCACAAGGCATCCTCCAGCTTCCGTCCCAGATTCTGATGAGAAGACATACACTACTCTCTACACTTGCTCCAAGCACAACACCTTTCTCGGTCAACAACATAGGCCTTCAAGGTGAAAGCACAAGTGATTACGTATGGGGCAGATTGAGCATACTCATGCATGAGAGAGAGAGAGAGAGAGAGAGAGAGAGAGAGAGAGAGAGAGAGAGAGAGAGAGAGAGAGAGAGAGAGAGAGAGAGAGAGAGAGAGAGAGAGAAGAGAGCTGACAACGCTATTTTTTGAGGAGGAGCAGCCGTTGAAATAGGTAGCATAGACATGAAAGATTAAGCAAGGCGAAAAACAGTACAAGCAAGGTGAAAAACAAGGCGAAAAACAGAGATTACTTGCCTGCGTAAAACCTGCGTATACTTGCCAAGTCTGTGGCGAACAAGCTTCCCTGGCTGCTGTCGATTCTTCGATGCTTGGCATTTTGCTGCTAGGTTGCCGACCGCTTTGCAAGCGCTTCAAATCACTTGGCATGCACTGAGGAAGAGGTTCAGATTGATGCCCTGTGGAGAGGGCATGAGTCTGCACAACAGGGAGATAAACTCGGGACTGCGCGGTCGCTTCTACGAGGTCGCCAGGAGCATTTAATGTCGTGCATGGGAGTCCGCCTGGTGGACTACACATGGTACGTTATCAATTGGGGTAGATATGACCACTAAACCCGACTGTCCCACTTATTGGGGTAGATAGGTATCTTCGTTGGATACCATTTTTGATACACACATAACAATATATCTGTTTAAATTCTCATCTGACCTGCTCAAAATAGCATCATTCCACTGACACATGCTCAGAAGACTTTGCCGAGCTGGCCAATACCTCCCCATTCAAAAATTCCCAAAATTTCCACACTAAAATTCCCTCCCAAGTTACCCGTCCCACTACTGGCTCCTCTACCCTAATGGATGGTTTTTGGCTTATCTTTGTCTCTATTGAGATGTAGCACATCACGTTTAATAATAAATATAGTAAGAAAGCTTCAAGGGAGGGGTACGTGCTCCCCCTTGCTTTCGTCTCATAATAGAAGCTTTTCTCAACCACTCTTGCATATAGCGATAAGATAAAGCTGAACCCCTTCCTTTCATTTCTTGAACACAATTTTGCACAATATCCTATAATGCAGACACAAATCATCTTGTGTTTGGGTGCCTCTTTCATAATTTCTCTCTCAGTATGAGGTTACACATATGCTTTTCTATACCCACACACACACACACACACACACACACACACACACACACACACACACACACACACACACACACACACACTTTCCTATAGCTACACAATTTCTTCTTATGGAAGAGGGTATGAAATCTTGCACTATATTCTGCACACATGAATGTGTGTGTATGTTCCGCGTGCGTGCCCCCCCCCCCCCCCCCCCCCCAACAATGGTTCCTACCTCAAGTAGGTACTAGCCTCTTATCGCTCATTGGGATCCAAGATGCAAATTTGCTAAACATAATTTATGGAAGAAGAACCACGATTTCAATGGGATAGCTCAGTTCAATATTAAGAACTACCAAAAAATTATCAGGTTTGCAGAAGTCGTGATATGATTCTTCTTTCTCTTTGTTTATGCTCCTTTTCTTCACTGAAAAGTTCTTGGGGTCTCCAAAATAGTTAAATATATGACGAGCTCTACTTTATTACATCCCAAGTATGTTAATATTTGTTTCTTAATGTTACTCTTGTAATTTTACATTTAATGGTGTGTTTATATTCAATTTTATCTTTTGATACTGTATAACTACTACACAAAGTGATTGACATTTCACTTTCCTGTAGATTAGTTTGCAACAAAGAGGGTCTCATTATCTTATTTATGCTTCATGAAATTAAGGTTTTGTTCATATCTTCATTTATAAGGTTAATGTACAAATCCTCATGCGAGGTCTCTAGCTTGGATCATAATTAGGGTTTTCTAAAATAGTGCCCGGAAATAAATAAATAGTGCAATTCAAACCAGTATGTTGTGCAAGAGTTGGGTCTTGAGTGATTAACTCAAGGGTTTCCGTGGTCAAGGTTTCCTGTTGATGTTTCCCAAAGAGAAATTATGTAGTTTGTGTGCTCTTTGTTGGATCGTACCATCTGGATGCTTTGGCACATTGATTTCTCGAGTTGTAGGTATCAATGATGAAGGTTGCTGAGCTTTAACTCTCCATCGGTAGCTTGGTTTTCCTTTGATGAACTGTTGTGGTTGAGTGTTTTGAGACTTAACGTTCCACTGCTTCATCGGCTTTATAGTTTGTGGAGAAGATAAGTGCTCCTTTTTCCTCCAAACCCATCTAGTGCTAGTTTCTCTTCTGAAAGATGTTAGATTTGAAACTTTCTTTGGTATGGTAAATGAATTTTTAGGCACCCAAATCTGAGACGGATTGTCCTTGAGTTGTGCTTTTGGTACCCATATTTACCTGACTCCTTGCATGCTACTTGTAGCATTTGCTTGTTTAGAGGATAAAGAAGATTGCCTACTCCCTTGTCTCTTTTGTGGGTAACCTCTTTTCCATTCCTCTTTGCTCGGTGCAATTGGAATGATGAGTTGTCCTCCTTTTGGTGATAGCTTGAGTTGATTGGTATCCCAATTTGGTACTACCTTGTATGTCCGCATCCATGAGATTCCAAGAATCATTGTTTCATTATGCGTTTGTCTAGTATGCATACAAATTGATGAGGGCATGAACATCCATGTACTATTACATTTAAGTTGACTACTCCCAATGCCATGTTGGGTTTTTGTTGCATCCTTTGATAGCATATATTTTTGATGCTAAAGATTGTTTTGTTGCTTTATTGTACATGGAGTAACTGACTGCATTCATTGGAGCTCTGGTATCTACCAATGCATTTGTGCTATGATTGTTCAGTAGTACTTTGATACAAAGGTCCATTCCATCTAACCATTTATCATCCATTGACATTGCATCCTTCTACAATTCCCATAGTCTTTCATTTGGTTCCAAAGTGTTGATGGGAATAGGAGTTTGTTGATTTTTGAAATCAGCTTTCCTTTTGAGTACTTGAAGCTGAGCTTCCTCTTAGGCGTCATCAATGACTTGTTGTCGTTTCATCTTTCTTTGCTTTGCTGCATGCATCTTCTCTAGCAAATCATTGGTTAGTTGCAAATTGTACTTCTTTAAGCGGCATCCACTAATCCAATTCGCCATTGGTTCACCATCTAGAGTGGACAAATTGACTGCTCCACTTGGAGATACATCTTCAATGAAAAAACGATCTGTTTCCCTTTTTCTTGAACTTGGGAATGTGTTGCTTAAGGGAATAGACTAAAACTAGGTCCCCCTTTTTTGAAGATTTTAGCGACAAGATATGAATCGAAAAACTGTTTTTGTTTTTGTTTTTGTGCATAGATGTGAGCGACAACTGTTAGCCTTTGCTGATCAGGATTTTCTAAATTTTCAAGCCTGTTTGAAAATTCATGTCCGGTCCACTCAAGATCCTTAGCTACCCTTAGCGTCGGCAATAGAAATTCTATCGACAGTATGGCATCAATACCATAAACAAGGTTGAAGGGTGTAGCATTTAAAGTTGTCTTGAATTAAACTCTATAAGCCCATAGAGTGGCATGTAGATTTAATTCCCAATCAGCTCGTCCAAAACTAACCACTTTAGTTAATACTGAGCTAATAATTTTATTCGTGTGCTCAGCTTGTTCATTTGCTTGTGGATGATAGGGAGCATATTTGTTATGGATGACTATAAATTCATTCAGCAGATACTCAATTATCTCATTGAGGAAATGAGTTTCTCTATCATTTATAATTTCTATTGGAAGTCCATATCTTGTGAATACATTCTCATACAAGAATGCGAATGTGGTTCTGGCATCATTATTTTTGGTTGCCTTAGCCTCTGCCTACTTGGTCAAATAGTTCGTAGCTACAATGATCTATTGAGCTTGAGTTCTATAAGCAGGTGGTTGTATTGGCCCGATAAAATCTATGCTCCATTTTGCAAAAGCTTTAGCCCCCATCATTGGTCTTAAAGGCATGCTATCTACCCGGGTTGGTATTTTAGCTCGTTGACAGACATCACACCTTCGAACATGTTCTTTGGCATCTGCAAAAAGTGTTGGCCACCATATGCCTGCCATTAAAATTGCTCTAGCGGTGGTTTCACTAGAAAAGTGACCTCCAGCTAATCCAACATGTGCTTGTTCTAGAATGGATATATATTTGTCTTTATTTGCACAAAGACACAAATGTTGATCCTTTCCTCTTCGATACAACTAGTTTCCAATAAAAGCATAGTCTCTTGCTTCAGTTTCAATTGCTCTTTGGTAGAGTTTACTCATATCCTCTCCCAAAATGTTTTGCTTGATAGGTAAGTTGTTAGATAGTTACTCCATTAAGAAACAAGTGAAAACTTGAAATAATGTCACATGAGGTAGGGGTGCTTGTTTTTGGCATTGAAGATAGTTTTTGACAAATGAGTGTACATCACTCCTCATGGTTGGCCAAAATACTCCAAGTCTCAAGATCCACTGTATAGTTTGGTCTTCCGCAAAGTGAAGTCCCACTATGGTAATGTGTGCTTGACTCAGGTATTGGGTTTTCTCCTCAGGATTAATGCACAAAAGCAATATTCCATCCCAATTTCTTTTGTATAACCTTTCAGCTAGTAATCAATACATAGCCAATTTCCCAATTAATCCGGTTGTAATAGGAAGTGGTATTTGAGAATCCACTATCAACGAAACCATATCTTCTAACCAACGGGGTATCATTTCCACGGAGAACAGATATGCATCTGGTAGATCATCGTCTACCCCTTTTGGTGGTTCTCTTGAAATAATCCTTGATAAATGATATGCTCTTTGGTGAGTGGTGCCCTTTTTTACAACTATAGTGAAATCAAATTCCAAAAGAATGATGAACCATCTCACTATTCTTCTTGTGTTGCATGGTTTGTTTACCAAGTACAACAAATCTTGGTAGTCCACAAAGAACACAAATTTGTTGGCTAATAGGTAATGTCTATACTTTTTTACGGCATAGATCATCCCTAATTCTTCCCTTTCACTGGTTGTGTAGTTTTTCTCTGCTACCTTCAACTGTCTACTAGCATAAGAAATAGGAAAATCAAATTTTCCATCTCCTGGTTGAGCTAATATACACCAAAT
This sequence comes from Adiantum capillus-veneris, assembly GCF_014529385.1. Taxonomy (NCBI): domain Eukaryota; kingdom Viridiplantae; phylum Streptophyta; class Polypodiopsida; order Polypodiales; family Pteridaceae; genus Adiantum; species Adiantum capillus-veneris. Next base: position 122,358,621 of record NC_140957.1, on the reverse strand, counting down.
GGCAAATTGGAAGCATCAACATGTATATGGAATATCTTATTCCAATTTGGTGCTTTCAATATTGGGATTGAAGTGAGAGCTTGCGTAAGCTTCATGAAGAATTCTTCATATTCATCAGTCCATACAAAGAGTGTAGTCAGGCTATACATGGGTTTTGCGATTATAGCATACATGTAAACGAATTGTCTGTAATATCCACAATGTTCCATGAAAGCTTGAACCCCTTTGAATGTTGTGGGTCTAGGAAATTTAGCAGTAACATGAATTTTATACATATCTATTGCTATGCCATTTTTAGACACTATATGTCCAAGAAATTTTCCTTGTCCGTCCATAAATGTGCACTTTTCAGGATTTAAGCAAATCCTATAGAGTCTACATTTTTTGAATACCTTTTGAGGTGTTCAAAATGATCAGTCTGGATTGATGAATGTACACATAAATCATCCATATATACTTCCAATTAATTCTGAAGATTTTCTTTAAAAGTATGGCTCATCAATCTTTGGAAGGTGCCAGGCGCATTAGTTAACCCAAAAGGCATAACCCTAGGCTAAAAGACCCTATTCATTTGCAAAGGTAGTTTTAAGTTGATCTTTGGGATCAATTAAAAGTTGATTGTACCCCAAAAATCCATCTAAAAAGCTGTAAGATTCTTTTCCTGCAACTTGTAAAACATGCTTAGTGATTATAAGAGGATAGATTTCTCTAGTGGTGTTTGCACTCACTTTTTTGAGATTGACACACACTCTTAATTTCCCATTTTTCTTGGGTACCACAACAATTGGAGACACCCAATCTGTGTGTTCAATTTCATAAATGAATTCGGCTTCCTTGAACTTAGCTATCTCTTCTTTGATCTTTATGGCAAATGTTTCGTTATAAGTATATGGCCTTTGTCTCCTTGGTTTTGCATCATCTCTCGTAGGTATGGTATGTTGACAGATTTTTGGATCAACACCTTTGAGATCTTTAGAAGACAAGCAAAGATATCTCGGTATTCTTTTAGTAAGCTTAGAAAAAGATCTTGTTCTTCTTCATTCAAGTCATTTGCAATGTAAGTAGGTTTAGTTTCTTCTCCTGGTTCGACCAGATCGATCTTTTTTGCATTTTTAGGTCCTTCATAGGACTCACCCTGTTTTCTTAATTCTCTGACAGGTTGTTTGACTATGATCTTTCTGTCTTGGAGAGTATATTTCTTGTAATGGGATGGACACTCATTACATCTTTACTTTCTTCCTTGGTCGTTTTCATTTCAGTGGTATACATCTCCTTTAGAGCTTTCTTTAACTCTTGATATTTCTTCTTTTGTTCAACTCGTGTCATGGATGAATCATCATCCTGGTGTTTAGGTTTTGATTGAGTTTCCTTTCTCATTTTCCTTGATGTTTTTGATGTCCTTGTTTGTTTTCTAAAAAATATATACCCGTGATTTTTTCTTTGACACAATCATGTGCATCTATCTGTATCAGATACTGTGTTCTACTAGAAACTGATGGCATAGGTCTAGATTTCAAGTTTCTGGTGTCTCTTTTTCTTCTATACCATTTTTGCTTCCTAGGTTTTTGCTTTGGAAAGTAAAAAAAAACTTTTCCTCTCCTCCTTTTGTAAGTAATTTGGCTCTCATATGTTCTTTTTCTGACCCTGAATCATCAAATGTAGCTGAATGCTCTTTGAACTCGTCTGTTGCATCATGATAGAGGTCTGAAAAGACTTGTTGAGCTTTCAATAAGTCCTTGGATTCTTGAACTTCATCTTCAATGTGAATGGTCGAAATCATTTGTATGGGAAGTATGTCATAACTATCCTCATTGCAAAATTGAGTAGTCATAGACTTATTCACACACACATCCATTGTTGCCTGAATTTGAGTCCACTCAAATGGATCAAACAAATGCTTTGGAAAGGGTTTAGGTATATATGCTTCATCTGTGAAATCCCTTCCTAAGATACATTCTTCTCGTTTTAAACTCCCATTTTTTGAGGCTCCACGCATCCAAATAGGCGTGTCTTTGTTTAACCAAGATGGAAGCTTTGATTCAGTTGAAGAAACTGACTCAAATTTTTGTATGGGTGTTTTCATGACATCTCTATAATAAGTGTGATTTTTTAGATTAACCCTTGTGATTGATCCCGCTTGCTTCAAGTACAAGTAATTGTTTCCCCAATCTTGGATGAGTTGTACTTGTCGCATGAATAGTCTTCCCAAGATGATTTCATAGTTAAGTTTCTTTCCAAAGTCCACTATTGCAAAAGTATGTTAATAATCAATTCCACAGGAACTAACTATCACTTTTTCAAGCAGTCCTAAGGGTTTTTCAATGTGTCCGCCAATTGTAATTTCATTCGAGTTTGTCTAATGGTCGGTTTTTCCCATGATTCCCTTACTGCTTTTGTGGCTATGGCTATGCATGCCCACTATCCAGTATTGTCATGGTTGTTACATCATTATATCTCACCAAAAGGGTTGTGTTTCCTTCTTCCCCTTCATAGTATTCTCCGAGTTTGTTCATTGGGACGGATCAAATCTCTTTGTTATCCAATTCGTGTTTCAATTTCCCCAAATTTTTCACGATTAGCTCTGTTATTTCCACCTTCTCTAGAGTCTTTTGTAGATCATTCCATAGATATGGTCTGATTTTTGACAGTTCTCCCAAGGTAAGAGTGCATTGAATGGGTGTAGACATGATTGAATGGATGTTGTCTACCTCTAGGGCCTGTTCCGCTCTCTTTAACTGAGTGGTTTTACACACTATGGATTCGTCTTTGTTGTCTCCTAAGAAAGAGGATCGTGTTCTCAGAGTCATTGGTTTAGACATTCCTAATGCTTCAGATCCGAATTCTCCATACAAGGATTGGATATCATTGTCCATATAGGAGGTAAATGGTCTAACCAAACTTCATCTATAGGAGCCGACTTCAAGGTTATGCTCCCATCATTAATCTCCCTTACGTTTTCCCATAAATGTCCTGGCCAGTCTTCGTCCACAAAAGGAATTCCATCTAAAGTGTCTTCACTGTCAGGCACTATGAGTTCTAGCTTTTTGGTTTCAAGGTGGGGTTCTACCACCACTTTGAATTTCTCTTTACTGCTTTCTACCATAAGTTCCCTAGGCTTTGCTAGACTCTCAAGCTTGGGTTTTTGTTTTTTCAGTATCTCTTGAGTAATTCTTACCAAATTTTGATAAGCTTCAAGCTTGGTTGCTTCTATATGTAGAGAAGGATAGTTTCTCCATTTATTTTCCATGTTTTGGCACGCCTTTAGTCCTGCTTGGTAAGCTTCCAAGGCTGCATTGATTGGCTCAAAAATTTTGTCTACCAAAATTGATCCTCCAGATTTCATTGTGGTTTCTTTAATTTCACTTCCAGTTTCTATCAATTTTTCTTGGAATAGTTTCTTCGCTTTTTCCTCAATTTCAGCACTTTGTTTCTGTTTTCTCATCTCATACCTTTGGCTTCTTCTTTTCTTGGAGTTTTGAGAGGAAATTTTAGTGTTCTCTGATTCATCAGAGGAGTTATGTTCCTTTCTCTTAGCCAAGGCTCTAGTGATCACCTTGATTAGAACAATAGGTTCACTCTTCGATGAGCTACTCAATATCACTTGGACTACATGGACTACTATTTTTCCTTTGTTTGAAGGATTTTTTTGGACAGTCTTTAGGGAAGTGTCCATTCTTTTTGTAGCATTATGTACAAAAGGCTTCAATTGTCTTAATGTTCTTGTCAAGCTATGGTCATTCATTTTTCCAATGATCATTTGCACAACAACTATGGTAATTTCCAGTCCTTGTCTTAATCATGGGTCTTACCATAGGAGGTCTAACACCTTGATTAGCTACATAGCACATCGGTGTAAATTCTGGTGTAGCATAAGTCACCGGTTTTTCCACTGTGTGGTGGATGTGAATTATACCACTCTCCTTCTACCATTATTGTAGATGGACTAGGCTCCACATAGGGTGTAACAGGCACTAGTGCTTGTTCATCTATGACTGCTTCTGAATGCATGTCTTTACAGGCACTGCATTATGTCCAAGATATGGAGGTTGTTGACCCAACATTGGTTGTGGTCTTTCCATACCCATCGGAGGTCTTTGTACTAGGGAAATATTAGGCTGATATATGTACATGGGTTGTCCTTGTGGCCTCATGGGTACATATTGAACATTTCCATCGTACTTTGGTTGGTAATAGTAGTCATTGGTCTCATGGTTGATGCATTTACCCTTAATAGCACACCATTTTTGTGGCCTAATCGGTTGTCACTGTTGAGTATCTCTTGCCGTGGTCCTCTCATACGTGCTTTTTGCATGTTATTTATCATTTCATTCATCCGTTTGAGCATAAATTCTATGGCTGTTAGTGGTGCTGCAGCGGCTATTCCCACTTGTGTTGGTTTTGAGGATGCTGTTTTCTCACTATGAGTATCCTTAGGGACATCTTCTTCATTAAAAACATCACAATTGTCTCCCAAGTCAATAGCATCTGATACACACTCTTCTAGGGTCATATGTTTTCTGCTATACAACATAGCATGAAGTTCTTTGTTCAACAATCCTTCTAGAAACAATGCCCGGGGAGGTCACCTAAGAAAAATGTAACCTATCACGTGAGTTCAACAGAAGGGTATATAAAGTTCTTGAAACTTATAGAAATATATATACAGAAGGACATTAGTTTTTTAAATTTTAAAAAAACTTACAGATTTTAAAAGAAAAGGGTACATTATATTCCTAGAAAAATTCATAGATAAGGGGTTTTACAAACATGTCTTCAACGCACATGATATGGTAGTTTTACACATAGTGAACCCCCCGAGAAACAATGACACTAGTCTTCCTTCTGTAGGTATTTCTAGTTCTGGGCATCTTGCAATGTATTGTTTCATCCTAGTTGCACAATCCTAACATACTCACCTTGTTTTTGTTTGAAGCTATAGATTTGAGCTACCATATCATGTTTGATCCTAGTTTTGGAACATGCAGCTACAAATCCTTGATTTAATGTATTTAAGTCCATGATTGACCTTGGTGGAATGTTTTGGAACTATGTTAATGCTTTTCCTTCTAATGTCATTCCAAACCCCTCAAATTGAGTGTGGAAATCAAATATGCGTTTTGCTCTTAGCACTTGCTTAAAGCTAGCTAAGTGGTCATATGGATCCCCAAATCCACTGTATTTTCTGACCCATTTTTAAAAATTAGCTGGTATGACATGTCTATTTGGTTTGGCTCTGACAGTTGGTCCTGTTTCAAGTCCTTCAAACCAATCTGTTGGGAATAGTGACTCATGTAGCCCTGGACTGGCTTTAGTGTCACCCAATTTTCTTCGTGATGAGGTAGGTTCGGGTTTTGAAACATTGCTACCAAAAGATCTCTCACAGAGTTCCTCTCTTGGAATAGTTTCTAGTCCTTGGACCAATATCCAATCTCTTATAGATTACCCTTGGTATTTGGTTTATTCTACTTCCTCCCGAATCATCATAACAAAGTTATTGTTATAACAATCCCTAAAAAGATAAGTTGGTAGATCTGCTGAACCCTTGTCTTTGATTTTGAAGATATAGATGATTTTCATGGGTGTTCTTGATATGGCATGAGAGGTCCACAAAAGATCCTTGACGTTCCTATCCTCCCAACAATAGACTCCGATCCTAGGATTATCTGTGCTAAGCGGTTTCAAAGGTTTCAAATTGACTTGATTATATCACTCGAATTCTAAAGTTGGTGGACCTTCTTTTGCTGCCATATTCGGAATTATGGTATTCACTTCTAACCCCATTTGTCTATCACACCAGGGTTTTCAACTTTTAAATATTGAGTCCTGTTCTTATCCATATACATTTTTCTTTGTTTGTTTGCCCTTGTTTCCTCTTCAAATTCTATGTCATGGTCGTCTATGCGAATGGCATACTCTTCATTAGGATTCAAGTAAACTTGAGCTCCATGGCCATTAGTCTTATAAAAGGTGAGTGTGCTTATATCGCACTGTTGTTCCGGTTCCTAAATGAGTTGTATAGGAAGACATTTCAGATGTTGAGTCTGAATAAGTGTTTGAGACTTCTTCAAAGATAGTGTCCAAGTGATCACCTTGATTCACACTCTCTTCGGTGGATAGACTACTAGCAGTCTCTCCAAATATACCTTGATTTGCTAGTATACAACCAGATCTAAGGTTCATATAGACTGGCTAAGCCTTGGATAGAGTACTTACCGTCAGATTGAATTGTTATCCGCTTTCCCACTTGACTTGAGTGCAACTCCTGTCAAGCTTTCAATTCCTTGCATGCAACCTGATTCCTGTATTAGTTTAATCAAGTTAGCTATTCTTTCACAAAGACTGTTAAAGTTTTGCCAACTATTGTGATTGGTCTATGTATATCACTTCAATTTGAGCTAAGTGAGTCAGCAAATGAGACTTTCAAATTTTATCCTTGCAAAGAGATAAAGAACTAATTTGCAACTTAAAAACTCAGTTAACATGTACCAATATGGACCCGATGGACCCCAAACTTGACCAGCGGCCTTGTATTACATTGTTCTAACACTGTACAAGCTCAAAAGTCAAAAATCTTGTCTTTGGGTCTCAGTAGTAAATAATCGTGGTTATTAACTTTTCTTAGTTTTTACACTTTTTAGGCTTGTTTGGCCAGGTTATCACCTTGTCATGGTCTCTGGACAAGTTTGGTTGAGTTTGAATAAGATTTGTCCAAGTTATCAAACTGTTTAGTGTTCGCAGACTCTGATTCCAAGAATCTGGATTACATTTCAATTTTGTGATCCAAATTTCACCAAATTTGACTTGTGGAGTCTACTTGATATGCTTGACCTTGTGGTGGTATACTCAAATGTGTAAAAATGTTCAATTTTGAAGTAAATATAAATAACCGTGATATTTACATTTGGTATTTTTGTGAAACTTTTTGTCAAAATGTTGATACCAACTAGTTAAACAACTCAACTTAAGCTCCCTAACCAAGTTTCACCAAGTTTGGATAATTACTGCTCAATTTGTCAGCAATTTTCTGTCTATAGACTGACTTTATAAATTTGGCCTCAATTTTTACTTCAATGATCCAAATCTTACCAAATTTGATATGAGTGCTTAATATAACCTGATAAAACTTGTGGTATGCTTAGTTGGTCAAAAAAACTTGAAAAATAGGACAAAAGTAAATAATTGTGATTATTTATTTTTGGTAAATTTTTGCATTTTTTTAGTCATCTGAGCATAGACACATGTTTAACACTTCAATCTAAGCCCCTGAGTCAAGTTTCACTAAGTTTGAGCAAAATTTACCAAGCAATACTCAAGTTCTCGACAATCAGTACAAATTTCAATTTTTCTCAAGGTTTTGGTCTGTTTGTGATCCAAATTCTATGAGCCTTAACAAAAGATGTTTGCAACAAAGATTTTTTCAATCATGCATAGAGTTTCTAGTATCAGCCTTGGTAAATTTTGAGATGAAAATAAATAATTGTGATTATTTACTTTTGACCTAAAATGAACACTGTTTGAAATTTTTTCATTGGACAGTCTTTTTATGACCCGTTTTAAGCCGTTGATTCAAGTCAAAACTTATTTGATTAAAAACTCAAGAAAAAATAAATAATTTGAGTTTTTGCAAACTCTTGAAAATTTACCTCAAATGTATCCTTAAGCTTACCCACTGGTTCTTACAACTTTTAATGCATTATCTCCAGCCGGATTCAATGTTGGATTCAGTGGTTGACAGTCTTCTGGTGCTGTTGCAAGCCGTAGACCTAAAATTCTGCAACAATTGATTCGTATGGAGTGACCAATGCTTTGAGATCCCACCTCAAATTCTGCTTACCATACTTCTAGGTTCTACTGCAATGGCGTTGTGAATGTTACCATATACATGTGGTAGTGATGTGTGTGAACACACTAGGACCGCCGGGGCATTTTTTCCCTCTTTAGGAGGTTTTTTCCCCCGTGCATTGTATATACGCCCATCACTCTAGGGATATCTATCTTTCCATTGCACACTAAGTAACACACTCTCTATTGTGTGCCTTGAGCTTCCTTCGTCTTCTCCAAGCTGTGTGTGTTTCTCAGCAACCCTAATTCCAACAATTGGTATCAGAGTAGGTCACGTCCTCTCGGGCTTAGTCGCCAGCTGCTCCAGCACACGCCTGCTCACTTTCTCCGATTTCAGTGAGCTTTGGAAAGCATTCATAGGTCGACAAATATTTTGGGAGAGGGCGCAGAATTTTGATTTGGGCTCATTTCGGCCTCCGTTTCCACTACATGCAATACTGCACAGGCTATTTCGTCATTTTGTGTAGAATTTCTGTTAGTGCCATTTTCTGCATAACAGCTGCCTTATAGTCTTCTACGGTTTGTCCTATATAGCAGTTCTTGTGTCAAAGGGTGTCTGGAACATTGTGCAGGGCATTGATGTATGTCCTGGTTCTGAGGATGTAGGCGATGTTGAGGATGTTGTAGGTCTTGCTGCAAGGATTGCAGCTGTTAGAGTTGTTTTGCCTACGACAGAACAAGCTCGTTGGGATGTTAAGGATGCGCAGGCTCATGCATTGATTGCGTTGTCTGTGAAGCGCACCATTGTTCCTCACATCCGTTCAACAAAATCTGCAAAACAGGCTTGGGATATTCTAGCAGGTCTTTATGCAAGGTCTTTATGCAAGCCGCAATGAGGCTAAAATTGCTTTGCTGCGTAAAAAGCTGGAGTCGAAGATTATGCATGAGGAAGATGATATGGACACTTTCCTTGCTAGTCTCAAGGATATCAATGAGCAATTTATTTCTGCAGGTGAAGTTATTTCAAACAGTTCCCTTCTGCAGACTGTTCTTGATGTATGACCCAAGGAAATCCAGAAGTTGTCAAGTTTGATGCATTATGCACATTGCTCTTGCAAGAGTCACTTTCCAGAAAACACAGGACTAGATAGCGTGCAGTTGAACAGGCTTTTATTGCTTCTCAAAGAAAAGGTGGTAACAGTAATGCAGCCACTTCTTGTGGTACTGCTGTGAGTGGAAAAAATTCTGTTCCTAATGCTTCTGCTGGCAGAAATTTGTCTGGAAATTCTGGTGATAAGGGCAAAAAGAAGATGCGTTGCCATTATTGTAAAGCCAATGATCACTTGATCAAGTCGTGTCCTAATTTGAAGGCCAAAGAGGCTAAGAAGAAAGAGGGTGGTTCCACTGCAAATACTGGTTCCATTACAAATGTAACCATTGTTGATTCTTCTGTGAAAGGAGACTGTGTTGCTGATGTTGATGCAAAATGGGCTTTTAGCGCAGAGTGCACTTACAATCTTGATGTCCATGATGCATGCTTGTCAGTTGCTGCAGATTCACATGTGTGGTATTTTGATAGTGGTGCTACAAAGCACATTACCTCACATCGTGAATTGTTTACCTCTCTCGAGTCTGTCCCTCATGGGAATTCAGTCACTTGTGCCAACAACGCATCTTATCCAGTTCAGCGAGTTGGAAAGATTGTGCTCATTGCTGCTAATGGCAGTTCCTTCACACTTGTTGATGCACTTTATGTACCTGGGATCAGAAAGAATCTCTTGTCTGTATCGGCACTTGCTAGACTTGGACTTGTAGTCAAATTTGTGGATGCTGTACAGATGTACAGTTCATGATCTCAGTTTTGGAGATGAAATTGTTGCATCTGGGCTTTTGTGCCGTGGGCTGTATAAGCTCAATTTGTATGAAAAGTGTGGACAGTTGCAGATTCAAGGGGGAATTTCAGATGCAAAACTTTGGCATGCACGTTTTGGTCATCTGAATTTTGCCAGTTTGCTACGTTTGCAGAAATCTGATATGGTTGCTTCTTTGCCGCCTCTTGAAGCACCTGTCAAACATGTTTGTGAAGGCTGTATTTTGGGTAAGATGTAACGTTCTAAATTTCCAAAGGATGGTTCAGTTCGGGCCACATGCAGGTTGCAGCTTGTGCATAGTGATGTTTGTGGGCCCATGCAAACTCCGTCCTTGGGCAATTACCTGTACTTCGTGACTTTCATTGATGATTACTCCAGGCATGCACGGGTATTTTCGCTTAAAGCAAAGTCCGAAGTTTTTATGTGCTTCAAACAATTTTTGGCTATGGCTGAAAATGTCTCGAAGTGTACTATGGGCACCCTGCGTTCTGATCGAGGGGGGGGAGTATATGTCTCATGAATTTAATGCATTTCTACCTGTCATGGGATAAAACACCAATGTACAATGCCTTATACACCTCAGCAAAATGGTGTTGCTAAGAGGAAAAACAGGTCATTGACGGAAATGGCACGATGTATGGTCAAAAGTCAAGCTTTGCCGCATTCTTTTGGCTTGAGGCCATCATGTGTGCCACTTATGTACTTAATTGGTGTGCTACGAAAGCTTTGCAGTCTATTACTCCATATGAAGCATGGCATGATAGAAAGCCTTCTATTGAGCACATGCGTGTTTTTGGCTGTTTGGCATATGCTTTGGTGCCACAAGTGCAACGCAGAAAATTGGATGAAAAGGCTGTCAAATGTATTTTTGTTGGTTATAGTGCTGAAAGCAAAGGTTACAGGTTGTATCATGTGCAAACAAAATGTATTCTGGTTTCTCAGGATGTAGTGTTTGTGGAAGATTCTGTTTAGCCCTTGCTGTCATGTACTAGAGACAGTAATGTAAGCTCACGTGACATTTATGACACTTTGTTGCCTCTTTTCAGTGGTGGAAATACGAATGTAAGTTCCAATGAGGCAAATGTATAGCCTATGGGGGTTTCTGAAAATGTTTTAGATCAGCCTATTACTGATGTAGATGCACATGATGTACTTGATGAGGAAAGGGCTGAAAATGAGCAGGCTAGAGGTATGCCAAAATGGCTGGTGCACACTTTGCGTGACAGTAAATTGGATGTACCTTTGTCTAGTCGTACTCGTTCAGGATCTGGCCATGCATCTTATGCATCAGATTGTTATGCTTTGGTTGTGTCTAGCTTACATGATGTTGAGGTGCCTCTGTCTTTTGATGAAGCACAGAATTCAGAAAATTGGATGGCTGCCATGCAATCAGAATATGATGCACTTATAGAAAATGACACATGGACTTTATGTGATTTGCCTCCTGGCAAAAAAGGCCATTGTTACGAAGTGGGTTTACAAGTTGAAACGCAAGCCGGATGGTAAGATTGATCGGCATAAGGCTCAACTTGTTGCAAAAGGTTATGCACAGCAAAAAGGCATAGATTATGAAAAGACTTTTGTTCCCACTTGTCGTAGGACTACTGTACGTTTTCTATGTGCATTGGCAGCTCATTTTGGTTGGGATGTACATCAATCAGACATTGTTACTGCTTTCTTGAATGGTGACATATTTGAGGAAGTTTATGTAACGCAGCCTCGCGGTTTTGTTATAAAAGGACAAGAGGACAAAGTGTGCAGATGTAAGAAGGCTTTGTATGGGTTGAAGCAATCTTATGAGAAAGCTGACACTCATTTGGTTAAACAAGGCTTTTGTAACAGTCCAACAGAAAGCACATTGTATGTAAAGCGTGAGGGTGATGTACTTCTCATTGTGGTTCTTTATGTTGATGATTTGTTGATCACTGGACCAAATGAGAGACATATTGCTGAATTTAAGGCTGATTTGAATGCTACTTTCAAGATGAAAGATTTGGGGATATTGCATCATTACTTGGGTATACATTTTAAGCAGTGTGATGGTGGTATTGCCTTGTGTCAGAAAAGTTACATAGAGACATTGCTATGTAAGTTTGGACTTGAGGATTGCAAACCTATTGCCACTCCCATGGAAACAGGTTTTAAGTTGAGTCTACATGATGCTGGCGATCCTGCTGATGTCACTCTTTACCAAAATGCTGTTGGCTGCCTCCTTTATGTATGCAACACGAGGCCGGATATTCAGTTTCTCACAGGTCAACAGATTTATCGCCATAAGGCTTGACTTGTTGCAAAGGGTTATGCACAGCAAAAAGGCATAGATTATGAAGAGACTTTTGCTCCCACTTGTTGTATGACTACTGTGCGTTTTCTATGTGCATTGGCAGCTCATTTTGGTTGGGATGTACATCAATCATACATTGTTACTTCTTTCTTGAATGGTGACATTTGAGGAAGTTTATGTAACTCAGCCTCGCGGTTTTGTCATAAAAGGACAAGAGGACAAAAGTGTGTAGATGTAAGAAGGCTTTGTATGGGTTGAAGCAATCTCCTCGTGCTATGAGAAAGCTGACACTCATTTGGTCAAACAAGGCTTTCGAAATAGTCCAACAGAAAGCATATTGTATGTAAAGCCTGAGGGTGATGTACTTCTCATTGTGGTTCTTTATGTCGATGATTTGGTGATCACTGGACCAAATGAGAGACATATTGCTGAATTTAAGGCTGATTTGAATGCTACTTTCAAGATGAAAGATTTGGGGATGTTGCATCATTACTTGGGTATACATTTTAAGCAGTGTGATGGTGGTATTGCCTTGTGTCAGAAAAGTTACATAGAGACATTGCTATGTAAGTTTGGACTTGAGGATTGCAAACCTATTGCCACTCCCATGGAAACAGGTTTTAAGTTGAGTCTACATGATGCTGGCGATCCTGCTGATGTCACTCTTTACCAAAATGCTGTTGGCTGCCTCCTTTATGTATGCAACACGAGGCCGGATATTCAGTTTCTCACAGGTCAACAGATTTATGCATAGCCCAGGGTCTAAGCATTGGCAGGCTGTCAAGAGGATTTTTTGCTACCTTAGTGGCACTTTACATCTTGGCTTGTTTTGTCCCAAGGGGGGATCATTGCCGCCAGACTTGCTTTTTCGGTCTCAGATTGGGCTGGTTGTTTTGACACGCAAGTGTCCACAAGTGGTTTTTGTTTCATGCTTGGCAGTTCATGTATATCATGGTTGAGCAAGAAGCAACCTACTGTGGCCACTTCAAGTTGTGAGGCTGAGTACAGGGCAGCCTTCACAGCTATGGTTGAGTGTGTATGGCTCAGACGCCTTATGGCTGATTTGGGTGTTGGACAAGACACTGCCAACACTATCTACACTGACAGTCATAGCGCATTGGCAGTTGCGAGGAACCCAGTTTTTCATGCTCGCACAAAGCACATTGAGGTGCATTACCACTATGTCAGGGAGAGGCTCTCAGCAGGAGAGATCAGCTTGGCTTATGTGCCAACACAGGACAACCTTGCAGATCTTTTCACAGAGGCATTGTCTCGTGAGAAGCTTGAAGGTTTCCGCAAAGCTTTGGGCTTACTCCCCTTTGTGGACTGATCCTGTCCTCAGGGCATGGCACTTCCCTTTACTCATGTGCCAGCTCTTGTTCACCGCATCACTCCAGGGGAGATTTGTTACCATATACATGTGGTAGTGATGTGTGTGAACACACTAGGACTGCCGGGGCTTTTTTTCCCTCTTTAGGAGGTTTTCCCCCCCGTGCATTGTATATACGCCCATCACTCTAGGGCTATCTATCTTTCCATTGCACACTAAGTAACACACTCCCTATTGTGTGCCTTGAGCTTCCTTCATCTTCTCCAAGCGTGTGTGTTTGTTTGCAACCGTAATTCCAACAGTGAAAAGTGTCCACAAACAGTTGTTTTCTAGTTTTTTAATGGTTTTTTGAGCCTTGATCTTAAAACTTGTCTCCTCCATCAGTCATTCTCAAAATCCTAATCTAATCCTACAGTCCTAAAAAGGTACTTAGCAAGTACAATCTACTTCCAAGCTACCTCTACACAGCAAAAGATGACAATCTTAAGCTATGCGTTTTAAAGAGAAAGTTGTAGCTCTAGGTGATCCTAGAGGAAGTTGAAGGAAAACTACACAAGATGCTCGTGTTTTCTCTAGTTTAGATCTAATCATTCCCCGACAATGGTACCAAATGTGGGACGAGTTTCTAACCTCTCCTATCTTATTGAAGACATAGCGAGAACCACAATTATAATTGTCAATCCATGGGACGAAGCTAACTTGACTAGTGCATAGAGGCACAAGAGGTTGTCAATCTTTTTGAAAACAACAAAACAACTCGCATCTAACTCAAGCTACACTCAAATGACCAAAGTCATCAAAAGCTAGTCACTAATCGACAAACAAAACATGACTGTTACATCATCAAATGACGTCCAATGGTATGAAACTTCTGGGACATGTTTATAAGACCTAAGCAGGCATGCTTATGGTCTCAAATCTCACTTTAGGTCAAATGCAAAAATCGCGATTATTAACAGCAATGAGTTTTGACCTAGTTGTTTTTGACCCAGAATGCATCTAAATTCTTAGCAATGATGCCCCAATGCCCCGCCTATGCTTATTTTGTGATTTCCTAGCTTAAATTCCCACTTATGATGAAATTAGACCGCCGGTCGACGACGCCAAAAGCTACGGACTACCATGAAATATTTACGTCAATGCGTAGAGCTCTTACTTGCGGTTGCAACACAACAGACGACACTGCAATGTGACAATCGCGAAGGGAGTAGGTGTTAGGAAATAAGACGTAGCTAAATAGATAATTGAGTAGATTACTTAATGGAGAGAGACAAATTTACACACACAAGATTATAGAGAGGAGAGAGAGAGAGAGAGAGAGAGAGAGAGAGTACACACGATATACGTGGTTCACCCAATGTGGGCTACGTCCATGGGAAAGCAGCCACTCAATGGCTTTAGTACTTCAAAACAAGAAGTAGTTTACAAAGGGATTATACCCTTAATGGAGCTCCCGCCTTGCTTCACTCTCACCACCTCACACTCACCTTGTTGCATCAACTTCACACTATGAAATGTGTGTAGAAATGACCTCCTTTTATAGGCCAAAAGGGTTGCCATCTCTTAAGAGACGCAGCCATGTGTAGCCGCCCTTGTGTGAATAAGTCCAGATCGGACCCTCCAATCCGCCCATGTGTGGCCGTCCTTGAGAAGACAAGTCCGCTTTTGAATTCGGCCACCGGCCACCGGCCATTGACTTCCGACCACCGGCCACCGGCCACCGGCCATTGACTATCGGCCACCGGCCAACCGACGGTTGTTTTCCGACCACTTTTCGGCTGCCGTCCGGCCATAATATTCCGACGAGGGAAAAAAAGTCTCGGGGGCTTCCGCCCTTGAGGCCCCTAAAGTTGCCCCTGGTTTTTGACTGTGAAAATTTTGGTTTCCGGTGAGTGATGTACCTTCACGCACGATGGCTTCTCCTCATAATGGGGGCCTTACAAATGTGAGCTTTTACCACAGAAAATTACAAGGGTAAATCAAGCTCCATACTTAACAATCTCCCACTTGGAGTCCGATCTCCAAACCAAATCTGTGACTGCTTTCCATCCTGGCTTCTTATCCTTGAATGCCGATTGAAGATGAGCAAAAGCTCAACTTCTCCTTGTTGACCACCTTTGTAAACATGTCTGCGGGATTTTCACTTGTATGCACCTTTCCTAGCTTTAGCTGTCCCTCTTCCAAAAGAGTGCGTATGAAGTGATATCTCACCTCAATGTGCTTTGTCCTTGAATGAAAGGCTGAGTTCTTCGCAGGATGGATAGCGCTTTGGCTATCACTGTACAAGACACAATTGTCTTGTTTGAATCCAAGCTCTTCTAAGAATCTGTGAAGCCACAGAATTTCTTTGCTTGCCTCCGTCATTGCTCCATACTCTGCTTCCGTGGTAGAAAGTGAAACCACTTTCTGCAGCTTTGAAGCCCAGCTTACTGTTGTGCCTCCAACCGTGAACACATAGCCAATAGTGCTCCTTTGAGTATCTTTGTCACCTGCCATATCTGCATCAGCATACCCTTCTAGAAAAATATCAGTTCCTCCAAAACACAAAGCATTTGTTGTTGTCCCTTTTAGATACCTAAGTATCCACTTCACAGCTTGCCAATGCTCTTTATCTGGGTTGTCCATGAACCTACTCACAATTCCCACTGCATGTGCAATGTCTGGCCTTGTCCAGACCATAGCATACATTAGAGAACCTACCGCTGCAGCATATGGAACTTTAGACATATAGGCCATCTCCTCTTGTGTCTTTGGACACATATCCTTCGTTAGTTTAAAATGACCAGCCAAAGGTGTAGAAACTGGTTTTGCATTTTGCATTGCAAACCTTTCTAGTACCTTCTTGATGTAATCTTCTTGAGATAGCTTTATTGTCTTCTTCGTCCTGTCCCTTGATATTTTCATACCAAGTATCCTCTTTGTAGCACCTAAATATTTCATTGAAAAAGATTTAGACAGCTCCTCTTTTAGGTCTTTGATGTCCTGCATGTTAGCACTTGCAATCAACATGTCATCAACATATAACATTAGGATGATGAATTTCCCATCTCCCAAATTCTTCGTGTAGACGCAGTGATCTGAGTTGCATCTTGTGAATCCAGGATCCAACATCCATCGATCAAACTTCAAGTACCATTTTCTTGATGCTTGCTTTAAACCATACAAGCTCTTCTTTAATCTGCAAACCATTTTCTCCTTACCTTTTACTTCATACCCCTTTGGTTGAAGCATGTAGATTTCCTCCTCTAAGTCACCGTGAGGGAATGCCGTATTTACATCCATTTGCTCGAGATTTAGATCATGAGCAGCCACAAGGCTTAAGACAAGCCTAATTGAGTTCATTTTTACAACATGAGAAAATATTTCATTGAAGTCAATACCTTTCTTTTGAGAAAACCCTTTTACCACAAGCCTAGACTTGTACCTTTTCTTCCCACCTTCTTCTTCCTTCAGCTTGTACACCCATTTGTTTTGAAGTGCCCGCTTACCTTTAGGCAGCTCAACCAACTCCCATGTAGTGAGTCCATCTCCACTTGCATGCTCTTCGTTCATTCTTCTTTGGTTTCATGTTGCATAGCTTCTTCGTATGATTCTGGCTCTCCAGAATCTGAGATCAAGAGATGGTTGAAGGAAGGAACAAACCTTTCTGGAGGTCTACTTGCTCTTGTAGATCTTCGGGGAATAGGTTGAGGCTCCTCATTTGGTTGACGCTGTTGCACATTGTCACCGTTTGCAGTCCTTGAGTCTTCACCGTCCTCAAGCTCCATGTACTCATGACCTGTTTCATTTGTTTGTTTTCTTTCCAAGTAATCTTTGTACATATTTTGTTCGTTAAAAATTACATCCCTACTCCTTAAGATTTTACCATCTTCAGAATTCCATAGGCGATACCCAAAGTCACCTTCTCCATAGCCAATGAATAAACACTTTTTGGACTTTGCATCTAGCTTTGATCTTAGGCTTCTATCTATGTGCATGAAAGCCTCACACCCAAACACTTTGAGAAATGCATAATTCACCGGTTTACCTGTCCATGCCTCTTCTGGAACTCCCCCATCCAATGCCGTTGGGGGTGACCGATTGATTAAGTACACAGACGTATTTACAGCTTTCGCCCAAAGCTCAAGCGGTAGGCCTGCATGTAGCCGCATGCTTCGTGCTCGCTCCATGATTGTCCTGTTCATCCTTTCTGAAATACCATTTTGCTGAGGTGTCCTTGGGGTTGTCCTTTGCCTCCGAATGCCATTGCTAGCACAAAAGCTTTCAAAATCTTGGGTGCAATATTCACCTCCATTGTCGGATCTGAGGCATTTAACCTTGGTACCTGTTTCATTCTCCACAAAGGCTTTCCACCTTTGATATATGGAAAATACATTGGATTTATTCTTCATGACATAAACCCATGTTTTTCTAGTCGCATCGTCTATGAATGTTACATAGTACAATGAGCCACCAAGTGATGGTGTACTTGCAGGACCCCAAACATTAGAATGAACCAACTCAAGTTTTTTATTTTTTCTTTCATTTCTTGATTTTTGAAATTTTACCCTCTTTTGTTTACCATAAACACAATCTTCACAGAACTCTAAGTCCACTTCTTTCAAACCTGGTAGAAGCTTCTTTGTTTGAAGGATTTGCATTCCTTTGGCACTCATATGCCCAATCCGGTAGTGCCACACTACACTGTGAACTTCTGTAGTTGCTGCACAAGTTGAAGGTTGCGTGCTAACAGTACACAAGTAAAGTGTACCGACCTTTTCTCCCTTGGTAACCACCAAAGATCCCTTTGAGATCTTCCACCGTTTGTTTCCGAATGCAATGTTGTGACCTTCATCGTCCAATTGTCCTGTAGAGATTAAATTTTTCCGAAGAGAAGGAACATGCCTAACATCTATAAGCTTCCATTCATTTCCGTTAGCAGTTTTGACAAAAACTGTACCTTTGCCGACAATCTCACAAGCTTCATCATCTCCCAAGTATACATACCCAAAATTACCTTTGGTGTAGTCTTGGAAATGTTGCTTGTGTAGTGTCGCATGGAATGAAGCCCCGGATTATACTATCCAGGAATTAGACACATTGTCTAATGAGATAATTAGAGCATCTTGCTCCACTTTACCTGCCACATTGGCCTCCGATGTTGGCTTGTTGTCTTGAGACTCAGTCTCCTTCTTCTTCTTGGACCAGCAATCCTTCTTGACGTGGCCCTTCTTGCTGCAGTTCGAACATTCAAGAACTGACTTTGTGCGTGACTTGCTCCGCCTTGAGCGATCACGACCCTTTTGGTTTTTAAACCTCTCCTTAGGCCTTCCTCTTGTTTCCATTGACAATGCAACACTTGATGATTCTCTTGTGCTTCTCCTTCGTATTTCCTCGCTTAGGAGAACACCCACAACATCATCAAACTTAAGAGTATTTGTGCCAGAAATAGAATTACTTACAACCATCACAAGGCTGTCCCAACTATTCGGTAGAGATGATAGTATAAGTAGAGCTTGCACTTCGTCATCGAAATTGATTTTCACCGATTGAAGTTGACTTATGTTTGTGTTAAAGTCATTTAGGTATTCTACAACTGAACCATTCTCTGCCATCTTTAGATTGAACAAGCGCTTCATAAGAAATACCTTATTGGATGTCGATGGTTTCTCCTAGAAGTCGTCAAGTGACTTCATCAAGTCCTCCGTGGTCTTCATCTCCGAAACATTGAAGGCCACCGTTGACGCTAAGCTTAACCGGATTGTTCCCAGTGCCTTTTGATCAAGGACAATCTATGCTTCATCTGCCATCGTTGCGGGCTTCTTTGCAAGACCGCCTAGTGGCAAATAGAGGTCCTTCTGGTAGAGATAGTCTTCAATCTGCATCTTCCAATATTGGTAGTTTTTTCCATTGAACTTCTCAATCTTGAGCTTCCCTTCGTCCGCCATAACTCCCACTCAATTCAAGGAATCCTTTCCTTGAGATAATTTAGCTACAAGCAAACCTTGCTCTGATACCAGTTGTTAGGAAATAAGACGTAGCTAAATAGATAATTGAGTAGATTACTTAATGGAGAGAGACAAATTTACATACACAAGATTATAGAGTAGAGAGAGAGAGAGAGAGAGAGAGAGAGAGAGAGAGAGAGAGAGAGAGAGAGAGAGAGAGAGTACACACGATATACGTGGTTCACCCAATGTGGGCTACGTCCACGGGAAAGCAGCCACTCAATGGATTTAGTACTTCAAAACAAGAAGTAGTTTACAAAAGGATTATACCCTTAATGGAGCTCCCGCCTTGCTTCACTCTCACCACCTCACACTCACCTTGTTGCATCAACTTCACACTATGAAATGTGTGTAGAAATGGCCTCCTTTTATAGGCCAAAAGGGCTGCCCTCTCTTATGACAGGCAGCCATGTGTAGCCGCCCTTGTGTGAATAAGTCCAAATCGGACCCTCCAATCCGCCCATGTGTGACCGCCCTTGAGAAGACAAGTCCGCTTTTGAATTTGGCCACCGGCCACCGGCCATTGACTTCCGACCACCGGCCACCGGCCAACCGACGGTTGTTTTCCGACCACTTTCCGGCCGCCGTCCGGCCATAATATTCCGACGAGGGAAAAAAAAAGTCTCGGGGGCTTCCGCCCCCGAGGCCCCTAAAGTTGCCCCTCGTTTTTGACTGTGAACATTTTGGTTTCCGGTGAGTGATTTACCTTCATGCACGATGGCTTCTCCTCATAATGGGGGCCTTACAAATGTGCACTTTTACCACAGAAAATTACAAGGGTAAATCAGGCTCCATACTTAACAGGAGGAAGGGTGAGAAGGAGAGACATGAGCGCCGTTAGCTCACGCTGTGTTTCTACTATCCAAAACATGAAAAATAACTTACAAAATTGGAATTTATACCTTAGTCAAGGTTTCTTTGGTCAAAACTAATAATCTGGGAGCTCTAACTAGAGATAAGTTGATACTATCTGGAAGCTTATAGCCCCGGCTCATTGATTACACTATTCATATGGAAATAAGAGTTACAACATTCCCGATATATAAAAAGAAAAAGTGTTTTTACAATAAAAGCTCCCGAAAAATGTTATCTGAGTTAGCTTGCTGCTAACAAGACTCATGCAATGGCAGAGTGGCTAGAGTCATTAATTGGCTTTACAACACATGCTCAAAGAAGAGGAAATGAAAAAGGAAATTGATGCATTGAGAGATAAAGTACATGAGGTGAAAGAGGAATCAAGGGCAAAAAATCCATCCATTGAAGAGGATACCCATTAAGAAGACATAGAAGCTCTACAAATTCTAGAGTACTATGCTCTGTTTGCCGTTCGCCGCGACGGACGTCCATAGCATAGCTCTCAAGCATCAACATAAAATTATCGATACAGGGGAAGCGACTCGGATGAGGCATGGAAACTCATTAGGATGTCAGCCCTAATGAAGTGAACTCGAAGAGATGCAACTACTAAATCTATAAGCAAATCAATCGCACTAAAGCCAAGTAATCTGCCTATGTCCTTCTACACAGCTCTACAGTCATCATGCTCGTTCACCATGCAAATCATATCGGAATCGCACGAAACTTGAAGGGAAGCTACAGGGGACCATCAGAAACATATCCTATCACTATCACAGCATTCTGGAGAGGTACAACGATCGTGATTGTTCGTCCCAAAGTACGCAGAAATAGTAAACGGATGATCCTAAAGGGTCGTTTTTGGGTTCCTAAAGCCTCTCCTAGGGTCAAAACAACATAAAATACGCATATAAACACTCAAAACAGCAATTTAAGGCCTAAACGGATGCGTTTGAAACCTTCACCAAATCTTGAATGCTTACACTTGAATGAAAGAGCAGAGAAAGAGGAACACAATGCAAGAAACAAGACTGAATTTGGATTACCGTAGCGACAGAAGCGATGATTACAAGTTTGAGCCAAGAGTTATCTCTCTGTGCGTAACACAATAGTCACTTATCTTCAAAAAATGATCTGCTTTTCCCACTAAACTTAGTGTATTATATACCTAGGGCTTTCTAAAGTGGCTGGCGGCCAACTTCTCATGGACCTTTACATACATCATTGGAAAAATTACATCTTTGACTTAGACTTGACATAGACGATTGACATTAGGCTTTTACAGGGTTTGATGTATTAAACATCGGAAAAATAATGTGACCACATCAAAACTTTGGCCGGCTGACCCAACGGGCGCCTTGGCTAGGTGGGCACTTGTATGTTGTTATCAGCTCCAAACACTCCCCCCTTCCTAGCTTGTGTCGTCCCTTGACATGAACATTTGTAGTCTGGTCTTCTTGTTGATGTTCGCCCCTTCCTTGATTGAGTTATATCTGGCATGTTTTGCTTGTTCAAATGGGGTGCCCATTTGCCTTTGATGGATGAATATGTGTTCTTCATGATTTGGATGTTGTGGATGAGGCATTTGTGCATGTTGTTGCACATCCTGCTTTTCCTTTCCATCCGTGCAGTTGGTCGATGATACCTGCTTCCTGGTGCAATTGACTTTTTATTGGAGCTCATACCTTAAAATGTTTGAGACTTTGACGTGTGTGCACTGGCATCTCCAATTTGATTTTCTTTGCCACTTTGTCAATAGAGATTTGTTGGTATCTTTGAAGATAAGAGCTGCTCTTGTTGAAGCGTAGTTGAGAAGAATGTGGCTACACTTTATCTCTTTGAAGATCGTGTAACAAATTCTTTATTGGTTTCATTTGCTGGAAGGAATATATACAATAGAATAGTGATGGGTGTTTCTAAATTAGGGTCTAGAACCTAAATGACCAAAGGGAAAAACCCAGTGGGAAAAAATGCCTTTGGTATACGCTCTTATTGGGGTTGAACACTTGGGAGTTGAGTACCTGTTCATGCAAGGTGAGTACTTGGGAGAAATAAAGTAAGAGTGCGTAATGCAAGTGCCAATTATGGGACACTCTATATGCACACAAGAGTTCTTTCAAGAAAATCATTTGATGTGAAAAATAAGTTGTTGGGTGCTTCAAGGAACAAATGTAGCACATGTGATGTCCAAGGACATCTCAATAGCTTCCACATTTCCAAGAAGGGTTTTTGATGTTGAAGCTTCTCCACTCATCTCACTATGCATAGTGCGTGAGTGTCTTTTGGACTTTCTTCTTCACTTTACCAACTTAAAATACATAGACTTGGACTCTTATGCTCACCTATACCATCATGAGCGACACAACATAAATATGCTCAACTCCTCCACCTTGAGAACTACCTAGAATAGCTAAAACTCTTAGACCACAGAGAATATTACTTGAAGCTTTGGGACTAATGCCTTGCTCATTTAGTGGCTCAGCTACCCGACTCTTGACTTTTATGCCATGTATTTTTAATGGAGACTTGGACTTACCTGTTCAAGGCCGGAAACCCAATTCCATACGTTCTTGAAATTTAGGCCTCTTCCATTGTGTTGGTCTTTGGATGCCACCATTTTGTCGATTAGGTTGGCATATTTTGGCTCCTCTTGACTTGCTTGTTGTATGTTGATACTTCTTTGTAAAACAAGTCCTTCATCTCTGATAGGGCTTGATGTAGCCTTTGCATTAATTTCCATGAGAAGCGATTGTCGAGATGTGTGGGTTCTCTGTGATTGAGTTTCCACTAGAAATTTTGGAACCCATCTTGTTTTTGGTCCTTGTGTGACCGTCTTTAGCATTTTATCTTCTTCTATAATTTGATGGACACTAGGCTTTGGTATCCAAACCTGATGATTTCCATTGTAAAATCCTTGCTTTTGTAATTGATGACAAGGTATCCATGTGTAGATTGCAGCAGCCGTGGTTGTAATTTGCTTCTGTTGGCTTTTGGTTGTCATTGCTTGCTTTGGGGTAGAAGCTTGTGCTGCTTGATTTCTCTTCATTGTTCCCAATTGAGCTACAATTTTTGGTAACCATATTGGAGTGTTACCTTCATAAACTCCTTGTGCTTCAAGTAGCTTCACTGGAATCATCCGCTGATTCACCTGTTTGTGTTGGGTATCTTCGTTGAAGTCTGATTTCGGTACCCAAACTTTTCGTGTTGCCCGCTTGGAAGGTCTTTTTGTTTGCCTTTTGGTGGTGTTCTTTCGCTTGCCTGAGTATTTTTTATTACGTTGATAGCTCATCTTGTTCCTTTTAGAACTTGTTGGTTGAGGTGGGTAGGTCCAGGCTCTTACTTTAGGCTTTTTGGCCCAAACATTAATGTTTCCTTGGAAGTAGCCTTGAGCATGATTGACTCATTTGATGCTATCCACCCTGTCACCTTTTGTTGTTGTGGTTGAACTCGTGTTTCATGTATCCAAACTGGGTCTTCGACTTGGATGTGCTCTTTGGATACCAACACCTGCTTGACATTCTTCGGCTTTTTCTGGATGCTTTTTTGTGATGGAAACTTTGGTTGATAGACTTTTTGCTTTGGTTTCCATTGCATTGCTGATGGTGTGCCTCTTGATGTAGAGGCTTAGTGGGAAATTTGATGGAAGCTCGTTGAAGGTAAAGTCGTCTGGCGAGGCTGATATACTTCAATGTTTACCTTTGCTTTACCTTTTTCCGTGATGGTTGGCGATTTCTTCTCTGCATGGATTTGAGAAGCTTCATGGAGTCTTACCGTTGTTGTTGAAGCTTTTGATTGTTGTCGAAAAAAGATGTTCCTCCAGCTTTCTGTCAGGACCAGACTCTCTTTGATATCATGGGAGTTGATTATGTGGAAAGTATCTTTATACTCCCCGGTACTCAATTTGAGTACATCTTCTGCCACTCCAAAGCTAGGAATCGGCATTTTGGAACTTGTGTAAACTGTTTCTTCTAGGTCCTTGATTGGTGTCTTTCCCATCATGATCCACGTTCCATAAGTCATTAGATTCTTTGTTGCTTCTGGATCTATTGCGGCCAAACATGTAACCTTGAGCCCTGTTTGTCCGCATAAATTGAATTTGATCATCGTAGGAGATAGTCCATCTTCTTCCTTGTCCCTGTTCTTCTTTTGATCTTGTGTTTGTTGAAGATTTGCCGTTGAACTTGGAAGCTTTTCTCCTTCATCTACTTTCATTTGCACTTTTTCTAGAGTCGGCTTCTTTGAAACAGCTTTTCTTGTTTCTTCAGGTATGTCAATAATGACATATTCTTGTGTTTCTCTGCTTCCTTCGTTTTCAATTTTGCCTCATGCTCCAGGATGTAGCTACCTGTCTCACTTTTTCTGCTTTCACACTCACAAACTTCATTAGCTTCCTTCAACATTTTCAACATAAAACATGAAACTAGGTCGTAGCCTTCTTCATTACAAAACTTGGTTGGAGTTAGCTCATTTACACACACATCCAAGGTTGCCAATATTTGAGTCCATCCAAATGGCTCAAATAAATCCTCTGGAAATGGTTCCAGTATGTAAGCTTCATCTCGTCCATTGATCTTTCTAGTATGCAATCCTTCTTCACTGAGCTTCCACACTTCGAAGCACCACACATCCAAAGTTCTTGTTTGGTTTGTAGCCACGCAGGTATCTCTTTCCCATTGACTATAGTAGAGTCAATTTCTTCTAAAGGAGTTCTATTCACATCTCTATAGCTATGGTATTTTATGCTTATTTTTGTGGTGATCTTTTTATGTCTCAAGTAGATATAGTCATAGCCCCAATCTTGAACCATCTTAAGTTGACGCATGAAAGGTCTTCCTAAAATGATATCAAAATTGTTCCCTTTTCCAAAATCTACTATTGCAAATGTATGTTCATATTCAATTCCACAAGAAGTCACAATAATTTGCCCTAAGATACCCAGAGTTTTTTCCGTGTATCCATCTGCAAGTTTCAGCTCATTCTAGTTTTCCTAAGAGTTGGTCTACCCCATTTTTCCCAAATGTCTTTTGTGGCTATGGATACTCCAGCCCCACTATCAAGTATAGCCAATGTCTTAGCTCCTTTGTATTCCATAGGTAAGGTGGTGTTTCCTTCTTCTCCTTCGCGATATTCCCCCACCTTGTTTATCGGCACAGGTTTAGCGTTTGCACTTTCTTGTTGAGTTTTGTTTGATTGTTCATTTGAGGGTAGATCTTGAAGAGGTATCTTTAATCCCATCTTCCCCAAATTGTTGCCTACTTCATCCCATACACATGGTCCAATCTTAAGCAGTTCAGATAGAGTAATGATGCATTGTATTGGAGCTGACATCAACTCTCGCATACTCTTTGTATCCATCATCTTGGATATGGATTTCCTATGAGATGGCACCACTCTAGTCTCTGAGTCTGCCTCATGTTCTCCTATGTATGAGGGTAAGGTCTTCAAGGAATCTTGTTTGCTTTCAATTGAAACTTCCGTCCCTGCATCTCCATTTAGAGATTGAATGTCTCCCTGATAGACTTCATGCCCTATATTGACCTCAGTTATGGGTGCAGATTGGAAATTCGTACTTCCATCTTTTGCACTTCTAATTGCTTCCCACAATTCATTTGGCCATGGCTCATCTATCTCTGGGATAGGTGCCATAAATTGTGATCTTGACCTTGCATCATTAGTGGTGTTGGCTACTACTTGATCATCTAGTTGAATTTCTAGGTTGTTGGTTTCTTGTGTTGCAGTCTTTGCTTGCACACCCTTTTGTGATTCTAGCTCAATGTTTCTTTGAGTTAATGTTTCAACAACCTTTGCCTTAGGCATTTCAAATCCAACACTTTTTGGTTTTGTTTCTGGAGGTGGAATTGGTGGTTTAGGCTCCATCATTGCCTGTGCAGTTTTAACCAATTCCTTCCACATTTTCAACCTCTCAGTATCTACCTCAGCATGAGGATATTTCATCCCTCGTTGCTCTAGGGTTTGGTTGGGTTTCAATCTAGACTCATATGCTTCCAGTGCAGCATCTAATGGCTGTAGGACTTTGTCTACCAACACAGATCCTCCGGAAGACGCCTTCCTTGGTTTCCTATCACTCATCACCGTTTTGTTTTCCCGTTCTTGTTTTAACTGCTCCTTTGTCTCTTGTAATTCTGTTTGTAGTGCAGTTTGATTTGTAATTGTTTTTGCTTTAATTCTGTCTCTTTTGGCTTTCCAGGATTTTCTGCCAGTCCTCACTGACACACTAGTTGTTTCCCCTTGTTTGGGTTGTTGATCTTTCTCCTCATTAGCTTGGTCCTCAGCATTTTCTTTTGCTTGGGCTCTAGTCACTACCTTCACAGGAATTTTCGGTTCTGCCTCTGATCCACTTGGAGAAGGTAACACTCCCACAACATTCATTGTTGTTTTCCCCTGTTTGTTTGGGTGTTTTGTACAATTTGGAACAACGTGTGTAATGGAACACTCCAAACAATATCCAATTATCTCTACACGAGAACAATTCTTGGCCCAATGATTACCTCGACACTTGTAGCATGGTCCATCTTGTTGAGTAACTGGTGGCACAATTGATGGTTGTTCTTGCTTAGCCAGAATGGTCTCTGGTCTACGCTCTTGATTGGCTATGAACATCAGAGTGTCCTCATTCAATGAATAGAGTTTTCTCATAGGTTCTTGCCCTAGCCTAGGTTGTGATACCTCAGCTCTTTGTAAAGCCCTTGATACAACCCTATTTTTAATTAATGGATGATTTGGTAATGGCATTTGTTTTTCTATTTGATGTCCAAATAGTATCCCCCTCATGTAGGTTTGATTATAGTAGCACTCACTCATCTCATGATTGGTCCATTTTTGCTCAATGGCACACCATTTTATTCGTTGTGCTACTTGCACTGCTAGCTCATCTAGGTTGGTCATTAATTGAGACATAACCACTTTCCTTGTGTTGGTTTCACTAGATGCTAAAGGAGCATTATCCATAGTGATCTTTGTATCACCAATTTCCTCGCCATAGGCTTTACAATTGTCAACTAGGTATAACACGCCTCTCGTGACTTGTTCAAAGGAAGTACATCCTTTTAAGTGCAAATTTTTCTTGAGAGTTTCATTTTTCAAACCCTCTATGAAGAGAATTGATAATCTTTCATCCCGTGGTAACTCGCGTTCCGGACATCTCTCTATATATTGTTTGAAACGTAGCGATGCTTCCTTCACTCTCTCATCTTCTTTTTGCTTGTATGCATAGATTTGGGACACTATGTTATGCTTGATTCCCCTTTTAGATAACTCTACAACAAATTCTTGCAACAGTTGTTCAACGTTTGAGAAGGCATTTTTGTCCAACGGTTGGAACCAATTCAATGCTATTCCTTCCAAGGTTAAGCCAAATCCCTCATACTGTGTATGAAAATAAAATACTTGTTCGGCTCTTAACACTTGTTTGAACAAGGATGCATGTACCTATGGATCCCTTAACCCATCATACTTCTTCTT
The DNA here is from genome assembly GCF_014529385.1 of Adiantum capillus-veneris. Taxonomy (NCBI): domain Eukaryota; kingdom Viridiplantae; phylum Streptophyta; class Polypodiopsida; order Polypodiales; family Pteridaceae; genus Adiantum; species Adiantum capillus-veneris. The sequence goes on along the minus strand of NC_140957.1, from coordinate 122,331,030 downwards.
GACACATTTGGCCAATTGATATGGTCTCATTGGTTTTGGTTCAACCATGTATCTTAGCGTGTTGGGGTCTCTCACAAAGATATCCCTCGTTCCTTCTTCTCGTTTTGGAGCAAATCCTGGTGGAATCCCCTTTGAGACATGTTTTAGAAATGTTGATGGATTTGTAAGTCTAATTGGTGGTCTCTTGGTTCCACTCAATGAGGTAGGATCTATACTCCCGTGATTAGCTATTTTGGATGTTTGAGGTCCATTTGATTCCATAGTTTCAATGTTAGCTTCTTGCAAATCAGTCTCAAAAAACCCTGGTACGCTTACACTCGGTTGAAAGAAGTAAGCAGAGATTGGAGTACCCATGTATGTATATCTTTCTAGCTCAATTGGGCTGATAAGTTTGTACTCTCGTCCATACTTATCTACCATTAGAACTTGCACTCCCTGGTCATCTGTGTATGTGAAGGCATAGAGGTTCTTGTAGTCTGTCAACTCTTCAATGATGGAATTTAAACATCTATAGAAGTTGTTTTGATCCCCAATAGGTAACCTATAAAGGCCATCATAAGTGTAATCCGTTAGAACTCTCGTGGCTTCATTGGTTTTGATGAACCTCACGTTGGGTTTGTTGATTAAAGGATGCTTCTCCTCTAAGTCTCCAACAAATTCCACCTTTGCTCTTCCAAACTCCCACATTTTAGTTGATTGGTTTGGCTTCTAGTGAGCTACATGATCACTTGACAAATATCCATAAGCCATGCCTTGAGGTTTGGCTTGATATGATTGATAAGCCTCATGGTCTTGTCTCAACCCTCTTGTTATAGGTGTTGCAGTATTTTTGGCTGTTTGTGTATGTGGCATAGCTCTGAGTTGAGTGGGAAACCCTAATGATGGATGAGTTGTCATGTTTAATCCTCACTCAATACTCTGAAGATGGTCCTTGATAAGAACACCTTGGCTTAGTGCACACAATGCCTTTTTGTCCCTGGTCAAGCCTCTAAAAAGTCAGGAATTTGTGACTTTTTTGGTCTCTGGAAATTGGTTCTGGGTACCCTAAAAGTTTGGAATTAGGAAACCTAGAAAAATTCAGCTCTAAAACCAAAAATTCAGGTCTAGGTGTGTGCTATTGCCCGCAAGCTTTCTTCCTAGCTATACCTGACTCGATTTGGAGTTGTCTATCAAAAGTTAGAGCACTTTTGGTGAATTGCACTTGAAACAACACTCAAAACAGTTTCAGGATCAGGACACAAAGAGATTTTGTGCTTGTATCTTGGCTTCCAGAGGGTATTTTTTCACTCAAACTTGAGATTTGGGATGTACTCAAGTAGGTCTACAAACTTATGAAGTCAAATACCCCCACTGTGTAGAGGTACACCGATCGCGATCATTGACCCCATGCCACAGATTTGGAAGATTTTTGCACTGTAGCTAGCCCTTGATGTCTTGATACCAAGTGTATTTGTATTTTTGAATTTGGAGATGTTTTGACCAATGAAAACCCAAATCCCAGGTGGTTTTGCGGTTATTGGCCTGATTGTGTAACTGGGACTTTTGACCACTTTCTTTTGCTTTTTTGACCTTGCTCCTTTTGGAAAATATGTTGCACTAGATGTCAGCTACCTACTCATAAATTTTCAATCCAAAATCTCACTGGGGTACACCGATCGCGATCGTAGTTCCAGCTCCTTTTTGCATGAAATTTTAGGAGTTGATAGACATGGGTATGATTAGTCTATTCCCAAACCCATTTTGCATTTGGATCACAAAAACTTGAATTTTCTCAAAATTTCGGTCTGAAGGATCACTGATCAGTGTTTGCCCTATTTGACAACTGTCTTTTGATTTTTTGACCCTGGTTTTTTTGAGAAAGTTGTTTGTCTAGTTATCAGCTACCTACTCACCAAGTCTCAACTCAAAATGTCACTGAGGTACACCGATTGCGATCGTAGTTTTGAGCCCAAATTGGATGAAACTTGTGGATATGGTAGACAATGATGTGTACAGTCTACTCCCCAAATCTTTTTGAATTTGGACAAGAAAAAGTCAAGTTTTTACCAGATCTTGGTCTGTTGCAGAGGTTTCCTAACTGTCTGCTGTTTTTGGCTATTTTGGTGATTTTTTTTTTTGAAATTTGAAAACTCCTGGTATCTTATTTAACCTAGGTGTATGTGTGGGTAAAGTCTGGTCAAAATCTGGGACTGAGGTACACCGATCGCGATCGTAGTTTGGAGCCCAAATTAGATGAAACTTCACCAGCTTGTTTACTAGGCTATTGTAAGACTACCTGCCAGACACTTTTGAATTTGGACTCAAAAAAGTCAAGAATTTACAGTTTCTTGGTTTGAAGTGCTTGATTTTCCAATTTTATCAGGTTTGATTGATTTTGATGTTTGATTTGGGATTTGAGAGATACATAGGTTTGTCCTATGTACAGGCTATCCCTCTGTATGGTTTCTTCCCAGTTTAGCAGTTTTTGACTTGGATCTGTATTCAGTGGTTTTGACCAGTTTTTTGTGGTTTTTGACCCTAGGTCCTTTAGACTTTTATGTTTGTATACACCTGAGGATCCCACATATGAAATCTGGTCAAAAGCAGGCACTTAGGTACACCGATCGCGATTGTAGTTCTGAGCCCAAATTAGACCAAATTTGGCATGCTTGTAGACACTGATGTTTTAAGGCTATCCCCCAAGTCTTTTTGCATTTGAATCACCAAAAGTCAAGATTTTACAGTTTCTGGGTCTGTCAGGCTAGTTTTACCAAAGTGGCCTGATTTCCTTGATTTTTGATGTTTTTGGTGTGGTTGCTTTAGACAAACTTGTTTGGAAGGCACATGTCAAATCTTGTACAATTTTGACACTAAGGTACACCGATCGCGATCGTAGTATCTGGGCCAAATCTGATGAAATTTTGTCTGCTCCCTCTGACAAGTGTTTCCAGTGTTTGGTGCTACCACTTTGTGATTTGAATCAATTTCAGCTCTGTTTGGTCAGATTTTCTAAATTTCAGAGTCTTATGGCCCTTTTGCCAAAGTTATGGTTTTCTGGTTTCTCGACTCTAACTTTTACCCCAAATCTGACTGGAATGTGATTTACTTATCCTACTCCTAAGTACAGAAATGAAAGAACATAAGAAAATGAATCAAACAAAACAAACAGGATAAAAAACGGATGATGGATCAGTACTCAATCAATACAAAGAAATTTGAAGAGAAAAAATGCTTAAAGCAACCTCACTCACAACTCCCTATATCTCTCAAGAGTAGATCTAGCCAGTCCACCGACCCTAGACTCCACTTTAAGCACTAAACCCCTATCTAGATGCTTCACGGAAATGTAAATGGAATGGAAATTATCTTTTGGAACAATAAGAAAACTCTGAATACGCACTCGGTCACTCATCACCTAAGTTTCATTCCCCGGCAGTGGCGCCAATGTTTGCGGTTCGGCACGACGGACGTCCATAGCATAGCTCTCAAGCATCAACATAAAATTATCGATACAGGGGAAGCGACTCGGATGAGGCATGGAAACTCATTAGGATGTCAGCCCTAATGAAGTGAACTCGAAGAGATGCAACTACTAACTCTACAAGAAAATCAATCGCACTAAAGCCAAGTAATCTGCCTATGTCCTTCTACACAGCTCTACAGTCATCACGCCCATTCACCATGCAAATCATATCGGAATCGCACGAAACTTGAAGGGAACGCTCTACAGGGGACCATCAAGAACAAAATCCTATCACTGTCTCATAGAATTCTAGAGAGGTACAACGATCGTGATTGTTCGTCCCAAAGTACACAAAAATAGTAAACGGATGATCCTAAAGGGTCGTTTTTGGGTCCCTAAAGCCTCTCCTAGGGTCAAAACAACATAAAATACGCATATAAACACTCTAAACAGCAATTTAAGGCCTAAACGGATGCGTTTGAAACCTTCACCAAATCTTGAATGCTTACACTTGAATAAAAGAGCAGAGTAATAGGAACACAATGCAAGAAACAAAACTGAATTTGGATTACCGTAGCCACAGAAGCTATGATTACAAGTTTGAGCCAAGAGGTAGCTCTCTGTGCGTAACGCAATAGTCACTTATCTTCAAAAAATGATCTCCTTTTCCCACTAACCTTAGTGTATTATATACCTAGGGCTTTCTAAAGTGGCCGGCGGCCAACTTCTCATGGACCTTTACATACATCATTGGAAAAATTACATCTTTGACTTAGACTTGACATAGACGATTGACATTAGGCTTTTACAGGGTTTGATGTATTAAACATCGGAAAAATAATGTGACCACATCAAAACTTTGGCTGGCTGACCCAACGGGCGCCTTGGCTAGGTGGGCACTTGTATGTTGTTATCAGCATTTGACCCATATCTCTCTCACTTGTGTGACCATTTGACCCATATCTCTCTCACATGTCATGAACTTCTCTCTCTCTCTCTCTCTCTCTCTCTCTCTCACACACACACACACACACACACACACACACCCACACCCACCTATCTAGCATTTATTGTAAGTGGATACTCTAACTTCACCACTTATCTCATCTCCCAAGCTCCCTCTTTGGTTAAATAAGCCTCCATTGTATTAAAGCTCAATATAATCTAGTCTCTATTTTCATAAGTTGTTGGCTCATTGATTTTCATTACTAATTAATTGTTAGCATATACATGTGGTAGTGATGTGTGTGAACCATTAGGAAATTTCAGAGGTCATTTGGAGGGCCATATGAAGAGAGAGAAAAATAGAGCGCGTCCAATGAGCACGAAGGCTACGTTACGTAGGAAAGTACGTGGAAAGACTCAAAAAATAGGAAAATAGCATAAAACTTTCACGAATCTAGGATTGTAGCATCGTAATTTCCTTCCTTTTACCGAGCTTTTAGGTGCTTGCATGTGGTCCCACTTCTGATATTCTCTTATGGTCATTAACGTACTGGAGGGTTACCATTAAGCCCGCACAAGATATTGGAATTCTAAAACACTTTCCCTCCATTAGAATGCTTTCAAAGTGAATCTCCCTCCACTAAAGCTTTTCTCTGAGAGCTATGGCTTCCACGTCTTCTCGCCCAAGAAGCTCCAGGTGTTTACTGTCTCTCACACCAACAACCAACAACTGCACTTTGCCTAGAAGGCCAAGTAGTAGTATATCCTCAATTACAATACCAACTTCAATAAGTGCAGAGAACCAATGGGTTGGACAAAGGATAAACAAAGGTTCATGGGTCCTCATGCAACCAAGAAGACCCAAGAGGTCTAGTGGTATCAACGTTTACCGCTTAGCATGGAAGGCCAGAGTGTTGGATTTCAAAGTTGAAATCGGCAAAAGATCTGTAAAGGAAGTTCTTGTTTAGCATGTGTTTACCCATCCAGAGGTGATAGCAAACGGTGGAAATGTATCAGATATACATCAACCATGTTGCAATTGTAAGTACTCTTGACATGTGAACTTACTGATACTCTCATTATAACTTTTCTTATATATTTTGCAATGTTTCTCCCGCTTGTTATGAGCAACGTCTCCATTCTTCACAGCTCAATTACATTAGATTTGTCATTTTTACTTATTGATACTCTTAGTTTAACTCTTCTTATATATATTGCAGATGTTTATCCCTCTTCTTATGAGCAATGGGAGCTAGTGGAGTGCATAATAGGCCTCTTCCATGTTGTTCATTCCCACATTGGTTCTCTATAGTATTCAGGGAGGAGCAGCAAAAGACTGGCTGATGAGGGAATATTTTTTTATGACCACTTCTACCAACTCAGCTCAGGGAATAAGAATGACATGTTGGTGAAAGTGCCTCTACCAACCGATTGGAACACTGTGGATTGGCCAGTTCCTGAGGAAACAATGGTGGAGGCAATGCGAAGTAAGCTCTACAAGGATATACAGAGGTCTCTACGTAGCTCTATTCCCACCAAACTGGTTAGAATTGCAAAATTTTGTCCTGTTGCACTCTTCATAGAGTTGTTTCATAGCTACAACATCCGTGTTACGAAAACTATGTTCATGTGCAAGTCATTTCAGCAGTCATCCTGTGACAAACTTCTTGACAGAGGATGGTATGTAAAGGAAGAGATTGGTTTACGGTGCGAGGTCGCGCTTGATACTCTAGTTGTCAAGTACATGATTGCAAGCCAATCACTGTTACTCTCGTTTTGGTATATGCGATCACAAATGCTCAATGGTAAGTACATTCCTATGGACCAGGTTTCTGCAGGTTTGGAAGATAATCCTGCTGTGGATGTGGAAGTGATTGATAAAGAGCATGGCCTACTGTTGGTGGTTACAATAAGGGAGCTATGCAGTCTGCAGCATTTGCGGCATGACATAATTGAAGAGTCAATGGACAGGGACCTATCAGATTTTTCCTTTTTCCTAGGTGGCTGTAAGGTGATGCGGCGAAGGAAAAAAGATATTTTGTGCAAAGAGTTGGATGGTCGGGTTGAAGTAGTGTCAATGTAACAGATATTCTTGTGAACCCAAGTGTTTACAAATGACTTTCAATACATAAAGTTTATTGAGCTCATTTGTCAATTGTGCCCTGTGAAAAAGTGTGCTTGAAATACATTTATTTACCATGTCAAATCTCTCTCTCTCTCTCTCTCTCTCTCTCTCTCAATGTTAGACAAGACAAAGACATGATAGAAGAGTCATCTTAATTCATTAGAAAGTACAAACTCGTCCGTGAACAATGGACTGAGATACAATTTCTGTAAGTATGGAATCAGAATGTCTTCAAGGTAAAAATCGAAGGAATGCCCCTCGAAAGAAGGTGGTGAGATAGTTGTTCCCGACGGATTTAGTTCTCCCTTTTCAGGAGTATCATCAATCAGTAGTGTATTAGTTGCATCAAAGGGTACACCAATTTGGCTAAACGGTTTGTACAAAAGAGGTAAGTTTGGTTTTTTAGGGTGGTAGTGGCCCTCAATGGTAACGCATTTTCTTTGATCATACAAAAAGGCAAAATCTGACGTGTGAGCGTCGCATACACTGCAAACTATTGTAACTAGTGGCGACAAGTTTTGCCTTTGCATTGAAGACCATATGGCAACTCTGAAGCGCGGAAGAAGAAACTGAATAAATTCCTTGGTTCCTGGACGAACCACGACTCGACAAGTTCCCATCCGAAACGTTTGCAAATCCTCAAAGGGTTCTGTGTCACCGAGAGGCACACGCATCAGCAGCAATCCATTGACGTCCAAGATAATCAACCTCTGTAAAAGTTGACAAGTACATATAAGTAGTTAGAAGCTGAACATATTTTGCCATACTTGAATAGACATTATCGGAACAACCGTATCTACAGGTAGCAAGGGTCCATACTGGGTCTCTGTAGTGTTGATGTCGTTGTTGCTCTCCTCTGCTTTAGCTTCATCATTCACATCTTCGTAGTCATCATTCACATCTTCATCAGGGGTCTCCCCCATGGCTCTTTCTGCCTCATTCAAGGTTTCCTCCAAGGTCTTTTCCTCTCCCTCGGTTGACCGGCTTGCCTCATACATCCTTGCCTGATCCATATCAGTTTGCTCATCCCTAGGCCTGCTTTCCTCATCCATATCCTTTTGCTCATCTATAGGCCTGCTTTCCTCATCTTGGGTTTCAGCCATAGGCTCTTTTGGCTCCTCCACTGCTGATTTGGCTCTTTCATTGTCTCCTCTGGTTGTACACTAGCACCTTCCATATGCTCATTTGACCTTTCCTCATCCTCGGCTCTTTCATCTTCTGCTGATATGACCCCCTCGGCCCGTTGTGATTCCACTGTATCGGATGCAGGGGTTTGTCGTGGTGGCACGTCATGTATTGTTAGATCAATAGTGCGATCATCCAAGCCGCTATCTTCAAGCTCTCTAGGGCTAGACATAGTAAGCAGGTGTTGTATTAAACTTACCCGGTATCTTTGCAAATAATCATATGTGTAGTTTTTTAAAGCACTCTGCAAAATTGAAAGACCACATGGTGAGAATTCTTTTATAAACTAAACCAAAACTAACTGAATGCATTGCCAAATGGTTACCTTAGTCATGAAAGGTTTTAATGCAAAGTAGCTTTGCAGGACATATTCTGCATGGAGAAGACATCTCCAGCCGCAAGAATTTCCATCGATTTGATTTGGGACAGGTACATCTTTGATTGGGGCCTTGTATAGTTCATACCTTCCACATAGCTTGCCATAGGCAAGCAACAACCTCTTTATACAACTGCACAAAGCAATGTCAAGATGTTAGCATGAGGCTTCAAATTTACATGGATATCTATAAGAAACACTTTCTGATACAAAACACTTACAGCCTAATTTCAGGGTGGGTTCCTTTTATTGAATTGAACACCCACACTGCTGGTTGGTCAACATCAAGGCATATGAGACTCCAGTGATGGCTGTTCTCATATGGAAAGATGATGACAGTAACTTCCAGCATAGCACAGTGGAGAAACCAACTCTCAAAGGTCCCAGATGGACTGTTCTTTTGTCTAATAATCACTGAAATTTGTGGATCAAGAAGAAACACCTCTGTGTGGGTGTGCAGTGGGAGTTGACTTTTGATCAGGCTGCAGAGACTTTACCTGAGTTAGCAAACCTATTATCTGAGTTTTCAAAGCTAGCAAGATAGTAACACTTACTTAAGACAAGCATAGATAATTGTGTCTGAAATCTGAGCATCTGGATTCTGCAATAAATTAATGTCCACTTTTTCCAGAGCTAGCTTTCTGGCTCCATCTACAAATGGTATCTCTGCAAACAAACCATCCTTCATTGAAAGTAGAGTTTCTTGATTGCTTGCCTCTATGGACAGGGTCACATTGCATTCTGTTTGCCTCTGGGACTCCACTGCTACTTTTGCTTTCTCCTTAAGCTCTGCTTCCCTCATGTCCTCTGTTTGGCGAGCAATAGTCTCTGCCCTTGCCTTTGTATTCACATCATGTGTGACATCTACAACTGTGAGTTGTGGCACTAGCTCAGGGGGGTATAACAAAATTTCCCTCATTTTCTTATCCCTGCAGACATTGGGGACCAGTAGTTTGTCATACCTCCACCTTATTCTTTTCAGTGTCTCACTATCTTTGTCCATTATAGTAACCCTGTGGGCATGGGCTGCAACAATGGTGATGTCACTGAAGTACTCCAGTAGGAAGTCCTCTGCTGCTTCTTGTAGAGCCATTAATGCCACCACCTTCCACCTTTTGGTGCTCCAGGTAGCTTCTTCACATATGGACCTCACCATCCTCTTAAAGGGCAGCTTTGGTATGCATAAATCTACACATTTCTGTGCCTTTCTGATTTCTCTGAAAAGTCCCATGCAGGTTTGTAACTTCTTCACCCTTGGACCTTTCAGAATTTTATTGGGTTTTCCAGGTCTTTTCTTTGGGGTTGCAGATCTGCTACTTGCTTTAGCTGCTAATCCTGGTCCCTTGCCTGCCTTCCTTGCAGTGGCTTTTGTTCTAGCCATTTCACTGTATACAAAAAGAGGAGTCTCTCTCTCTCTCTCTCTCTCTCTCTCTCTCTCTCTTCTATAGCTTAGCATATTTAAATAGAGAGAGAGAGAGTGAGAGACTCCCATTACTAAAGGCACGCGTGGAGCATGTTTTGACCTCAAAAAACACCTCCGTGCGCCGCTAGTATAAGGTAAAAGAAAGACTCACTCTCTCTCTCTCTCTCTCTCTCTTTCCCCCGCCTTACATTGGTCGATGCACAGTACTAACGGCGCGCATAGAGACATGCACACCGGTTATGCCTCTCTACGCGCGCCTTTAGTAGAGAGAGAGAGAGAGAGAGAGAGAGAGAGAGAGAGAGAGAGAGAGAGAGAGAGAGAGAGCTCTGTGTGTGTGTCTGTATTTGTGTGTGTGTAAGTTATATTTGTGTGTGTGTGTTTGTGAGTGTGTGTGTGTCTCTGTATGTGTGTGTGTGTCTCTGTGTGTGTATGCTATATTTGTGTCTCTGTGTGTTTGTGTGTATGTTATATTTGTCTGTATCTGTGTGTGTTTGTGTGTGTATGTTAGATTTGTGTGTCTCTGGGTTTGTGAGTGTGTGTGTGTTTTTGGTGTGTATGTTATATTTGTGTCTCTATGTGTTTGTGTGTGTGTGTGTGTGTGTGTATGTATGTGTGTGTGTGTATGTTTTATTTGTGTGTCTGTGTGTTTGTGAGTGTGTGTGTCTATGTGTGTGTGTGTGTGTGTGTGTGTGTGTTGTATTTGTGACTGTATGTGTGTGTTGTTTGTTAAGATAGAGCTAGATATGCAATATACTGTGATAGAAATAGAGAGAGAGAGATAGAGGCAAAGGCAGAGGGAAATTTCAGAAGCAGAGGGAGAGAGAGAGAGAGAGAGGGCCAAACCTCCTGAGGACGCAGACCTTCGTTATGTCTAAGATGGGTCGACTTACTGTCGGAGACGCAGACGACGGCTCTTTCTCTCTCTCTCTCTCACTCACTCTCTTTCACGAGGTGTGGTTTTTCTCTCTCATGACCTCTATATATGACGTACAAAAGTATACGGTCTCAATAATGACTGCACATGCGACAACATGCAATTATACTCTATTTTATAGTAACACGTGGGGCGCCGCCGTGTGTATCCGTTATAAGTGTGATTTTGAGAGAGAGAAAGAGAGAGAACAAGAGAGAGAGAGAGAGAGAGAGAGAGAGAGAGAGAGAGAGAGAGAGAGAGAGAGAGAGAGAGAGAGAGAGAGAGAGAGAGAGAGAGAGAGAGAGAGAACCATAGAAAGAGAGAAGGAGAGAGAGAGAGACAGATTGAGAGAGAGATAGAGAGAGGGACTCCTTACTCTCAGAGAGAGAGAGGGAGAGAGACAGAGTCAGTTTGACAGACAAAAAGCAATGGAGGAGACACCTCCCTTGGAGTTTTCTGCAAACCCCACCAACAAAAGGTGATCTCTCACTCTTTCTCTCTGTATTTCCAACAGTTGGTACAAATTGTGTGTGTGTGTGTGTGTGTGTAAACAAAGAAAAACCCAGATTGTTGTTCAACACACACACACCTCAACACATACTTCCATAGACAGAGACACACACACACACAAACACACACACACACACACACACACACACACACACACACACACACACACACACACACACACACACATACACACACAGACACACACACAGAGACATACACACTCTCTCTCTCCCTCCCCTCTCTGTCCCCGTTACTAACGGCGCGTAGAGCCAACCAAACACTGGCTGCAGCTCTCTCCGCGTGCCTATAGTATAGTTATGACTCTCTCTCTCTCTCTCTCTCTCTCTCTCTCTCTCTCTCTCTCTCTCTCTCTCTCTCTCTCTCTCTCTCTCTCTCTCTCTCTCTCTCTCTCTTTCTCTCAATTGTACTTAAGGCGCGCGTAGAGAGTTTCAAAAAGTATGTTGTCGTCCTTGCGCGCCTTTAGTACAAAGACACACACACACACACACACACACACACACACACACACAGAGAGAGAGAGAGAGAGAGAGAGAGAGAGAGAGAGAGAGAGAAAGAGAGAGACTGTGTGTTTTTGTTTGTGCTTTGGAGAGAGACATATATATATATATATGGAGATGGAGAGAGAGAGAGAGAGAGAGAGAGAGAGAGAGAGAGAGAGAGAGAGAGAGAGTGAGACTTGTCATGTTTCCTGATGAATAGGATTAAGGTCCAGTAGGCAGAAGAGGCTGAAACCAGACCCAGAGCTTGTGCCAGGATTTCAACCTTTGCAGGCTCAGTTGCTTAATGTTTCTACCAAAAGAACTGTTGACTTTTGTCAGGACATATCTGAAGAAGAGTCAATTGGTGAAGATCAATCAGAGAGGTCACCAGGCCAAGAGGATCCCTCACCCTACAAGGCTCCCTCACCCTGTACAGTACTTGTCAAGAAAAATACAAGAAAGAGGAATATAGACTTCTCAGATGATGGAGACGTGCTAGAAAGTAGTCCCTGTGCAACTAAATGTAAAGCCAAAGAGGATGTGTCTTCTCTGGAAGACCCAGCTGCAACTGATGAGAGGCTGTTTGATTTTGCAGCATCTTGTGGTGCTGGGGACAAGTTTGATCTAGTTCATTCTATGTTTAATCCAAAGTTTGACATTGAAGACCTGTTAGCTCAGCAGAGTAATTTCTTGCAGTCCTACAAAGATAAGTTTGAAGTGATGGTGCAGGTAGGGAGGGTTGTTCTGCCCACTATGACTCTTGTGCATTTAAATGACTGTGGTGGAAAGGGACAGGGACTGAAGAAGTATAGGGAATTACCACCTTCCTGCCGACATTCAGCCTGCCCTTTGCACCAAAAAGAATGCAAACTCATTCAGGAAGCCTTTGGCTTTATGATTTACCTGAACAGCCTGTTTGGATTCCTCATGCAGAATCCTGATGAGGTGTTAGAGGAGCAGGATGCAGCACCAGATGAAGAATGCGAGGAGACAACTCATATGCAAGAAGTCGAGGAGGTTGAAGATACAGTCGACCTTGAGGTTGAGGCAATTGAAGTACAAAGAAGCAAGATGCTCTCTGTGAAAACCACAGAAATCAAACTTCCATTGGATGTCAGTAACTTCACTGAGAAGCATGCTTAGATGATGTTGCCTGCTGTGCCTGACTTCAGGATTGGAGACAGGACCTACATCTTCTTACATGATGTGCAAAGAATCTTTTATTTAAGGGAGGATTTCTCCCTGGCTATTTTTTCCAGAGTCCAAGAGGAGAGGAGTGGATTTGTTTCAGAGGATAGTAGTGATGATGAGGCAATGGAAACATCCAGCAATCCAATGGAATGCCTCCGAAGATGCTTTGAGAAAGCTGAAAAATACAAGGAGACACTACCTGATGAAGCCACCTTCCAAGCAATAAGACAAAGCCTAAGACCATCAACAAGTAACAAAGAAGTGGAGGATTGGTTTAACCATTCAGGTCAGGGGTCAACTACATCTGTAGACCTATGGCAGGAAAACCTCTTTCTACAGGATGAGAGCTTCATGGTAACTCTCTCTCTCTCTATCTCTCTCTTTGTGTCACTTCTGACACGATATGTGCAGTCTTGGATTGCTGACAAGGATGACTTCCTTCGGCGGCGGACTCGAGAGTATCGTGGAAGGGATGCGGCCGTAGCGCAGTACCTTTCAAAGCTTTGCGAGTCGCCGATAGTAGTTTTTCACAATTCCATGTCACAAGAGGGTTCAATAGCAACTTACACATTCAAGACACTATCACGCTTCTTGGGTGGACCCGTGCTGCCCAAAAGTGCAGATAAAGTCATTCTTGTGGACAAAGTGTTTGCTAGAGATTGTTTTGGTTACTGCCCGGGCTATACAGGTGGTCGGGCAGCGTATTACTACACCTACACAACAATGGCACTAGCTCTTGGTAGACAAAACCCAGATGAACTTTTAGAGTATGGAAAACATCTCATGATTCGTTACAAGGGTGACGTGCCAAAAAACAAAATTGAACCTTCAAAATCTTGATACACTTCAAGTAGCAATTGTATAAGATCATGTATTACATAAATTTTGTACAATGTCATCCACTCAGAGTATCTTTCTCCACTTGTGATTCACATACACCATTGTCTCTCTCCACCTTCGTTGACTTTCACGAACTCCGGAGTTGTTGTATGCCATTGATCTTTTAACTTTTTGTTGTTGTAAATGTCTGATGGCTTGTGCTGTTGCTGAATTTTCCAAGACTTCTTTTGCCTGCATTCGATGAATGATTCTACGATAGAACCATTCAAATAGTTCTCTCAAACTGTTAGCCTTGATTCGAGAGCCACCATGTCGTGTGTGCCTGAAATAAGCATTTCTTGCCATGTAATGAGACTTTTCCATCCCTTGGGTATTCCATATTGACGGGTTCCCATAATTTTGTATAAAATATGGTAAATGATTGAAGATGATGTGCTGGATATGAAAACAGATTAGTTAGAATGTTTTACACTCACATATTTGCACATAAGAGAGAATGAAATATACGATAATACCATGTAGTGAGTAATCTGGGTGTCTGTCCATGCTGTCTTGAATGATTTTTTCAGAAGGTTGAGATTCTCCTTGAACTTGTTCATATCACCTTGTGACCAGTCATCTTTGTCGCACATCAAAAATAGGATGTCTATTGATCGCCAAACCTCAGCCTTCGCGTTACGAGTAGTTGGTTCTTGGTCTTTGACTGCAATATGTAGCTTTTTCCAGCTCTGATTCTCTACCTTGCTAACATAAGATGTGTTATATATTTTTCCATGTTTTGTTAGCTTCGGATCTCTTGTACCTTGGGGTTTAGATAAAAACCTCCGTGCCTTCACCCCACCGATGGATGGTTTGCATGGGACATCCTTCTCAGCAGTTGATCTCTTTTCATCCCGCTGGATTTTCACATTGCCACCATGAAGCCCCATATCTGACAGTACCATTTCTAAGCACTGCAGGGCTACTTGTCGTTCTGACGAGTTCTTAATCTTCCAAGCAAACCCGATATATAAGTAGACCAATTTCTCCACAATTCTACAAAGGGCATGCATTGTACAAATGTGGACATTCACAAGTGGTATTTTCAAAACCGGTCAAAAAGCAGGATCCTCAATGTGACGTGTTGGAGATTTTCTCCACCACTTTGGGTCCATGACCTTTGCAGGCTCCATGTAGAACAAACATGGCGACTTTGCCATTGCACCCATTCCACAATTATACATGCACTTTAATGTTTTGAGGTCACCTGCAAGATGCCACTGAACTTGAAAGCCTCCCCTTCCATCTAGACGTAGTACCTCTCCCTGGTTAGTCTGTCGATCAATCACCTCCGGAATATTAGTTCGATGGAACACCCAATATAGAATCTCATGATCTTCTTTCTTTACCTGCAACACAAAATAAATGAGACTTAAGTAGATGTGAACATTTGAGCTTACCTGAGAATCTTGCTTACCTCAAACGCACCAAGCCACCATATGTTAGATTCTAATTGAACACTAAAATATAAAGGATCATCACTGGGACACTTTGAGAGGGATCTATTCATTAAAGTAATAGTAACACGCTCTAGCTTTTTGTCTTTAACAAGCTCACACTCATCCAGTTTTAACACAAAATGTAATACCCCTCGTGACTCTTCAAATGTGATGTTGTAAAATTCCACCATTCTCTTCTGTAATTTCCGCAGGTCCATAAAAATATTATTGAGCTCACATCATATGCCATGTTTGCTCCATGGACACTGTAAGTTGCTTTAATATGAAAGGGCTGTCCAAGATAGTCTCCCTGTGCCTCGTTAAGCTGAAGCCTCTCTTTCCAAACACTTGAGGCTGATGGTAGAAGTTTGGATTTTATACCCTTCTTAACAAAGATGGATGAGACAGACTTTTGGATAGCCGAATATCCTCTTTTTCTTACACCAAGTGAATCAAGTGTGCCTTGTATCTCTTTTGCAGGCACTGAGTTCTCTGAAATAAAGCGGTCCACTACATTTTGCTGTAGGACCTTAAACTTCTTGTCATGTACTATATCTACTGCCACGCTTCTACTTATAAGTGGCTTCAATCTCTTTCCTATATTGGCTTTGGGGTCAATGTTTTCCTTGTCAGGATAGATTGAATCTCTACATGAAGACAATGCATAAGTAAATAACAGAAAATTTGCTTCACTAACACTATTTAGGCACATGAAAACAATGCATAACAAGAAAAAACAAAAAGATTACTTAACTAAGACAATGTAGCCAACCAAGAAGCATCACCTTAATGCTCGGATTCTTTTCTTGAGACCTCCTGATGCAACCTGCAATGTTTCAAGATTGCGCAATTTCTTCTTTCGGATACGACCACCCAAGATGGTGTCCTTCATTTGACAACTTCGCACCTTTCCTTTCAGTTCTTGTACCTCTGTTTTATGATGCAAAATGGTAACCTGATCTGTAGAATGTAAATGTGAAAGGCGAACAATCTCACATTGTTGAGCTTGGAGAATGCCCTTGTAAGTTTCAGCTTCTCTTGTAAGAGATTTACAATAACCCAGAAGGCCTTTTTCTCCATCACCAGCAAAGGTCAATAAGCTTGTAGGATTGACAAACGGTGGAGACGCATTAGTCATTGGATTCTTAGGGTAGAGAGAGCCTCTCGTCCAGATATCTATGTGTTTAGCTCCCTGAGCTCTGAGCGTGTCTATGGAAGCGGGAGGTATATGTGTGTTTGTTTTACTGCGCTTAATCAATGGTTGGTACTCATTGTCCAAATCAATGTGAAGGTGATATTTGGCTCGTTTCTGGGTAACATTTGTGCCATTTGAGGAGTGCGCCATTAGCCAAATGTGCAGGTTTAATGGAAAGTGAATAGCGGCTGCGCCTTCGTCCCTCCATGTTAGCCTCATTCCCTCCATATTGACGAGGTTCATTCAATGCAACTGAAAAGAGGATTATCCCTCAATCACTACGAACGAATGTTCAGAAGAGTAAGGAATCTACTTAAAGTACACTTTTTGAACTTTTACTATGAAAGACCCAGCTCAATTATTTGCCATTTTTTCTAGAGAGAGAGTGCAAAAAATACATTTTCTTAGAAGGCCCTCCAAATGACCTCCGAAATTCCCTAATGACACTAGGACCGCCAGGGCATTTTTTCCTCTTTACGAGGTTTTTTCCCCCGTGCATTGTATATACACCCATCACTCTAGGGCTATCTAGTTTTTCCTTTGCTTACTAAGAAACACAGTCTCTATTGTGTGCCTTGAGCTTCCTTCATCTTCTCCAAGCTATGTGGGTTTCTCTGCAACCCGAATTCCAACAATTGGTATCAGAGCAGGTCGTGTCCTCACGGGCTTAGTCGCCAGCTGCTCTAGCACACGCCTTCTCACTTTCTCCAATTACAGTGAGGTTTGGCGAGCGTTCGTAGGTCGACAAATATTTTGAGTAGCGCATTGAGCTTAGTCTCCTCAGATTTCTGATTCGGGCTCATTTCGGCCTCCGTTTCCACTACAGGCAGGGTTGCACAGGCAATTTCGTTATTTTGTGCAGAATTTTTGTCAGTGCCGTTTTTTGCATAGCACGTGCCTTATAGTCTTCTACGGTTTGTGCTATATAGCACGTGTTGTTCCCGCTCCATTTCTCCTATTTTTGGGTAGTTTTCACATCAGGTGCAACATTTACCATGGCTAACAACAACAACATAGATGTGTTCAAGATGTTTGCTGCTGAGGACAGGTTGGATGGGGACAAGTACCCTATGTGGGCTTACATGATGCAACATGTAAGCCCACATGTTCTTGTGTCAAAGGGCATCTGGAATATTTTGCAGGGCATTGATGTATGTCTTGGTTCTGAGGATGTAGGCGATGTTGAGGATGTTGCAGGTCTTGCTGCAAGGATTGCTGCTATTAGAGTTGTTTTGCCTACGGAAGAACAAGCTCGTTGGGATGTAAAGGATGCACAGGCTCATGCATTGATTGCGTTGTCTGTGAAGCGCACCATTGTTCCTCACATCCGTTCAACAAAATCTGCAAAATAGGCTTGGGATATTTTGGCTGGTCTTTATGCAAAGCCGTAATGAGGCTACAATTGCTTTGCTGCGTAAAGAGCTGGATTCGAAGATTATGCATGAGGAAGATGATATGGACACTTTCCTTGCTAGTGTCAAGGATATCAATGAGCAACTGATTTTTGCTGGAGAAGTCATTTTAGACAGTTCCCTTGTGCAGACTGTTCTTGATGCCTTACCAGATTCTTACCAGACTTTTGCTAGTACTTGGAGACTTATGACCCAAGGAAATCCAGAAGTTGTCAAGTTTGATGCATTATGCACATTGCTGTTGCAAGAGTCACTTTCTAGAAAAAACAGGACTAGACAGCGTGCAGTTGAACAAGCTTTTATTGCTTCTCAAAGAAAGGGTGATAACAACAATGCAACCACTTCTTATGGTTCTGCTGCAAGTGGCAAAATTTTTGTTCCTAATGTTTCTACTGGCAGCACTTCGTCGGGCAATTTTGGTGACAAGGGCAAAAAGAAGATGCGTGCCATTATTGTAAAGCTAATGATCACTTGATCAAGTCGTGTCCTAAGTTGAAGGCCAAAGAGGCTAAGAAGAAAATGGGTGGTTCCACTGCAAATGCTGGTTCCACTACAAATGCAGCCATTGTTGAGACTTCTGTGAAAGGAGACTGTAATGCTGATGTTGATGCAGAATGGGCTTTTAGCGCAGAGTGCACTTACAATCCTGCTGTCCATGATGCATGCTTGTCAGTTGCTGCAGATTCACATGTGTGGTATTTCGACAGTGGTGCTACAAAGCACAGTTACCTCACATCGTGAATTGTTTACCTCTCTCCAGTCTATCCCTCATGGGAATTCTGTCACTTGTGCCAACAATGCCTCTTATCCAGTTCAGGGAGTTGGAAAGATTGTGCTTACTGCTGCTAATGGCAGTTCCTTCACACTCATTGATGCACTTTATGTAATTGGGATCAAGAAGAATCTCTTGTCTATATCCACACTTGTTAGACTTGGACTTGTAGTCAAATTTGTGGATGACAGATGTACAGTTCATGATCTCAGTTTTGGTGATGAAATTGTTGCATCTGGCCTTTTGTGCCGTGGGCTATACAAGCTCACTTTTGTATGACAAGTGTGGACAAAATTTTGGAAATGCTGTTGCAGATTCAAGGGCTATTTCAGATGCAAAACTTTGGCATGCACGTTTTGGTCATCTGAATTTTGCCAGTTTGCTGCGTTTGCAGAAATCTGATATGGTTGCTTCTTTGCCACCTCTTGAAGCACGTGTCAAACATGTTTGTGAAGGCTGTATTTTGGGTAAGATGTAGCATTCTAAGTTTCCAAAGGATGGTTCAGTTCGGGCCACATGCAGGTTGCATCTTGTGCATAGTGATGTTTGTGGGCCCATGCAAACTTCGTCGTTGGGCAAGTACCTGTACTTTGTGACTTTCATTGATGATTACTCCAGGCATGCATGGGTATTTCCGCTTAAAGCGAAGTCGGAAATTTTTATGTGCTTCAAACAATTTCTAGCTACGGCTGAAAATGTCTCGAAATGTACTATGGGCACCCTCCGTTCCGATGGAGGGGGGGAATATATGTCTCATGAATTCAATGCATTTCTGGCTAGTCGTGGGATAAAACACCAATGTACAGTGCCTTATACACCTCAGCAAAATGGTGTTGCTGAGAGGAAATACAGGTCACTTACGGAAATGGCATGATGTATGGTCAAAAGTCAAGCTTTGCCGCATTCTTTTTGTCTTGAGGACATCATGTGTGCCACTTATGTACTTAACAGGTGTCCTACAAAAGCTTTGTAGTCTATTACTCCATATTAAGCATGGCATGATAGAAAGCCTTCTATTGAGCACATGCGTGTTTTTGGCTGTTTAGCATATGCTTTCGTGCCACAAGTGCAACGCAGAAAATTGGATGATAAGGCTGTCAAATGTTATTTTGTTGGTTATAGTGCTGAAAGCAAAGGTTACAGGTTGTATCATCCACAAACAAACCATATTCTAGTTTCACGTGATGTAGTGTTTGTGGAAGATTCTGTTCAGCCCTTGCTGTCACGTACTAGAGACAGTAATGTAAGCTCACAAGACATTTATGACACTTTGTTGCCTCTTTTCATTGGTGGAAATACGAATGTAAATTTCAATGAGGCGAATGTACAACCTATGGGGGTTTTTGAAAATGTTATAGATCAGCCTATTACTGATGCATATGTACATGATGTACTTGATGAGGAAAGGGCTGAAAATGAACAGGCTACAGGTATGCCAAAATGGCTGGTGCACACTTTGCGTGACAGTAAATTGGATGCACCTTTGTCTAGTCATACTCGTTCAGGCTCTCGCCATGCATCTTAGCATCAGATTGTTATGATTTGGCTGTGTCTAGCTTACATGATATTGAGGAGCCTCTGTCTTTTGATGAAGCATAAAATTCAGAAAATTGGATGGCTACCATGCAATCAGAATATGTGCACTTATAGAAAATGACACATGGACTTTATGTGATTTGCCTCCTGGCAAAAAAGCCATTGGTACGAAGTGGGTTTACAAGTTGAAACACATGCCGAATGGTGAGATCGATCGCCATAAGGCTTGACTTGTTGCAAAGGGTTATGCACAGCAAAAAGGCATAGATTATGAAGAGACTTTTGCTCCCACTTGTTGTATGACTACTGTGCGTTTTCTATGTGCATTGGCAGCTCATTTTGGTTGGGATGTACATCAATCATACATTGTTACTTCTTTCTTGAATGGTGACATTTGAGGAAGTTTATGTAACTCAGCCTCGCGGTTTTGTCATAAAAGGACAAGAGGACAAAAGTGTGTAGATGTAAGAAGGCTTTGTATGGGTTGAAGCAATCTCCTAGTGCTATGAGAAAGCTGACACTCATTTGGTCAAACAAGGCTTTCGAAATAGTCCAACAGAAAGCATATTGTATGTAAAGCCTGAGGGTGATGTACTTCTCATTGTGGTTCTTTATGTCGATGATTTGGTGATCACTGGACCAAATGAGAGACATATTGCTGAATTTAAGGCTGATTTGAATGCTACTTTCAAGATGAAAGATTTGGGGATGTTGCATCATTACTTGGGTATACAGTTTAAGCAGTGTGATGGTGGTATTGCCTTGTGTTAGAAAAGTTACATAGAGACATTGCTATGTAAGTTTGGACTTGAGGATTGCAAACCTATTGTCACTCCCATGGAAACATGTTTGAAGTTGAGTTTACGTGATTCTGGCAATCCTGCTGATGTCACTCTTTACCAAACTGCTATTGGCTTCCTCATTTATGTATGCAACACGAGGCGGGATATTCAGTTTGCAGTCTCACAGGTCAGCAGATTTATGCATAGCCCAGGGTCTAAGCATTGGCAGCCTATCAAGAGGATTTTCCGCTACCTTAGTGGCACTTTACATCTTCGCTTGTTTTATCCAGAGGGGGGATCATTGCCGTGAGACTTACATGCTTTTTCGGACTCAGATTGGGCTGGTTGTTTTGACACGTGACACGCGAGTGTCCCCAAGTGGTTTTTGTTTCATGCTTGGCAGTTCATGTATATCATGGTTGAGCAAGAAGCAACAAACTGTGGCCACTTCGATTTGTGAGGCTGAGTACAGGGCAGTCTTCACAGCTACGGTTGAGTGTGTATGGTTGAGACGCCTTATGGCTGATTTGGGTGTTGGACAGGACATTGCCAACACTATCTACACTGACAATCACAGCGCATTGGCAGTTGCGAGGAACCCAGTTTTCCATGCTCGCACAAAGCACATTGAGGTGCATTACCACTATCAGCTTGGCTTATGTGCCAACACAGGACAACCTTGTAGATCTTTTCACAAAGGCATGGTCTCATGAGAAGCTTGAAGCTTTCTGCAAAGCTTTGGGCTTACTCCCCTTTGTGGACTGATCATGTCCTTAGGGCATGGCACTTCCCTTTACTCATGTGCCAGCTCTCGTTCACTTCATCACTCCAAGGGGGATTTATTACCATATACATGTGGTAGTGATGTGTGTGAACACACTAGGACCGCCGGGGAATTTTTCCCTCTTTATGAGGTTTTTTCCCCGTGCATTATATATACGCCCATCACTCTAGGACTATCTATTTTTTCGATTGCACACTAAGAAACACACTCTCTATTGTGTGCCTTGAGCTTCCTTCATCTTCTCCAAGCTGTGTGCGTTTCTCTGCAACCCTAATTGCAACATTAAGTGTGTGTGTGTGTGTTCATTAACCTAATGCTTAATGGATGATACTAATGTTATTCCACCCTAATTACTAGGACTTATCATGTGGTATCAAAGCAAGTGATAGACCTAGTAACTAGGTAGGCATTTCTCTTCACTAGATTAAGTGGCGCTCTCCTCTCCCACCACTTGATTGGAATCATACTTTCTAATGCATTTGCATCTTAATTCAATAATACTCACTACTTTCATGCTTTGTGCCACTACTCTAGACTAAACTAATAAAAGCGATAATACAATAGCATTATTTTTTAAAATTCCTAGTTGAAAAAACCCCCTTTGGAGCCACATGTCATCCATTGAATTGAAGAGTTTTCTTTGTACAAAGTCAACATGCAAGGTTGCATCTTGCTATTTCAAGTGCAAGTGCCCACCTTCTCAAGCGGCAAGCATGTTACATGCACCAACAACGGCTCTTAAGCCTTGGCATAGCTACACATCACTCTATAGATCCGAGGAAAGAGGTGCTCACAAGCCCTTTCTCTCCTCAACCGCTCTTTGCACATATTCATCAAACCGCCACCTTGCATGGGCTCGGATCCCCATGGATCCATATGACCTGCCCTATAGGTGCATCCTCATCACCTTAATTCAACAACTACTCCTTTGCCATTTGTTGTCTTTAGCCTATAGCCAACACCTCATTTTTGCTACACATGTCACCAAAAGGCTACTTTGTTGTTGTGTTACCATCCGCGACAAGCTAAAGTAAAAGGGTATCTCATGGAAAAAAATATATGGGGTGTTGTGAAGCCTGTAAGGGAGAATGAAAGGATAGAGACCAGGGCATCTACCACTAGGTATCAAGAGAGAGAGAGAGAGAGATGAACAAGCATAAGTCATCCTTCTTACCTCTCTTGATGATAACTACATTCACTATCTAGATGAGTGCAAAATTCTCAAGAAGCTTGTCTAACCATAGAAGGCGCTCTAGAAAAAAAACCAAAAGATCTAAAATCACACTTAAAATGCAACTTTATGCACTCACTATGGAACCGGGGGAAGATATAGAAGAGATATAGCCTCCTAAGTCAATAGGATGAAAAGAATAGGTACTCAACTTATTTATATCCAATTCCCTATTGGCAATGAAAATAAAGTATCCATCTTCTTCTCAAAGATGTTCTTGATAGTACCTTTGAAAAAATATCTACACTCCTCATGGAGAAGGATCTGGTACAAAGCTTGGAAAACACCATCAATTCACTTCAAGACCATTAGAAGAAGAGGGACCCGAAGAAGGACATTGTAGGATCATATGTAGTTTCATTCAACAAACGCAAGAAGAGTGGGAGAAGCAAACATGCTATAAAGGACTATTACATGCTCAACCCATGCATTAATACTTGTAAGAAAATAGGACATTCACCTTTCATATACTTCAAGAAGGACCAAGCAGGAGATTAATGACCAAGGGAGAGAACCTTCAATCCAAGAGATAAAGGAAAAGGACGTGTTTATCTTATGCAAGAAGAAGAAGACAAACACGACTACCCTAATGACACTGTACTTCTACAACTTCTAAATCATGTCATTACATTGAGCACTGTCTGATTATAATGATGTACTCTAGTTTTGATCCTAGGGAAAAGACAAGTGATCACCTTGTGAACCATGAGCTAATGAATCCATAGAGAACTAGCCATGATGTATCAACGAATCACAATGTCCCTAGATGAATCACATTCTAGGATATTTTCCCATGAGTTTAAGAGGGAGTTTGTAGGGGTAAACTGAAGCCATTGGATTGCCGTCTTACACTCTTTCATGAGGCATGATATGCTACACATCATGATCCATAGAAGGTACATGCATCAGATTAAATGAACCCTTTGACTCACATATCTCACATCCATGAACTTCTCTCTCTCTCTCTCTCTCTCTCTCACACACACACACACACACACACACACACACACACACACACACTTACACACACTTTAGCACTCCTAAAAAGTGATGATACTCCACATCACCCCTTAGCTCATCTCCAAGATCCCTCTTTTGGCTATATAAGCCTCCATGTATTCAAGTTCAATCTAATCTAATCTAATCTCTACTTTGCATAAGTTTTTAATTTCATTACTAGTTAAGTATGTGTGTGTGTGTGTGTGTGATCATTAAGTCAATGCTTAATGAATGCTACTAATGTTAATCGACCCTAATTACTAGGTCTTATTACTAGATTAAGTGTATTCTAATCTTAATTAATTTAAATATGGCTCACTTCTGTACCCTCCATAGGTATCAATGAATATCACATCCATTAGTATGATTGGGACCTCCTAATCACATCTATTTAGTTTCTTGCTATCTATTCCACACACTACTCTATTGGTTAATCAACTCAAAGTTGTGGGATATGTTCATAGTAGCCCATTGAGCAACTCCTCTCACATTGAGATTGGTTAAACAAGAAATTAGTGTACATTCTCTCTTCAATAAAGCTCTTTGATTGTGCACTTGTTGTGTCTACATATTGCCTTAATAAACTCTTAATCAAGCATTTTAATTTTTTTTTGCATCAACAATTCTTGCAAAGTACTTTTTATTGCAAGCTCTAGTTAGTTATTGTGCATTGCGTCCATCGAAAGCACTGAATTCAATCTCTGCACACTTAATTTGAGTTCTAATTAGGTCATGAATTAAGCTCAAGTTGATCTATTTTTATCAACCAACTTATGTGTGTGCATTGTCATTTTCATTAGCTTTCTATAGAGCCCATGCATGTATGATTTGGAGCTGGTCACTCCTTGAATCCATTAAGAAGAGCTTGATTATCCTTAATTAAAAATCCACTTTTATTGCTTTTTGTGGTGTGCTAATAGCCCTTTGCATCAAGTTTAATTAGAGCCCCTAATTGTTCAATTCGACTTAGTTTTGCATTCCTAATCGTCCTCCTATTTTTAGGTATGTGTGCATAGTGGTGGGAACCACTTCTAGGAAAATATAAATCCACTTTCTTTTCAAAAGTGGATTGGGAGCGTCAACACCATACTCACCCACATGTGTTGTCTCTATATGTGGCTACACTTTTGTACATGGCTCAAGAAAAGGGAGGTTCACTCTATCCAAAACCTCCTCAAATCAAAATATGGACGCCTCAAATTTTTGCAAGGAGGATCTAAGGACAACTCATTTTCAAGATATATAGATGCAAAGTTCAATTTTGAGTAGAATTTTCCTTCTCAAATATGGTTTTCATTTCTCAGAAAGGGGTGAAAGGGATCCAAAGAAACTCTATAAAAGCCCCCAAGCACCCTGTGAATTGGTACTATTGGGTGCCCCCCCACCAACACGCTACGTGGCACCTTCCTAATCATTTGACCTATGCATGCATATACATACCCTACCATCTACACTACACCCATGGCCCTAAAGTCACTTACTCCAAGCCTACCACAATGACACCAACACATACAACAGGTAACACTTGTGATATTTGACTAGCTCATCTACTTTTGGGTATGTAGCAGCTCAACTTTTATTTTGAAATATGGGTCTTTTACTTGACTACTACAAAAGAGACCATTCACACTCTTGTACACGATCATAGTCTCCAATTTATTAACTAGAATCTTCCCCAAATGCCATTCAATGCAGGCTTTGTTCTACCCATCACAATTGAGATGCTCGGATTCAAGCCCTCACCAGATCATGCTTAAGATTCTTTTAGTCTTGAGCTAAAGCATCCAAGCAGATTTCCATGTTGCAAGGATAGGCACCCCTCACCTTTTTAAAAACATACCCAACCCCCTCCCCTTGGAGGTCAAGGCTACACTTCTCTTCTCTCTCGTTGAATCGCCACAATCACTACAAAAGGACTCGAATCAACCATCTATCTCTCTCTCTCTCTCTCTCTCTCTCTCTCTCTCTCTCTCTCTCTCTCTCTCTCTCTCTCGCTCCTAGGATCCTGATGCAACAAGACCACCGTGAATGAAAAAACTCACCTGTCGTGCCGCAGCTTTCTAGATCTGTCCCATTCTCCCCCCTCCACGTGCCCATCACCATATTTTTGCCTCACAACTATTCACCATCTTTTGAGATGCAGATCTCTCTCTCTCTCTCTCTCGTGCCATGCACTATTTTTTTTCTCCTCAACCCAATAGCATCAATGCACAAAAAACCCTGGTCCTAGTGCATTTTAATCGATTGAAATTCTAAAATCCCACTTAGATTTTGAGCTTGCTTTTAAGAAAACCGAGAAATTTTCACAAGTTTTCATTAGGAAGAGAATGGGGTCTAGGAGGGCCTCTTTATTTGGCAGTTTAAGGAAGTCAAACCTTTTGTATTAAGAAAGTAATCAAAGGACAACTTTTGGATTCAAACAGGAAAAGCGGCTACTTCATTTGAATTCAAAGTTTCCCCCAAAATGGAATTTAAAATCTAGCGGGTAAAACCATATCATGTAGCATATCTATGGAAAGAGATCAACGCATACATTATAGATCTATGATCTCCACTCAAATTGGAGATCATATGTGGGAGCTATGGAAGTCCAAAAATCATAAAACTATCCACCTCCTTTTTGGGGGGGGGGGGAAGTGCATCCTTTGACCACTCTTACACATCTCTTACACACCCACTATTCTTGCACACATAGCATACCTATTCGTCAAAATGTTAATCACCTCCATAAGCTCATGGAAAATAAAGAGGCCCTCCTACACCCCATCCTCTTCCTAATGTAGTGTAATAATTGGCACAAGCTTCAAATTTTGACCTAAAAATTGGGATAATTTCAAGTTGTACACAAAAAGCCGAGGTCCAGTGCATTTTAACCGACTAAAATCCTGAAATCCTTGTTAGATTTTGAGCTTGCTTTTAAGAAAATTGGAATATTTACACAACTTTTATTGTAATTACTGGCAAAAGCATCAAATTTTGACCTAAAAACTGGGATAATTTTAAGTTTGCCCTTATTTTCACTGGTTAGGGAAAATGTATTTGTCTAGCCTTGCGTCGTCGTTGATTCTCCTCCAATGAGAGCACCTCAAAAAAATCAGAAGGAAAAAAAACATTTTGGGCACCAACACATGCCACCCATAAAAACAGTTTGGGCACCAACACACGCCACCCATTCTTCCATGTGCATCACCTGGAAAATCTTGGCTTATCCTTTTAATTACTTCAAGCACTTTTTTCTTCTTGGTTGATTCTCCCTAATAAGACTCATTGGAGGCTTTCAAAACTCACTTTTTTCTTCCTAAACTGACAATGGTAAGTATATTATATTGATCAACCCAAAAAATTACAAATTCTTGTCATGCTCGCATCGAGCCATGACATCACAATGAGACCATAGATACATGGACTCACAGGGAGTCACCAAGGAAGGACCATGTCTTAAACCTTGCTAGCCGATTTCCACGATGCTCCTCAACTTGATCCTCTCGTTCGAGTTCTTCCATTTCCCTATGGTTAGAATCATCCTCTTGCTTTCTTGAATTATTTCCATAAACTTGGCTATTTCCATGGTGTTATTGAACACCCAATTTTTCCTAGGTCTATTTAAAGTAGCAGTATTTGACTCAAGAAAATTATCACACAGTAAGTTCAACGAGTTTCAAAAGGCAAACTCGCACAAATTTCTACCATTCACAACAATAAAAGATTTTTTTTTTGTATACCAAAGGGATAGCAACACATTTTGACCAAAACGGAAGCCTCAACTCCTTGAGCATTTTTGGGAGACTTTTTTGGGTTGTGAAATACATCATTATGACCACATCACTATGTGTACTCTTTGTGCATCACTTTCTACTTTCATTTCACTTTTAAATTTTTTTTGAGATGAAGTAACTCAATGTGTACCAAATGTCAAAGGATTACACATTGCCAACAAAATGCTAGTAAGCTCCTCATTATCGAATGAACTCATGTGCATTTCTCTATGATACATGCATCCATCACTTGGACAATCTTTCACAAATGACTAAGCAAAAACAAGCACCAACGCAAACAATTGACTAGAAAACATCAAGAAGAATCAATGACAACAAAGATTGATGACAACAACAAACATCAATAGCATGACAAGGACAACAAAATTGTTGGAATTAGGTTTGCAAAAAAACACACACAGTTTGGAGAAGACAAAGCAAGCTCAAGGCACACAACAGAGAGTATATTAATTAGTGTGCAATGGAAAGATAAGTTAGCCCTAGAGTGATGGGCGTATATACAATGCACGGGGAAAAAAACCTTCTAGTGAGAGAAAAGATGCCCCGGCGGTCCTAAGTGTGTTATGGTAACAAATCCCCCCTGGAGTGATGTAGTGAATGAGAGCTGGAACATAGAGTAAAGGGAAGTTCCATGCTCTCAGGACATGATCAATCCACAAAGGGGAGTAAGCCCAAAGCTTTGTGGAAAGCTTCAAACTTCTCACAAGACAATGCCTTTGTGAAAAGATCTACAAGGTTTGTCTTGTGTTGGCACATAAGCCAAGATGATCTCTCCTGATGAACACCTCTCCTTGACATAGTGGTAATGCACCTCAATGTGCTTTGTGCAAGCATGAAAAACTGGGTTCCTTCAAATACCAATATGTTCTGACTCTCAATGTAGATAGTGTTGACAGTGTCCTGTCCAACACCCAAATCAACCATAAGGCGTCTGAGCCATACACACTCAACCATAGTTGTGAAGACTACCGTGTACTCAGCCTCACAACTTGAAGTGGACACAGTAGGTTGCTTCTTGCTCAGCCATGATATACATGAACATCTAAGCAGGAAACAAAAACAATTTGTGGACACTCACGTGTCAAAACAACCAGGCCAATCTCAGTCCGAAAAAGCATGTAGGTAAGGCGGCACTGACCCCCCCTTGGGATAAAACAAGCCAAGATGTAAAGTGACACTCAAGTAGCAAGAAATCCTCTTGATAACCTGCCAATGCTTAGACCCTGGGCTATGCATAAATTTGTTGACATGTGAGACTGCAAACTGAATATCTGGTCTCGTGTTGCATACATAAATGAGGCATCCAACAACAGTTTGGTAATGAGTGACATCTGCAGGATCACCAACATCATGTAGACTCAATTTCAAACTTGTTTCATGGGAGTGGTAATATGTTTGCTATCCTCACGTCCAAACTTACATAGCAATGACTCTATGTAATTTTTTTGACACAAGGCAATACCACCATCACACTAAACTATATACCCAGGTAATGATGCAGTAGTCCCAAATCTTTCATCTTGAAAGTAGCATTCAAATTGGCCTTAAATTCAACAATATGTCTCTCAAGTTTGGTCTAGTGATCACAAATCATCCACATAAAGAACCACAATGAGAAGTATATCACCCTCACACTTTACATACAATGTGCTTTTTGTTGGACTGTTACAAAAGCCTTATTTGACCAAATGAGTGTCAGCCTTCTCATACCAAGCACGAGAAGATTGCTTCAGCCCATACAAAGCTTTGTTACATTTGCACACTTTATCCTTTTGTCCTTTCTTGAAAAAACCACGAGGCTGTGTTACATAAATTGAGGAAAAGAGTTGTACTAGCTTTTTTTTATATAAATGGCAACCCTCTTTATTTCACAAATCTTCAAGTACCATGGTTTGTCAATGTTCATAGTGTCAGATAGAGATCCTAGAATGACCATTAATTTTTGGAAGGGTCTCTTTGAGAATTTAGGGACAAGGCTAAACTTCTCTTTGGCCTATCACCCCCAAACGGATGGCCAAAGCGGAATAGCCCACCTAAAAATTCTTGATCTAATAAAAGCCTATGTAACGGAAGTAGATCTAAGGTCCCAATGGGAGAAGTACTTACCCTTAGTGGAGTATGACTACAATAACACCGTACATACTTCCACGGGAAAAGCACCTTTCGAGGTAATTGAGGGAAGATCCAAAAGTCCCCTACTACTTAAGGTACACGAGAAGATCTTCTCTACAGATGAGTATAGCCAAGACCTATAAGAATCTTTCCAAAAGATTACGGATGCTATCTGTATCTCACAACAAAGGCAAAAGGCTGCTACTGATAAGCACAAAAGATCCCAAACCTTTAAACAAAATGATTGGGTCTTGCTTAAATTTCCCAAGGCTCGATTAAGGCACACGACGAGCATGAATCCTACGAGACACCAAAAGTACTATGCTAAGTTAGCAAAAAGGTACTATGGTCCCTTCTAGATTCTTAGACCAGTCACTCAATGACATGGCCTATCAACTCAAGTTGCCCAATCATTGGCTCATACAAAATACTTTTCATGAGCCTACTAAAGCCTTACAAAGGAGATCCACCTCAAGAACCAACTATTGAAGACAAGGTATTGGAGATCGAGGACCAAGAAGAGGTGCTGCAGGCTGAGTCCATTCTCTGACATGAAGACAAGGTATTAAGAGGCTGTAAGACTATCCGACGATATCTTATTAAGAATTATCCTTTTGATGATGTTAGATGGATGCAAGGCATACAATTAAAGGATAACCTAAACCTTGTCAATGCTTACAATGCTTTCCTAGAGTAAGCAAATGTACAAATGTTTAAAATGAACAAAGTTTTTGTCTTATAAGACTCTCTTTTTCTTTATTGTGCACGAATGTTAAGTAGTATGCATACTTAGAATCAAGTTTGTGGAGATGACATCTTCTAAACACCAGTAGAGCTTGTCACTCTACTATGGAAGATTGATAGGACTAATGCGTAGAGATTCTTGCGGAAGATTAGGCTCTCAAGCGTCAAATGGATTAGTCATCCATCACGGAACGATGTCGTAGGGTAAGATACGGATTCTCTACCCGCTAGAAAAAGGACTAACGAATAGGCTCTATCTTCTCTATCCAATAGTCGAGGACGATTATGATTTCAAGAGAGAGGTATTGTCATAATAACAAATATCTAATTCTCCTAAATGATTTTCTCATGTTAAATTGATCATTTAATATGGGAAAGTGCTAGGGGAGAAAAAGCTAGAATATTGGTTAAGCTGGCAGACTGGCCACAACAGGGATCCAAAGGAGGGAAAATAGGGATCCAAAGGGGGGACATTTGCAAAAGAGCAATGTGCAACAATGGGCTCCAAATATCTTAGGGTTCATCCCATTAAGACTTTCAAAATGCTAAGGTTCCAAAATTCAATGGTAAGTCCAAACGGTCAAGCTTAGTGGAATTGGATTCTTTGTGAGTGTGCCAAAAAGTCTTTGCAAGCTCCTACATCGGAGGGGGCGAGCCCTTTTAGTAGGGGATGAGAGAGAAACACACACACACACACACACACACACACACTCATGCAATCCCCTTTACACAAAGGGCATAATGGAAAAATGTCAGCTCTCTAGGCCAATTGCCCACACATTGCACTCAAATCCTATTGGATGGCCATAGAGGTGGACCAATGAGAATTAGGCTAGAGTAAATCTCTAGTTTAACTCATTTACAAACACTTGATAAAAGAAACAATAAGAATTAACCTCTCTAAAAGACTGTTGGAATATAGTCTCCCAAGGGTCCGACCATTCAGCAGCCCAATGGCTTGCTTGATTCCTATTGGCCGGAAGACAAAGGGGTCCAATGAGAGTTTAGTTGCATTATTTAATTACCTAAATTTTATCACAAAAGGGGAAAGGGGGACACATGTCACAAGGCTATCACTTATGATTCTTAAACCCTATTGGCTAAGCTTGGAGAGGTCCAATGGGAAGCCAGCAAGAGGATTTAGCAAGAGGGGTCGACCAAGAGAGAGGGGGCTGATTTTTCAAAGGAATTTTCACACACACAAACACTCACACAATCTCATGTTTGGAGCAAGAGTACTCTCTCTCTCTCTCTCTCTCTCTCTCTCTCTCTCTCTCTCTCTCTCTCTCCTTCTCAAGCTTTAATGGAGAGCTCATCATCTACTCCAAGTTTGTGAGAAGGGAGGCCTACACCAACAACTCTTGGCTTTGTAATGCAAATCCAACCAAGAGACAAGATTCAACGCATGCTCATCTCATCTACCATGATAATTACTAAGCTATGCTAAGATTTTATGAGTGATTTGTGAGGAGATATACTTCTTTCTCGTAAGACTACTCCTTCTTCCTCTCAATCTACTCTCATACCCTGCTAGCTCTCACCATCTTCAAAGGTGTGTGAGGTCTTGGGTTTGAGACCCTGAGGGAATTGATGCTATGTTTTATAAGTGTTTTCTCAGTGCTTGAAGCTTACATCTTCATTGCACTAGCTGGTTATTGAAGGAACAGAAAGAATTGTACTGTAAAATGTCTCCCTTGATGGGAGAAACTTGTAATACAAAGCTTTTGGAGGGAGGACCGACTCCGTGTAAATCCGTTCCTCAATTGTTTTCAATATCTTAATTTCTCTCTCTTTTGAAGTATTGTTCATGCCTATCTAGCAAGGTATTATGCTATTTTTTGCTCTCTCCATCCAAGCACTCTTGCTATGCTCATTAGGAATCTATTCTAATGAAATTCTCACTATGTCTATGCTATTTTCTACTACACACAAGTCACTAGGCCATTAAATGTTACAGATTCTTTCATAGCAAAAAGAACTAGCTCCTCATTTATCATCACTCTTCTTGCTAGCATACATAATAGCATAGTAATGATATGGAGAAGATGTCAAGCTTAAGCATTGAAGCATGGCTCTTGGTTGAATTTTCATTCCATAGCCAAGAGTGTTGGTGTAGGCTCTCAACTTCTCAACAAGCTTGGAGAAGGAGATGGAGTTCTTGCACTTTCATCAAGTGAGAATGTTTGAAAAATGAGTGTGTGAGAGGGTGTATAGCCCCAAGCACACCCCTTGCTTTCTTTGGTCGCCCCCTCCTTGTAGCTCAACCTTGAAGCTCATTGGACCCCTCTAAGCATAGCCAATCACATGCACAAATTATGCATTTCGAGCAACATGGGTAGCATTAGGACAAGTATCCTCCTTATCTCTTTGAGAGAGAGAACTTGAAAATATTTAGAATTTTGTTGAATTGAACTAGAAGCTCATTGGAACCCTCTTTATCCCAGCCAATAGGATTCAAGCACACCATGTGGCTAAGCATAGGGAGAGTCGGACCGCGTCCATGTGCCCCTTGAAAAAGGGGGTGCCCTTCGGGTGAGTGGGAGGTTAAGTGAAAGATTCCCCTAGCTTTGGGGCTTTCCCCCTCTTTTGTAGG
Organism: Adiantum capillus-veneris; assembly: GCF_014529385.1. NCBI lineage: Eukaryota > Viridiplantae > Streptophyta > Polypodiopsida > Polypodiales > Pteridaceae > Adiantum > Adiantum capillus-veneris. The sequence goes on along the minus strand of NC_140957.1, from coordinate 122,298,166 downwards.
GTCTCTTTTTGACTCAAGCACCTTACCCCCCCATGCATGGGAAGCCTCTCAAGCATCTTCCTCGTCAAGCATGACAACCACCTCAAGCACCTTAGTCAGCAAGCACGACAAGCACCTCAAGCACCTTACTCATCAAGCATGAGAAGCACCTCAAGCACCTTAGTCACCAAGCATGAAAAGAACCTCAAGCTTGGGCTGGGTTCCCACCTCAAGCATAGCCCTAGCTTACCTAAGGTTTAAGGACTTTTAACACTAACCTTTGGAGTTCTTTACTGAAGCTAACCATAAGGTCTTTTAAGCTCCATTAGATGCACGTAGCTCTTTGATAGACTATCTTCTTTTGGACCACTATTGAGATGTAACCATCTCTCCTCTTGGTCCCCTGCTGAGATAAGTCTAGAGGAACTTATTACACATTGCTCTTTGGTAGACAATCTCCTTTTGGACCTCTATTGAGATCTAACCGTGTCTTCTCTTGGTCCCTTGCTTAGATAAGTCTAGAATCACTTATTACACATTGCTCTTTGGTAGAAAATCTTCTTTTGGACCCCTATTGAGATACAACCATCTCTCCTTCTGGTCCCTTGTTTTGAGATAGGTCTACAAGCACATGTCTCTATTCTCCCACATTAAATGATCAGTTCAATATGAGAAAAACATTTGGGCTAGCTAGATATTAGATTTTTATGACATTGTATCTTTCATTTGGAAGGTTCGGACATTTTCTTGCAAGATCCGTACTTCCTGTGTGCCTTGCAAAATGGTTTTCTAGTCCTCACAATGCAAATTAGAAATTTGTAGAATATCATTTGCTTGATGAAGTATGATTTTTTGAATTTTTGATTTCTCAATTAGAGCTTTGCAATAGCAGAAAAGACATTCTCTCCATCACTTGCAAAGGTCAATAAAGTAGTGGGATTTGCAAATGCAGGGGAGGCATTGGTCAAAGGATTCAAAGGATAGAGTGAGCATATATCTACGTGTCTTTCTGCTTCTACTTTGAGTCTTTCTTTCTCAGTGGGTGTTACTATTGTGTTTGTTTCACTTCGCTTGTGTGATGGATCATATTCCATGATCCAAGTCAATATGTAGATGATATTTATGTTGTTTGGTGAGAGGTTTGAGGGGGATGTAGAAAGAAGCCAAGCAACCAAGACCATAGTGATAGCAAGCTCCTACCTACATTTTAAAATGCTACATGAGTAGGCACCGACAACGGCAATCCCTTGACGACGGTGGCAATAGGAAACAAAGCCCATATGTACTTTAAAATGCTACACTCTAAAATCTCTTGAAGACAACGACTCCCACATGTAGTGCAAGCGGAAAAGTTCCTTCCTTGCCAGCAACAACGTCACCCTCTCCTCTTGGTGCAGGTAGAGTTTTAAAATGTTGCTGCGTTTTTCACTCCATTGCCAACAATCCCCCCACCCCATGCCCTTGCCTTGACTCAACTATACGGAGGCACACAAAATTTCTTCCACAAAAAAGTTAAGAGAGGGCATTGCAGGCCCCTTGGGTTTTCTCTTGTGGTCAGCTTTAGGAGGAGTAATTGAGGTTCCTGAAGCACAATTTTCCGTTGATCGGCCATGGGGAGAAGTGAAAGCGGCTCACGAGGTCAGTTGTTTTAGTATCTCCCTTGGGAAGACAACTTGCGTGTTGTACATGCTTGGAAGGTGGAGTTGTGGAGCTCCCCATTAGGAAGGGAATGTGGCATAGAAGGGCCTCTTTATTTGCCATGGGATTAAAAATGAGATTAAGGAATGAGAAAATGGGGAATTGCCATGTGGACTGAAATGGTGGGTGTGGCAGGCTCTAAAACTGAGTGATCAAACTTATAGGTCTAGAGGTGGAGGGGTCTTTTCTTTATTAATATAATGAGAAAATAAGAAAATTTGAACTTTTCTTCATAAAGCTGGGGTAAAAACCCACTCTTTGTCTCTCTAGAGGCTATTGACTCCCCCCTCCCTCCCTCCCTCCCTCCCTAAAAGGGGTCTTTCAAAAAAACGTGCTGACATTCTCTCTCTCTCTCTCTCTCCCCTCTTTACTCTCTCTAAGGCTGCTACATCTACTCTCTCTCCCCTTTAGCTATGAAACCTACATATTCTTCTTCAAGCCCACTTTTCCCTCCAAATACCTCTTGCAATAGAGGTTTGAAACCTCCCTTCTCCATTGATCACTCAGCCTTACCTTCACACCTCTATAGAAAGCTATAGATCTACAACATTGGATACTTCTAAGGTATCTTTACCAACACTTCCCTTCTCCATTGATAACACAGTCTCACCTTCACACCTCTATGGAAAGCTACAGATCTGCAACACGACTGCTTCTAGAGAATCTTCATCAATACCTTCTTTGGTCCTTCTTCCTCATCTAGGTGTGAAGGTGAGGTTAATTACTTCTTGAGTATCTTCATCAACACCTTACTCGGTCCTTGTTCTTAATCTAGCTCTGAAATGATCTCTCCTCACTCATCCACATCATTTTGGAGGTTTGGCATAGGGACATTGTTGGGTAAGATTATTAGGCTTATTCATTGGTAAGGACATTGAGCTTCATTCCTACTTCCAATGTTCTCGTATCTTTGCTCACTCACCATGCTGGTTTTTGTTTCCATCTTTCATGTAGAGATTTGTAGCAGTACCATTGTTTGTCTTTGTATACATCTTAGCATTTCTAATTAGGCCACACTAATAAAAATTGTGTATATGAACTAATTTTCATTTTTGTCAAAGCATGTGTTGCATTGCTTTCATGGCTTCTTTAGGTGCTCGTCAAGGTGGGAGTTTCATTGACTCAATAAGTTGCACCATTGTGCAAGACGATAGCAGTTCTTCACTTGCTATCATGACTACAAATTATTTATGTAGGTGAAAATGCGGCTAAGTTCATGCTGTTTAGACAAGGTATCAAGCAAACATATGGCTTCTCGGACACATCATTGGAATGGGAAGATCATGGGTTTCAAGAAAACTCAAGATGGCAACCATCTCCAAAGGTACAACATGTGTATATAGCTTCTCTGTTGGTGCTTGACATGTCTTTGCCTCAGCCTAGGTTTCTTGAAAACTGTACATGTTCTCCTTCTATTTAAATGTTTTGGATTGTACCATTTATGCTTTTACCTCTTAGGCTGATTCAATATATGCATAATTTTGTGTATTTTCATTTCATATATTTTTCCATATAATTTTGCAAAGTGGGAGTCAATGGAATCTTTTACAGGAAGCTTTGAAGCTATTTAGGTGGACATTGGCAAGTTTTTATATGTAGAGTGTTTATCTTGAGAGCTTCCCTCACAAGAGATACTCCTCTATGGCCACACTTATGCCACATCAAATGCTCTATTATTGGTGAAAATTGGTATGCAGAAACCATATTGCAAAGCAAGGCTTGTCAGTGAAATATAGAAGATGGAAGCAAACAATGGGAGTATGGGAGGCGCTTGACTCCAATAGTGTTTTTCAAGAGATTGTGGACCTTCAAATATTCCCCCACACTAACATTGTTCCCAATAGTTGTGTCAATGATGATTGGCACATTAGCAATCTTAGCAAGTACCTCAATCCATGAATAGTATTCTTTTTGTGTGGATAGAGAAATTGTAAGGTCTAGAAAAGAGAAGGGTTTTACTTGTGGGGACATCTCATTCCCGTGATGTATCATTGTACAAGCTCAAACACATGGCCTTATCTTAATGAAAATTTTGTTTTACGTCCCAACTCTGTGCATAAATTGATTGTAAAGTTTAATTTAAGTTCTTTTAATCTTTCATTCAATTTTATAGATGTGATTATTTTGGTATTTCATGAATCTTTTGAGTTTTGAGCATTTCAACATTAAAAGTAATAAAAGTCTTAGAAAATGGAATCCAAGAGTTGTATTATTTTGCAAGTGCACGTTTAGTTCTCTATTTATCTTCTCCACAAAAAAAAAAACCTCATTTTTTAGTAATTAAGTGAATTCTAAGTAGTACTACCTAGAGGCACACAAGTGTGAATATGAACTCGTTTTAAACGACTTACACCGTACGATTGTCGATTGATTTTCTAAAGCATGTGTACAAATCTAACAAGAACCTTTGATATTGCCTATTGAAATTTTTTGAAGGGCTTGCTAAGAGGGATTACAAGGTAGATGATCACAATGGCCTCATTGACTTGGGCATGGGATGTATATGTATATATCCAATTTCTTGATTGGGACATGGACCTAGTTTTTCTAGTCCTTAAGGAAACGGAGAGGGATAAGAACAAAGAAAAAATCACGAGGAGAGATAGGGAGGTTAAAGATATAAGTGAGCATGAAGAGGCCTCAATGAAGCTTGTGCTCCTACATGACTCTAGTATGACAGACAACATAAATTAAAAACTAGATGGAGATGAGGTGATAGAGGAGGTTCTAGACTTCCATCTACTCCATTTTCATGCAATGGTGATAAAGGGTCATCAATTTGTTTTTGTCCTATGAAATTTTCAAAGACTGTTGGACTTCGGTAGTATAAGAAAAATTCTTAATTATTTCACACTCCAGCCTTTAGTATGGAGCTTTAGAAATTATGGAATTTATGCTCTTTTTATATTTTTGTATATCATGCAAAGCAACTATGATGGCTCTCCATTTCCTATTCTTCTTATTCATTGGTGGTGGGGAAGGAGGTGATTGTTGTTTCCATGCAAGGACAAAGTTCTTGTCCTTTTTTCTTGACTCTATAGGATTGTTCATTCCTCTGTGGTTTGAGCTGTATTCTTCTTCCTCTTTTAAAATTTCTTTGGCATGGTCACTAAGGGTTTGGTCTTGTGTACCCTCTTTGTAAGAAGTCTACTTATCTAAGAAAATGGGGTCACTTGGAAAAGATTCAAAAGAATGTGTTGCATTTGGGACTTGCTGGGTGCCATCAAAGTATGGGGTTTTTTTTTGCACCATGATCAAGTTACATGCCTCATTTTTGGAGCAAAAAATTGGAGTTTTCCATGCAGGGCCATGTTCTGGGGACAGATTATGACCAAATTAGGCATCTTTTTGCACCAGAGAACCATGCCTGGGGGTGCTTTGGGACGCGAGGGGTCTGTACCAGGCTACGTGCATCATAGCATGCAAAATCCATGTTTGAACTGTAGATTTTGGCCAAATCAAGTATCTTTTGCACAAAAGAACGATGCAAGGGAGGGGGTTTTCGAGACCCGGGGGGGAGGGGGGGGGGGGGGGGGGGGGGGTCCTGGACCAAGCTCCGTGCGCCATGACGCGCAAATGGCTTGTTTGACATGACCATTTGCGCGTCGTGGTGCACGAAGCTTGGTCCGGACCCCCCGGTCCCGAAAAACCCCCCGGCGCCGTTCTTTTGTGCAAAAGATGCTTGATTTGACCAAAATCTGCAGTTCAAACATGGTATTTACGCACCGTGGCGCATGGAGCTTGGGACCCCTCGCGTCCTGAAACACCCCTTGACGTGGATCTTTAGTGCAAAAGATGCCTGAGTTAGCCGGTACAGACCCCTCGGGTCCCGAAAGACCCCCCAACACGGTTCTTTGGTGCAAAAGATGCTTTCTTTGGGCATAATCTTCCCCCGTAACATGGCCTTGCATGGAAAACTCCAATTTTCCTACCACAATCCAACCAATATATTCCGGCAAAAGAGAATATTCTGGCAAACGTGCTCGAGACCGGGGATTGATTTTGGTTTTTTGGCGAGTGATATTAGTTTTTTGATGATAAATTTTTCTCATGTACAATGGATTCTACTCATTATGGGGTCTTAAAAACATGTTTTTCTAAAATCAGAATTACAAGAATAAATCAAGCCCTATACTTAACGCTTTTCCATGTCCATCTTTAAATAATTTGTCAAATCGCAAGAATTTTCACTATCATTTATGTATGCTAGATATTTCTTAAGTTGGCTTAAGCTTTTTTAAAATTCCATTTTAGGTATGTAGCATAGTTGTGAAGCTTCTACAATATCCCAATAAAGATTGATGGAATTCAATACCCATTTGGGCTCAGTAATAAATTGCAACTTATTGCATAACTTCTACTTTTTTCTAAATCCATTTTTTGGGTCCTTTGAAATCAAGTGAAAGTCTTATCATGTTTTTAACGTATACTTCCATGAATATTTTACCTTGTATATGGAAGTTATGGTCAGGTTATCCAAATCTACCATGACCTGAGTCGTCTAAGCCACTAATGTGATCTAAAGAAATTTTGTGCATATGTCCTAAAGTCCACCACTTACCCCACCATTCTAGCATTCACTTAAAGATTCATTAAAATTTTAAGTACTTAAACTTCCAAATAATAGGCCCTCCTATATCCCATTCTCTTCCTAATTTTTATAAAGGCTAATTGTACTATTAGCAACTATATGTTTCATGTTCACATTTCAGATTTAGATGTCCTTTATTTAGAAATATGAATAATGATCTTTCCTTCATTTTATGGTGCCTTCTGACCATCCTTTCACCAACCACATTGATATCCAATTATGTATAAGAACGTGTCAACTACAAACATTCTTAGCTAGCCTGGTTCTCAACACAAATTTGTGTGGGGCCTAGAAAATGAGGGAAACAATAGTGTTTCAAGACAAGTGCACACAATTAAGTTGAATGACAACATAAAGTAACTTCAAAACAATGACAAAGTTCACTAAAAGTAAAGAGATGACACAATAAGATGGTAAAGGTTGTATTGCATTAATCAATTACATGAGCCCATTGGCTTAGCATATGAGTTTTGTACTTCAGTGTTCCGTACATGAGAAAAAATCTAGGCTCTCTCTCTCACTACCACTCTATTGCTTCGTCTTTTGGCCCCTTCGTCTTGCCTTCCATTTGCAACACATTTATTTGCAGCTGTAAGTTTAGTAGACACTTTCAACCGATTCTTGGTTGTTGAGATTTGGTTCCACACTTGAATGTCCATCTTGTCTTGGTTGGTTCTTGCTCTGCAAAACTGAGCCACAAAGTGACTGATTATATCTCCCTAGGGCTTGACTATTCAAATATTGCACGCATGAAATTCCACGTCATTAACTTTTGCGATACACCTTCTGCAGATAAAACATGAACACATAGATATACAATATCAGAAGCTAAATTCAATGTGCGTTTCTTAAATCCATAGCTGAATTTGATTGCAATATAAACATTCAAAACTTCACCTATTTCAAGAGCAAGTATTTGAACATTGTTGAATTTAGACCAACCCATATTGTGGCCTACATTGCTGAAATGTATTGGAGTCAAGTTTTCCAACCATTGATAGCAACTTTCAAATAAATCTTTTGGAGGCACTAGTACCAGTTCTCAATGTTGTTGAATATAGGAGAATCTGATAAAACAAGAGATGATTGAAAAATAATCCTTCTAGTTTCAAAGTAAAAAGAGCTCCAATAAGTCATTCATGGAAAAAATACACTAACAACACATGCTTTGCAGGAACTGACACTTACCTTAGGATCCTTTGCCAACGTTGAAAATGTGTGACCCTTTCATAAGCCTTACATACACCCCTTGCATTTTGCTACATTGTCACCATGTATATTAGATCTCTACTGCATTGTAATCCTTTGCCGGGTAGCTATGACCAAGTACACTCTTGCTAGAAATTACTTGCATGGTGCATAGTTCACACACACACACACATACACACAGTAAAGAAGGAGATGTTGCAACAACTGTGAAAGGATTTTGAAAAGAGATAGGGAAAATTGATGTTGCATGTCAAGAAAGAGGCTATGGAACTCTAGAGAGATATGCAAGCTTGGGAAGAGAGCAAAAGTGGACTGGGAACCTAGAAGTTTGAGCTATGGAGATAGAAGTTGTAAATCTAGAATGAGATGTTGGAGCTATGGAGAAAGAGGTTTCAAATCTAGAAGAGAAGCTATTGGAGATATGGAGAAAGAAACTGCAGATTTGGAAGGAAATGTTGGAGTTATGGAGAAAGAGGTTGCAGATCTAAAGGGAGATGTTGTAGCTATAGAGAAAGAGGTTGCATGTTTACAAGGAGATGTTGTAGCTATGGAGGAAGAGGTTGCAGGTTTAGAAGGAGATGTTGTAGCTATGGAGGAAGAGGTTGCAAATCTAGAAGGAGATGTTACAGAGGTAGAATGATGTGTAGTAGGCTACTTTACAAAAAGATTACCTAGCATGAGAAGAGGAGGAGGAGAGAGATGTGGGGGAGTTTTATCCTGCAAGGTGAATGGTTCCTCTTTCTTCCCCAAAGCAAGGGCTGACATTATGTCTCTAAAGTCAGGGTTAGTAGCATACTCATCTATCATAGAGGATAGATCATTGTGAGTAGCTATAGACACCGCATTAACTTTTGGTCGTCGTGAAAGTGCATCGGCAACTTGATTGTGCTTACCAGCTATGTGAGCAATATGAAAATTAAATTGCGAAAGAAAATTTGCCCACCTCATTTGTTTGTCAGAAAGCTTGGTTTGCGTCATGAAATACTTGAGACTTTGGTGGTCGGTTTGTAGGATAAATGGAGTCCCCAATAGGTAGTGCTTCCATGTGTCTAGGGCATGTAGAACAGCTAAAAGCTCTTTCTCATAAATGCCCAAGAATCGTTCATCACCATTGAGCCTTCGGCTCTCATATGCTATGGCATGCCCTTCTTGAAGCAAAACCGCTCCAAGGCAATCACCACAAGCATCACATTGGACCTCAAAGGGCTTTGAGAGATCCGGAAGCACGAGGACTGGTTGGGAAGTAAGCTTCTCTTTGAGTTTTTCAAAAGCATTTTGCTCCTTAGCAGTCCATACAAACTTAACGTTCTTCTTGGTTAAGTCGTGTAGTGGTCCTGCCACTTGAGAGAATTTTGCTATGAAGCGTCTATAGTATGCACACATACCAATAAATCTTCTTAGCTCATGTAGATTCCTTGGGTTAGGCCATGATTTTATTACCTCTAACTTTGATGGATCCATACGAATACCATCGTGAGAGATAATATGGCCTAGATATTGAATCTCTTGAAGGAAGAATTCACTTTTCTTTTGGTTGAGAAAAAGTTTGTTCTCCCTCAAGGCTTGAAAAATCACTTGGAGATGTTGCTTATGTTCCTCCAAAGACTTGGAGTAGACGATGATATCATCGAAGAACACTCCAGTGAATTTTCGATATGGTCTAAAAGTTTTCTCCATCAAACGATTGAACGTAGCTGGTGCATTAGTCAAGCCAAAAGGCATGACTAGATATTCATAAAGACCAAATGTTGTGCGAAACGCGGTCTTTAAGATATCCTCATCCACTATCCTTATTTAATGATAGCCACTCTTAAGGTCAATCCTACTGAAGTAGGTAGAGCCTTGTAGCTTATCAAACAGATCTTCTACCCGAGGTACGGGAAATCTGTTTTTAATAGTGATATGGTTTAGTGCTCGATAGTCCACACACATACGGTATGTACCATCTTTCTTTTGCACTAAAAGGACTGGAGAACAAAAGGGAGAGGAACTAGGCCTCACCATCCCTTTGTCTACCAGCTCTTGTACTTGCCTCATGATCTCCTCTTGTTGAGCTTGTGAGACTCGATAAGGAGGTTTGTTAGGCGGTGAGCTTCCTGGAAGGAGCTCAATACGATGGTCATCATCCCCTCATTTTGGAGGTAGGTCCATAGGGATATCATCGATGAACACATCTTGGAATCCTTTTAGAAAAGTAGACAAGTCTAACTCTTCTTGATTCCTATCATTTTCATTTGATGAAACATTATTAGCTTTTAGAGACTCTTTGACATAAATCATGTACGCAGAAACTGAGCTCTTCATTGATTTATCAAAAGAAAGAGGATTTACAAGTGGAATAGTGCGACCACGCTCACTAGCATCTACATACATGTTCTTTCCCCTGTAGGTGAAGTAAATTCTCCTTTCAGGAAACTTCATGTTGGCAGCCATGCGATCAAACCATGGTGCCCCTAGGATAACATCCTGATGTTGGAGGGGAGAGATGAAGAAGTCTTCTTTGTCGACATAGCTTTGGACATGAAGCCTCAACTTCCCAATCAAGGGAGTAACGGAGGCTTGTTGTCCCTTGAAAGCTGCATCAGCTGTTACTATATCTCCCATCTCAAAAGCTTGAATGCCCAACTTGGTGGCCAACTCTATTGATATGAAGTTGAGAGTAGAGCCAGGGTCAAACAAGATGAAGGCATCATGCTCTCGTACCTTTCCCCAAGCATAGGAGAGTGATGATCCTTTGCAATGAGCATCCTCTTTTGGAGCTTCGATGGTGGAAGCCCTAGGAGTCTCATTGCGAGTATTCTTCTTGGGGCAAGAACGATAGCCATGTCCTTGCTCCCCACACTTGAAACACTTATGGTCCTTGCGAAAAGCTTCAAGCTCTTCAGGAGAGAGTTTTTTTTTACCTTTGTAAACTCCCTTCTCCTTGGACCGATTGTTGTTGTTGTTGTTGGAAGTGCCTTGGGAATTATTTTGAGCATTGGATTTCCCCTTTGCATCATTTTTATCTTTGTTTTCCATGGGCTTGACATTACGTCTAGCCCCTTGATGGAAATTGATGCGTGAAGCAACCATGGTGTGGTGGATTACTTCGGTAATAGTACCGGGCCGTTTAGAGTTGATATATTCGGCCATCTCTTCAGGTAATCCCGCACAGAATTGCTGTCTTTGCTCGGTAAAGTCTATCTTTTGAAAGACAGTAGCTTTGAGATGTAAATCCCAAAACTTATCTACATACTTGTTGATAGACTCATGAGAGAGGAGCTTCAAGCCGCGCCATTCGGTAAGAACTTTATCTTTAGTATCGCTTGGAAGAAATTGCTTCATGATGGAAACTCGTAGAGTTTTCCATGTCTTTGGGGCTTCTCCATTGCCACGAAGGCTAGCCCACCATTGACGAGCTGATTTTTGGAAGTGCATAGCTACATGGCGTAGCTTGGAGGACTCTGTGAAGCCCTCGTCCCCAAAGGCCGCATCAAATTGCTGGATGAAGGCCAACACTTTGTCGGTAGCACCAAAGGTGCCATCGTAGGTGAGAAAAGAGATACTCTTTCCTCCCTCCTTGAACTTCTTTAGCTTTTGTGACCTTCGCCATGCAGGAAATGATTTGCGATGCCCTCCCCTCTTGTATTCTCTAGGAGAATAGCCATAACTTTCATCGGAAGAGAAGGAAGGTGAAGAAGAAGGAGAAGAGGGTGACCTCTTTCTAGCCCTTTTCTTCCTTTGTTTCCTCTCTTGCCTTTGAGAGTGATGAGGAGAAGGACTATGGGTTGCTCTTTTCCTCTTGGGAGGAGTAGGCGATCGTCTAGATCGCCTTCTTCGTGGAGCCACATCTTCAGAAGAACTTAGACTTTCATTGCTTTCTTTCTCTTTGGATTCCTCCTCTCGAATGGGAGAGAGTCTTCTTTTGGGGGTCTCTTCAAGAGGCCTCCTAAGCTCTCTCTCCTCTTGGAGAGGAAGGGAAATTCCATAGGCACGAAGTTGTTGAGTAACTTCGGCTTGCAAGGTAGGGTTGCCCATAGCTTGTTGCAACCTAGTCACAAGATAATTCACAAACATGGGAGCATCATCATTAGCACCTTCATGTGCAAAATCAAAGCTATCAATGTTCATTCTACTCTCTTGATTATTGTCAGCCATGTTAACAAAATTTTATGTATGTACTTAGTGTATGCTTTGGCAATTCAAAACCTTAGTTGCCACTCCTCTTAGCCTTTGAAAATCGGCTCTTAAGTATCTACACCCACGGCTCAAAGTGGTTAATTATAGAGAGTAGAGGAGTAGGTTTAACATAGCAGAGTTGCCAAGGGCTAGCTCCTTTCGGACTTCTTATGGCTCAATAATGGTAAAGCCGTAGGCAAGTCTAAAAAGACTCCATTATTAAGTCCAAAGCTCCCGAGGTGTGCACCATCCCCCACATAGTGGGCTTAACAAAACCGGTATTAGATCCCAGTTCCACTTACTCTATTATAATTAACAACATCAACCATTTATAGGCTACTTAAGGACCTCTCTTCTTAAGCAAGAAAAGAGAAACCAAATGCTCTGATACCAATGTAATGGAATTTTCCTATTCAATTTGAGAATAGCGGAATTTAATGAGAGTACTTTCAAGAAATGATTTTGTGAGCATAGCGGGTAGACATAATTGAAGATAGCAACATAATCATAGCAATTAGTTAACTTGGCATAGACAATACTTTTGCAAGAGAGAGAGTTTAGAGAACATGACAACAATTGAGGACCGGATTTATGTGGAGCCGGTCCCCCCTCCAATAGGCATTTGTATTATGATTTCTCCCATAAAGAGAGACTTGTTACAATACAGTCTTTGTGTTCCTTGTGACCTAGGTGATGCCATGAAGATGGAAGGCTTCATGCACCACAAACATAACATAAACTTGAAGAAAGCTTTAACTATCCCAAGCCTCAGTCCCAAGACCTCAAACACCTTCGAAGGTGGAGAGAGCTAGCAGGGAATGAGGGTAGGGAAGAGGAAGAAGAAACATTTCGTAGGAGAAAGAATTAGTTCCTCACTTATCATACTCTTGTTGCTAGCATACATAATAGCATAGTAATGAAGAAGAAGGATATGGCAAGCTTAAGCATTGAAGCATGGCTCTTGGTTGGATTTGCACTCCATAGCCAAGAGTGTTGGTGTAGGCTCTCAACCTCTACTTGCTTGGAGAGGGAGCTCTTGCACTTTGCATATCACACAATGAGAGTGCTTGTGAGTGTGTGTGGGTGAGTATACCCCCTAGGCACCCCCCTAGCTTGCTTGGGTCGACCCCCCCTTGTAGCTCATGCCTGAAGCTCATTGGACCCCTCCAGGCCTAGCCAATCACAAGCAAGAGCCATTACAAGCAACATGGGTAGCCTTGGGACAAGTGTCCCCCTTTCCCCTTTGAGAGAGAGGACTTGATAAATGCTAAAACAATTAGATAATTCATGTAATTTATCATTGGACCCCTTTGAAGCCTAGACAATAGGCTTCAAGCAACACATGAAGGTAACATGGGTAGGGGCCTGACATGTGTCCTTGCTGCCTCTTCAAGTTGGGCTTCCCTTGTGTGTGTGAGTGGGTGTTCTCTCTCTAGCCCCTAGGAAAAGGGCTCGCCCCCCCTCTTGTAGGAATGCTTTTGACTTTTAGGTGATCAAGCACCTTACTCACCAAGCATGGCAAAGCACTTGAACTAGGGGGTGTTCCCACAAGCATCTCAGGCAAGCTTCTCAAGGCACCTCAAGTACTTTAATCATGCAGCAAGTCAAGCACCTCAAGCATGGAGCCAGTCAAGCACCTCAAGCATCTTAATCAAGCACCTCAAGCATGACAAGCACATCGAGCTTGGGCCGGGTTCCCACCTCAAGCTCAGCCCTAGCTTACTTAAGGTCAAAGGACTTTTACACACATTTATTGGAGGTCTTCAATGAAGCTAACCCTAAGGTCTTATGCTCCATTGGTTAGCCTTGCTCTTTGATAGACCATCTCCCTTTTGGGCCCCTTTACCATTGGCCCCGTGTTGAGATAGATCTATAAGCACATACCTATATCTTAACACTTGTTCCCGTTTATTCTCCCACATTAAGTGATCAATTTAATATGAGAAAATCATTTGGGTTAGTTAGATATTAGATTTTATGACATTAGTGCTCCGTATAATTAATTTGGACCTTGTGTTTTTCAAGTTATCAGTTTTTAGAGCACATGCATATGACAGGGAACCAATTAGTCGTATCTAAAACACTAGTATGAGTGCACTAATCCATTGTTGTTGGTCGCATCATGGACATGATGTGTTCCAACAGTTCATTATCTCGGAAGTATTATGGGTGTGATGTGTTCATAATTCACGAACGGGGATTCTTGGACCTAATGTGGTCTAGAGTTCAATTTTCTACAAGGAAACCTGAAAGGCAATCGATGTTCAAGATGGAATTCTTCTAAGGAACAAAGTCAAGGGTAGAAAATCCGAGGTGTACTAGTTGAAAAATCCTCTGCTGGGGTGTCCATGGTAGCTTCTTCATTGACTTGGTCTCACTATTTCTGTCCACTATGAGTTGCAGAGAGGGTGTTAAGAGTTTTGGCATCTGAAGTGAGATGCCAACCAAGTGTCCATGAGTGATGCTTTATAGCCAAGCCTTCTATGAGCTTTTTTGGTGCTACCACAATCCTTTTTGTATCAGACCACTATCCCTTTTTTGTACCACAATCCTTTCGTAATGTAACAATAGATTATTTGCATCAACCTAGAGTTTCTCTTTCATTGTCAAAGTGTCTAAGTATGTGTCTTGTGATGCAGTGCATGTGTCTTTTGATGCCTTGTCCATTGAACTGAGATCCATCTTCTCTAAAAGAAATGAATATTGCAACTTTTTGACTCTTACTTGCGTTTTTTTTGTTTAGAGGAACTCGAACCCTTGGGCTACAACATGTGGATATCAGTTATTCATTGCTAAGGTTGGTTGGTTCAGGAGACTCTCTCTCTCTCTCTCTCTCTCTCTCTCTCTCTCTCTCTCTCTCTCTCTCTCTCTCTCTCTCTCTCTCTCTCTCTCGCCCCCACCTTGGTCTCTATGCTTCCGCATCACCGACTTTGACAATTGTATGCTTATTTGAGGAACAATACTTGTATGTGGTACATGAAACAACACATGTTTGGATCCTAAAGTTTCTTACAAATCATGGCTTGAACTTTTCAAATAACCTTTGGCCAAGTTGCACTCTCAAGCCACGGGCCTTTTTCAACCTCAAAAAATACTCTATGTACAATACAAAAGCATATATTAGGTCATAAAGTGCAAGAATGATGTGTATTAGCATTTATAATAGCTATATAGCATAGATCTTGATCATAAAATTTATTGTTTCAAGTATCTATGTAGCACATATATTACACATTACATTGACTTTGTGTACCTATAATAGCCACATAACACAATTAGAGAGCCACTCCAAAAAGAAAGGGATGTAAACACACTATGACCAACTACGTTGCACATATCTTGATCACAAGCACAAGTGGTGACACTACTTTAAGGATGTGAGCACTCTATGATAGCAATAAAGAAGGGGCAAAAATACATGGTAGATGAGACCATCTCTATAGCAAAAAGTGATATAGTATATGAGAATGGGATATTGATGCTTAATATCTGTTATAATAGAGACATTACATATTACATTGACTTTGTGCACCTATAAAAGCTACATAGCACAATTAGAGTCCCATTACAAAAAAGAATTCCAACACACTATGATAGCTATAGGGACGTGCATAAGTACATAATAGATAATACCAACTACATACCACATATCTTGATTATAAGCATAAGAGGTGACACACTGCTTACTTAAGGAAAGGTAGTTGAGTACACTATGATAGTTACAAAGAAGGGGCAGAAGTCCATATCAAATGAGACAAGTTACCTAGCACAAAATGGTACAATATAAGAAAATAGGATATAGCTGCTTAATCGCTATGTAAAAAAGTCTTTGGGCACCTATATTAGCTAAAATATAGAACAATTAGAGACCCACTACACAAAGAAAGGGTTATCAACACACTATCATAGCTATAGTGAAGGGAAAAGGATTATAGTAGATGAGACAGATTATAGAGCACATATCTTGATTATGAAAGTAGAAAAGAGCTACAACCTTTTTCTCTAAGTAGATATATACATCACATACAATGTATATTACACTAACTTTATGTCCTATAATAGCTACGTAACTAGTGGAGATACACTACTTAAGGAAAAGGGTGTGAGCACACTATGCTATCTCTATAGAAGAGGGGAAAGTCCATAGCAGATAAGACCAAATATATAGCATAGTTGGCTAATACTTCATTTTTTTTCTCTTTTATGGTGTTAGGGATAGTCAAGACTTAGGAATAAGGAGAATCCAAATCAAGGTGTATTGATGCTAACCAAGGATAAGGAAACAAAAAATAATTTAGACATAACATATTTTCAAGCCCATGATGATGTGATGGACACCTTCATGATTTCATAGAGAGGTGCATTTAATGCTACACATGGTCCGATATAGTCTCTAACTAAACTTGTAGCTAGCACATGTCTGAGTAGTGTTAGTTATTGCAACCAAAATCACAAAGTTTTAAATCACTATCACAGTATCATGCATATAAAGAACCCTCATAAAAAAAACTTGGCCTTTTTATGTGTAAGACAAGAGTGGAAAACAAAAAGAAAGGGAAGGCCAAGCTATTTAAGAAGTTACACACTATCAAAAATTTTGCGATACGACTAGGAAGGTGCCGAGACTCTCCCTGGGCGAGGCTTAACCAGATGACAAACATTACTTATTCAAAATAGAAAATCTAAGGATAAGATATTCAATTAAGCCATGAAAGCTCCACTCATACACAAGACCAAGATCAACTCAAATCTCATGCGTGTGCTATGATTTCTCGTATCTTTAGCCCCAGTTGCATAGATACGCTGCTTGTTTTGCTTCATAGAAAACCCTATCTTCCTCCCTCATTTCTTCATTGAAACAATTTCATGGAAGCTTGGCACTTCCATGGAAAAGCCCATTGTTGACGGTTGAACACAGAACAAGCCTTTCTCAACTTTTTTGCATCACTTATTTTTTTAGAAACAACATGACATTTTGTAAAGGGTTGAGCGGCCAATATTTTTTGTGAGAACAAGCCTCTAAGGAGGAATTGTATACAAGCCTAAGAGAGACTTTTGAATTCTAATAATTTGACGTTTCACTGTGCACTGTGTCTGAGAGAGAGAGAGAGAGAGAGAGAGAGAGAGAGAGAGAGAGAGAGAGAGAGAGAGAGAGAGAGAGAGAGAGAGAGAGAGAGGCTTCTTCTCTTCCCTACGCACTCTATGGAGCTTCCATTGGAAAAATGACACCACCAATGCATTAGCAACAGCTAGGGCTTCAATCCAATGCTAGCACTTGCACGATTGTGGTGCAAAGCGAGCTCCTACAAGCTTCCGAATGAGTCTTCATACAAACCATGGTCTGATTGGTGATTTATTTATACTTCTGGGTTTAGCCGAGTAAAGCTACATATTAGGAAAAAACAAACCAAAAAGTGGTGACCTGTATTTTGCTACTTGTATTCATACGCGATGATCGCACGGGGTGGTTCTAGGTAGGATATCAAGTCAAAGTCCATAGGGTAATGACCTCTTGATGAGAAGAGTATTTCGTATGAGTTTTGTGACTTTTCAAGTGCGTTTGGTCTAGTTTTGGGTAGCATGAGCATTGTAGGTTGAGTTGCATTCACAAGTGTATAGGTTGTCTCGATTTGGTTTCCTTGAGTAGAGATTGTCTTAGAAGGTTGAGTAGGTGATTGACACCCATCTCCTTGTTTCCATGCGCCTATGGGTTGAGCCTCATCCTTGGCTGACATAGAGTTGTTAGTCTTGTTCTTGCTATGCTAGCGTCCACTCATGGTGTATCCGCCAACATTGGCCTCGTTTTCGTGGACGAGAGCCCTAGATAGGTGACCTTAGACCAATCCTACGAGGTAAAAGTATCCCTGGTTCACCAAAATTTTATTACTTTACTTTAGGTAGAATCCACGGTAGGACTTTTGAGATCTTAGGGAGATGTGAGTGGGCATACGGCTTGCCTAGGTCATCGGCATTTGACAATTTTTTTGTAGTTAGTGTACTTAGGGAGTGAGTGATTTGTGAGGTGTGAAAAGTGTAAACTAGTACGTGAGTGGCAATAAAGCATTTTTCTACTCATGAATACAAAAACCCCATAGGAGGTGTAGGAGTAGGGTAAGTAGACCTTGTGATTGAGATCTAGAGCTGACCATCATAGAATAAATTTTCTTGTTTGCATTTGCAATCTTAAGAAGTGGATTTAGGAAGAAAATTGCAATAAACAAGCATCAGTGGTTGATTGAATATGGTTGGGTGTTGCTGGGTAGAAAAGAATACATTTGCAAGAGATCTGGGTGAGAAAACTACGATTTTTCAACAACAAAAATCATACACATATGATGTCTTAGGGCATGACAAGAGACCAAATTTGGCAAAACGGACTACACCAGAGTGTTGTAGAGGGGTGTTTTACCCTTAGTGCAACTTGAGACCAAGGCTTTGCCCAACCCTTGATACCCAAAAGACAAAAGCCAAAAAGTCAAAAATGGCAAACTAGGGAGCTGGTGATTTTGAGCACATTTGTTTGCCATAAAAATTGGTAAAAATGCTTGAAAATCATTGTTAAAAACTTGTGGAATCCTGTGAGTAAAATCTATACAAAAACCCATCAATAGACATCATACATGTATGATGTCTCAAGGGCATATTTAGGGGTTAACCTAGGGGTCTAGCACCTTAAGGCAAGCTTAAGGACCTAGTTTCACCTAATTTGAGTCATATTGTGGTTTGGAAAGCCTCTTGAGGAATTGAGAAATATTCAGACACAATTTAACTAGATTCCAGGTATTAAGACCACAAAGGAGGTTGGATTGAGGCTTAATATATTAGGGAGAACCTAAGATTAGGATTTAAGCCGAATTTGACACAGTAGACATCATACACGTCTAATGTCTAAGGGCCAAATTTAGGACTTATGTGGTTGGATTGAGAGTGCCAAAGTTTTCCAACTAACTCTAGCCCCCCTTTTGTCAAGTCAAATCAGTACGAAGAACATATATAAGGAGCCAATCCTCCACAAAACAAATTTTGGACTAAAATTACCCGCAAGGTCATACTAATCAACACATAACAGTATTGAAGTGAGAATCACTGTTTGACAAAGATTTGCAGAGTCTAAAGTTTTGTACAAATAGCCATCAACAATGTCTAGCAAGTCGAGACCAATCTGAAGTACAAACAATCAAAAAATTAATGAGCAGTGAAGACTAGCATGAACAAGGAACGACTACGAGAAAACTTTGGAGTGCTTAACGGAATTGATGTATTTAAGATCAGGTAGAAATATCCAAATAGACTAGAGATCACTAGGAGACCATGCTAGCTTAGTGTCTACTGAGGAGAGTGGGACCCAAGAAAAAATAGACCACTAGCATCAATTATAAAGGACGGTAGTGGGACTGACACCTCTTCAAAGTAGTCTCTTTACCTCATGGCTTACCAAAACATCACTATTAACCAACAAAACCAAGTGGGAGGAGGTAGCACCTCTAGGAACCCCACTCGGACAACAAGGTATACAACCCTTCACTTAAAAGGACCAAATGTCAATGGAGCTCTAGTTTATGCCGATGCAAGGGGACGTAAAAGCCCTTCTAGTGTATGATGATGGGGACAGATTCCGTGATGATGAGGGAATACATTACCTCATTGTTAAGGATCCAAAGAACTATAACAAATATGGGGACAATGTTGCAAAAGGGCAGACGGTTTTTGAGATGAGTGAAATGCCTCCTCGGATAGATCTTCCTAATGCCATCTTGGTGTTTGACAAGAAGGTGACTAAAGTAGTGACAAACCAAGGAGTGGTATGAATCTACGAGTATAGGAATGGTAGGGCCAAAATATATTTCCGGTGTCTAGCACCCTATGCCTTTGAGTTAAGCCACAGAAAAGAGTTTATACTTGTAATGGAAATGGACGATGAACTTAGAGAATAGCGGAAGCAAGAAAATTAAATGAGCACCTTTGAGAGCATAGAGGGTGAACTTAATTGGTAGTAGCAACTTAATCATAACACTTAATTAACTAGGCATGAGCCATACTTTTGCAAGAGAGAGAGTTTAGAGAATATAACGACCGTTGAGGACCGGATTTATGTGCCGGTCCCCCCTCCAAAAGGCATTTGTATTATAGATTCTCTCATTAAGAGAGACTTGGTACAATACAATCTTTGTGTTCCTTGAGGCCTCTTTGGTAGTATGAATATGGAAGCTTCATACACCAAGATTTTTCATAGTATCAACAATCGATCTTAGCTTGAAAACAATCAAGAACTTGTGAACATCATTAGTCTTTGTGTTCCCTAAATCATTTGAGTGCATGAAGATGTATACTTTTATGCATCAACTTGTGCCTAACGCAATAATTAATCTACCTTGCAATACAATTAATCTACTTGCATTAAGTAACTAATCTACTTGCAATAAACCATTAGCCTTCTTGAAATAAGCATAACATAAACTTGTGGAAAGCATTGACTATCCCAAGCCTTAGTCCCAACACCTCAAACACCTTCGAAGGTGGAGAGAGCTAGCAGGGAATGAGGGTAGGGAAGAGGAATAAGAAGTATTCCATAGGAGAAAGAAATAATTCCTCACTTATCATCACTCTTCTTGCTTAGCATACATAATAGAATAGTGATGAAGATGGAAAGCTTAAGCATTGAAGCATAGCTCTTGGTTGGATTTGCATTCCATAGCCAAGAGTGTTGGTGTGGGCTCTCAACTTCTCAAGGAACTTGGAGAAGGAGATGGAGCTCTTGCACCTTGCCTAGCACATAATGAGAGTGTTTTTGAGTGTGTGTGGGTGAGTATACCCCCTAAGCAACCCCCTAGCTTGCTTGGGTCGACCCCCCCTTGTAGCTCATGCTTGAAGCTCATTGGACCCCTCCACGCCTAGCCAATCATAAGCAGGAGGCATTACAAGCATGAGAGGTAGACTTAGGAGAAGTGTCCCCTTGGGTGGACAACCAATAGGCTTCAGGCACACCATGAGGGAAACATGAGGAGGAACTTGACAAGTGTCCCTTTTGCTTTCTTTGTACCATGCATGCCTTTTGTGAGTGTGTGGGTGTTCTCTCTCATCCCCCCTCATAAGGGCTTGCCCCCTCCTTGTAGGGATTGAATATTTGACTTTTTGACGTCTCAACCCCTCATGCATAGGCCCAGTTCCCACCACAAGCTTGGCCCTTAAGCACTTTAAGCTTGGGTTGGGTTCTCACCTCAAGTACAACCCTAGCATCTCAAGCATGTCAAGCACCTCAAGCATCTCAATCATCAAGAACCTCAAGCATCTATAGCACCTCAATAATCAAGCACCTTAGTCATCAAGCATGACAGGCAGGACAAGCACCTCGAGCTGGGTCGGGTTCCCGCCTCAAGCTCAGCCCTAGCTTACCTAAGGTCAAAGGACTTTTCCACACATTATTGGAGGTATTCAATGAAACTAACCCTAAGGTCGTATGCTCCATTGGTTAGACTTGCTCTTTGATAGACCATCTCTCATTTGGGACCCTTTTTTTATTGGTCTTGTGTTGAGGTAGATCTATAAGCACATCTCAATATCTTAACCCTTGTTCCTGTTTATTCTCCCACATTAAGTGATCAGTTTAATATGAGAAAATCATTTGGGTTGGTTAGATATTAGTATGTAATGACATTACCTCTCTCTTGAAATCATAGTCGTCCTTGACTATGAGGTAGAGATGGTAAAGTCTCACCCATTAGTCCATTGGTCTTAGCGGGTAGAGGATCCATTTTTACCCTACGAAATCATTCCAGAGTGGATGATTAATCCACTTGGTGCTTGAGAGACATTGTCTGCCGCAAGCATGTCTGCTCTTTTTAGTCCATATCATACTTCCAAAGTAGAGTGACAAGTTCTACTTGGTGTTTGGGAGACGTAGTCACCACAAACATGATCCTAAGTATGCATACTTCTTAAAATTTGTGCACAAAACATAAAAAGAGAGTCTTATAAGACAAAAACATGGATAATTTAAAATGCATTTCTTTTACATTTGCTTACTCTTATGTGTCATTGTAAGCATCATTAATGTTAACCCTCACGGCTCACGGACACCCTATGATCTATAAACGTTGTATTATTTAGAGTCAGGTACCGGGCTTGTCGGACCAATAGGAAAAGGGTAAGAGTGATCGCCAATGAGAGGCGCACTTTAACTTGGACATTCAAGGGATTAGTTGGTTAAGCATGGGCGCCCAAGTGTGAATGGGGTGAGCTCCTATAAAAGCCAACTAAACCTAATTTTTACTCATTCTCTCATTTGTGCAATAGAAGAGTGCTCTTGCTCCATCTCCATCTTCTTCTTCTTCACCTCCTTGTGTGTGTGTGTGTGAGAGAGAGAGAGAGAGAGAGAGAGGGAGAGTGTGTGTGCGATCGAGCATTACGAAGGCACGACGACGGCGAAGCGATTGAGCGCGGCACGACTGCAGCTTCTTCTTCATCGCGGTGAGGAATCCACCACGAAGGCGAGCGTAGAGCAGTGATTAACACACCCTTTGCCCTCTTGAGCTTGCTAGTTTAGGCTTGTTGTGTGCTTGGAGCCGTTTGTGGCTCGCACACGGTGTATTGGCAAGTCCCTTGCTTCGACAGTGCGGCAAGGAGCGCACATTTTTGGCGCCGCTGCCGGGGATATGCCCTACACTAAGCTCGGTTAGCACTTTACGCTTTTTTGTGGTGCAATTTCTATCATAGGAAAGGTAGGGAATGAGGGTGTGTAGTTGTGTGGAGATTTCTGTTTTTTGCATTTTCTACGTTTTCTGGTTTGCAGTGCACAGTTAGCATTTCTTGCGTTTTTGCATTTTCTGCATTTTCTGTCAAGTTTCAATTTCTGCAATTTTCTACGTTTTCTGTGTTAAATTTTCTGTCAAGTTCCAATTTCCGCATTTTCTGCGCTTTTTCAATTTTCTGCATTTCTTGCATTTCAATTTCTGCAATTTCTGCGTTTTCTGCATTTCAATTTCTGCAATTTCTGTACGTTTTCAATTTTCTGCAATTTTTGCGTTTTCTGCATTTCAATTTCTGCCATTTCTGTGCGTTTTCAATTTTCTGCAATTTCTGCGTTTCTGCGGGTGGTTAAATTTTTCGAAAATAAAAAACGTGACTCTTAAAACGGACGGGTTGGTTTGTATAAAAGGTAGATCGGGATCGAGATCATTTCCCCAAGCCCAGGCCCAGGCCTCAGTCCTCAGTCCTATGATATATACTAGACTCACTCTTATATATATACCCTACTCCCTCAAGAGAGAATGAGAGCATGTGGGACAAGTCCTCCACTCTCCTCCTTTCTCTTCCCACTTGCACCCTTAGACTTTCTAGTTTGGGCCTAGTTCCCTACTGGAAATTGACAGTGACCAAACGGAGGGCTGTAAAGCACGGCACGACCCTCTGACCGATACGCTCGTTTCGAGCAATCACACGGCCCATTCCACGACACGCTCTAAAAAATCTAGCAAAAAAACAAACAAAAAACACGCTAAAAACTAGTCACAAGGCCTCCTAGAGCAGCTTTTTGACACCTTAGGGTATCAAAAGCACATGCACTTACGCTCTGGGCGGGTGCTAGAACACGAGCATATTGAGGGTGCCTCTGTTCATACGGACACCCATTACCCATCCACGATAAGCTCTAGACCCTCAGCGGGGACACAAGGTAGCACCACCCAAGACCCTAAAATAGCCGCTAGTGATTCCTCCTCCGACTCAGAAATCATGGAAGCATACCCTATCCAAAACACTGAGAGAGAAGGCCATGCACCTCCCGAAGCTCCACAGCCTAGTACTAGTATGTTTAGCCGTTTCATGGAAACATTAGGTAGAGATACTCGCTCGGAACCTGATGCAAATGAAGCACACGAAGGGGGTGGGGAAGTGGACTCTCCTTTCACATCGCACGTGGACCCCACACCCCCAAAGAGTGTCCATGTGGATATCCTACCAACTTCTTACCAAGAAGGCCCTATTGAGCTGCCTCCTTCAGAAGTTCCCTCTAGAGTATCGTTGGTGACAAGTAAAACCACGGGGAGCAACATTGCTTCTACCTCACAAGAAACCATTAACACGTCGACTCTAGAAGGATTGTTCATTAATGATCATTGGACATACGACCTCCACACTGAGGTGTTGACGGATCTACACTCTGGCCACGCCTACCATGTAGGATGGATAGAGATTGTACAATCCACCTCTAGTGCCACGAGCATTGAAGATCAACAGAAAATGATATGTAATGTTATCCATGGCATTATTCAATCAGAAAGGCAAAACCGAGGGGTAAATATACTCTCAACTGGCCCCATGAGATTTCTGGATACGAGCAAGGCTCAATAGCCTACTCTATCACAAATGGAGACTCCTCTAATGAGCCCCATGGACCCATCTTACGTCATTTCACCTGGGGTCTCTATGCAATCTGAGCCTCCGAGCGAAAACTTTAGCTTCCCTAACTTGGCTCAACCCTCTATCAAGGAAACCCCAGTGCTCACTCCAGGGATAAGCCTGACAGAGAATGTACCGATGACATCTACGGTTAGCGCAGTGCCACTACCTTGTGTCGTAGTACCTAATATGGGGCCTCAACCGTATGTGCCTCTAGCCCCTTATGCACACATGGCCCCCACACCTCCAATTGTACCACTTGTTCATGCTCCTCGAGTGCCACTCCCTAGCCCTTATCCGAGTGGACCTATGCCCGGTTATGTTCCATATCCTGCATCATCCACACATATGCCAAGACCGGTACCCGTTCCTCTCCCACATATGATTCCAAGAGTACCTCCACCGGCCCTGCCTCCTCACATAGGTGACTTGGCAACGTTTGCTCAAACCATAGGTCGATCTATCGCGGAAAATATGCGTCATGCATCTGATAGAGAGCCTAGAAGTAAGGCAGTACAAATTGTCAAACTCACGCAAAAATTCAATGGGGATGAAGATGCTAGGAAACACATTGAAGTGTTTGAACAAGTATGTGATTCCTTAAGGGAACGCAACGAACTACATAAGTGCAATGCCTTAAGCTTGACATTATGTGGGAAGGCTGGAGATTGGTATAGAACCCTAAGGGTGGACGAGAAAACAATCTACCCTACCCTTCGAAGGTTGTTTCTAAAGGAGTACATACGAGAAGGTGTGCTTTGGGGTGTAGCATCTCAGCTACAGAAGGCCGAACGTAAGGAAGGAGAGTCAGTAAGGGACTTCATTAGTCGTCTAAAGCACTTAAAATCTCGTTGCCCTGTAAATGAGCACTTCAACAATAACCAACTGCTTGATCGATTCATTCGAGGGTTGAGGAATGAAGGAATCTATAATGGACTAGTGATTAGAGGTATCACAACCTGGGAAGATGTCACTGCCAATGCAATCCAATTAGAGGACAACTTGATGATAGCAGGCATGAGGGTGTGTACTGACACGAGATCCACTAGCTCACAAGCCATTGAGTATGAACCCATGACTGCAAAGCCCATTGCCAATGAGCCAAAGGTATTTGAGACCTTCTTGACAGACCTCACCAAGGCAATCCAAGAGTCTCTTAAGGATAATCGACCCCCTCAAAATAGTCACATGTATCCAAGAAGGGAGCAACAATGGTGTTCCATTTGCTTAGGTCCACATAGCACTAGTGAGTGCCCTACGTTTAGAGTAAAATTTAATGGAACTTGCAACGCATGTGGTAGGTATGGTCACCAAGCTAAGGATTGTTTAATGATCAAACGTATGATGGCAAATAGACCACCTGTAGCCTGGACGGATGCACCTCGAGCTCCTGTATTGATGCCTGCTCCACCTGTTGAGCAACTACCGCAACACATGGTCCCAAGATCTCAAAATGTTGTACAAGCTACACCGCTACCACCTCCTGTGCTAGGACCGCAGCCCCTGTATCCAAGAGTCGCCCCTATGAACCAAGTGGGTTGCGAGCCATCAAATGCTTATGCAGATGGCTGTGAGGAGGAAATAGACACTAGTATTTCCTACGGACTTGATACATTGGAAGAGTGTCCTATATACTACATGGAAGATTGTTGGGGGCAAGTCAAGCCGGTTTATCAAGCTGCTGCTCTCGCATCCAGAGGTCAAAATATCAACACCCAGGCTAGGAGGCCACCTCTTCAATGCTACGAGTGTGGTGGACCACATCGAGTAGCGGAGTGCCCTATTAGGCTGCAAAAGAATGCTGCACAGATGCAAGTGAATCAAGGGAGCACGTCTGCAATGCCAATACTCACATGTAATCGTTGTGGCATAGATCACTTGATTGCCCAATGCCCCTATAACCCAAATGCGCCTAAAATCACACCCCTGAATTTGGTCGAAATTGCTAGTGTGACGTCGCCAATACCACCCTGTGCGCTCCTTGCTGCACTGTCGAAGCAAGGGACTTGCCAATACACCGTGTGCGAGCCACAAATGGCTCCAAGCACACAACAGGCCTAAACTAGCAAGCTCAAGAGAACAAAGGGTGTGTCACTCACCGCTCTATGCTCGCCTTCGTGGTGGATTCCTCGCCGCGATGAAGAAGAAGCTGCAGTCGTGCCGCGCTCAACCGCTTCGCCGCCGTCGTGCCTTCGTAATGCTCGATCGCACACACACTCTCCCTCTCTCTCTCTCTCTCACACACACACACACAAGGAGGTGAAGAAGAAGAAGATGGAGATGGAGCAAGAGCACTCTTCTATTGCACAAATGAGAGAATGAGTAAAAATTAGGTTTAGTTGGCTTTTATAGGAGCTCACCTCATTCACACTTGGGCGCCCATGCTTAACCAACTAATCCCTTGAATGTCCCAGTTAAAGTGCGCCTCTCATCGGCGATCACTCTACCTTTCCCTATTGGTCCGACAAGCCCGGTACCTGACTCTACCGAATACATAATACACGTCCGTCGTAGGTGATGGGGTGTCCGTGAGCCGTGAGGGTTAACATGCCCCCCTTCCTGATGTAGATTCCGTCCTCGGAAGCTATTGAGTTGAAGCTGGTTCGTCGAGGTGGAAGAGCATTTGATATGAATGTCCTTAGCCTTCTTCAGTCACTGCAAAATCAAACAACATTGGCACAGTAATTGCATTCTCTTAAAAAGCATATGCAGTTTTAGGTAGACAAATTGATTGGTCAAAGAATTTCAAACAATTTGTTAGCAATGAACATTAAATTGCAATGTAATCAAATGCATAAACAGATGTAAAGGTAGAAAATTAAACAAGTCCGGGGTCGCTAATTTGACGGTCGAAAGGCACTAGAGATCGAATATTAATACCATGGGTAAGCTTCTTAATTTTCTGTGGTCAATTAAGTTGTTTAATCGCGAGAGCCAAGTATTCATGTTCGAGGGCTGACTAGAGGCTATATCTAGAAGACTTTGTAGTTAAGCTACCATAAAAGGAATTTCTCATGAAATCATCGCCTGATTGATTACTTTTTCTTTGACCCCCCAAAGTCTTTTCACATTGATTCAATTATGATGTGTGTGCTTATTTTGTATGCCTTGGGTTTTTTTTCTTTTCAAGGAAAAGCGCCCACACTGGGAACCTCTAGGGCTCTAGTACCATAGGCGATACATGTGAGTGAAGTACCAAATCAAGCCGAGATTTCTCTTCCAGCTTAAGATTTTACATTGTGGCACTTTGATTTTTTGTTTGTTCATTTTCAGCATTTATATTTTGTAACTTTGGGGGGTCATATAACACTGCTACCCTCCCCAGGCTCATCACATTAGTAAACTCCCTTTATAATACTTAAGCTAAAGGTCACTAGGGTTAAGCCCACTAGAAAGCCCTAGTACATTTCACACAATGCTGCCTAAATCGGATTAAGAACCTAAGTAACCATTGCTGATTAGAAAGGCATTCCCCATGGTATTAAGAGAAGATTTCTAATACCTAGCTTGGTCAAACTAGCTTAGTCGGACTGCTTGATTTTTACACCTAAACAACTGATTATGACAAAACATTACATTGAATTAAATGTTTGATAGTAAGCAAATGCGCTGAATATTATGCTACCAATCACAATCAAAGCAGACAAACATGGATGCAAAAAGATAAGGGCAATGCTAATGGACAAGAAACACCTGTTTGTGTTGATGGTTGCGCTTGATTTGAAGTGTGAACGAGAGAAAGGTTCCATGAAGGTCCAAATCCTATCAATAGCAACACGCTCCTGTACACACTAGGAAACACAAACAATACCTCTAGGAGGCACATCAGTGGGAAAAGAGAACTTTGCTAATCACTCAACTCTAAAACAGAAACACTCCTATCGTACTAATCTTACCTACCCTCCATCATTCAAGTGATGAGGATCAAAGGTGTTTTATGGCATAGGTTTCTGTTTCACTGTACCAATTGTGACATGTGTAGGTCTGAGTCAATGTTTTGACTTTTATTGTGCATACTCGTTTGCTAATTGCTCTTGCTCTTTATTTATTTTTCTAATTTTTTTTTGTGAGTATAAAGCTTTATATGTACATTCCCTAAGATCGGAGATTAAGAGGTCAGGGAGAAAGGTTGAGAGGGAAGCAAGTGAATGATGACTGTCAGCAAACACTCCCCCCTTCCTTGGGTAGATCATACCGTTTGAAATGAGCTTGTCACCCTTTGAAACCAATTGTTCCAGTTGGTAATAGGTAAGGATTTTTGCCAGTGGTTTTCTATTACCCTAGGTGCCTCGTCAAGCTGCAACGGTGGTAAGGTACTCTCCTAGGATCGAACTTGAAGTGGTTCATCAGGTGATTCTTGAACACTGGGAGGTGTGGATTCTTTTGTAGCTTCATGGAGGTCCACTACTATAGATGGAGGCTGTGTAGAAGCTTTTACCTCTATGGATGTATTACATGAGGAGCTAGAATCTTCATGGGACTCTTCTCTTCTGAGCTAGGTGGAACAAATCGTTCTTTCTTTGGTACCCAAACTAGCTCGGGAGCGGGTGTGTAGCATTCTGTGATTTTTTTCTTTCCACGATTATTGATTCGTTTTGGAGCTACGGGATTGGGCTCACTTGGGTCAGGTGATAGGTAAGAGCACAATCTACGTTTTGGCACCCAGATTTGATCATTTCCTTGATAGTAGCCTTGGGCTTCCAATAGTCGTTTAGGGATCCATCGCAACATTTTCTTACTTTTCTTGGAGCGAGTGGTACGTTTCTTACAAGGCTTCTATTTTTTAGCACTAGGTATGGTCACTAAAGAAGCTTTAGGGACCCACTTGTATGTTTTCTTCGTTACATTAGGATGAGTCTTGTCAAAAGCGATATGCATTGCTTGTAGCATATTAAAGGGTATAGGCATTTCATCCCCCTCAGGTGTTACCCAGGTCCTCCCCCTATTTCCCCAAGTGTCTATGGTTGATGCTAGGTGGACCCAATCCACATTGTCCGATTCCGTCATACCCGGTAACACATCCATGTCAGGAGAATCTTGGCCAATGTCTGTATCCTTCTTACAAGTGTAACAATATTGTAGTGGGGCCGAGTGAACTGTGGTGTCAGAGCGATGATCAATAATGGTTTTACTCCCTAAGGGGTGTACCTTACCAGTCACCAAATCCACTCTAAGGACAGAGTCTTGGAATTGCAAATAGACATGATTTTTAGACCAATCATGAACCATTTGTGCTTCCCTCATGAATGGTCGTCCTAAAATCATTTCATATGACATAAGGTGTTTAGAGAAATCCATTACAATGAACGTATGTCGTACCTTGTGTCCTAGAACTTTGATCTTAAGATCCTTGAGCATCCCCATAGGTTTGGCTATGGTACCATTTGCCATCTTTACCACAATGTTAGTAACACTGAGGCGGGGTTTTCCCATGGATTCCCAACAATATTTTGTAACGATGCTAACTCTCGCACCACCATCAAGAATTCCCTTTATAGTTAATCCCTTGGTAGTGATGGGTAGGGTTGCATTAGACTCGTCGCCTTCAAAATACTGCCCTAATTCGTTAATGGGTACCTCGATCACAGACTCGTGTCCATCTAAGTCAAGTGATTTCACATGATTGCACATCTAAGTCAAGTGACTCAATCATAATCGAGTCAGGCCTATTTGGTTGCGCAAACTGAGGTAATCCCATTCGTAGCTCTCCGTTAAGGAATGCTCGAAGTGCAAGGAATAACTCAGGATCTCCATACAGCTTTGCTATGATCGTGGTTCGGACCTCAGAAGACATGAAGTCCATTAGTTTGGCAACATTCATTGGCGTTTTGCAGGGTGTAGGTCCTTGACTAGGAACTGGTGAGGATGGAATCTCATATTCCTCAATGGGATCAGGTATTCCTTCGTTAAACATCCTTTCCAACAAGAAGGGTGTATGCTCACTTTCTGATGTCCCGTCCTCACTCCCTTCTTGGATGATACTAGATATGGCTAACGGTCTATGGTTCATGTGGGGTGGATGAACTTGCGTGGGAAACACTGTGTCATGAATTTTGACCTGCATGGGTTCTAGTTCTAGTTTCCTTTGAGTCTCCTCCACTAAACCTCTTAGATGTTTCACCTGCTCAATCTCGTCTACTGGGGTTTTTTCCCTTTTACAATTTTTCCCTTTTTGTCCCTGCGGTTTATCTTGGGGGTCTTGGATTGGATTTGGAAACACTTGTGGTGTTTTCAGAGGCTCTTTATGATTTTCTCTTATTCGGTTTTCATTTGGTTCCATGTTACGGTTTTCTGTGTCGGTCTTTCCCCTTGTGGTATTGGTTCTAGTCTCCATTGTCTCGACTGAATCTGAATCATCCTCGAGGTCATTCATATACACGGAGTCATCTCCTGTTCCTATGTTTGTTTTGGAACTTGGCTTTGAATTTTCCGTATTCTGTGACTTCTTCCTTCGTGTCTTCTTTTTCTTTGCTTGGATAACTGACGCGGTATCTCTCTCTTCGAGGATATGGCGTGGCCCTTGAAGCATGGACCGTGTAATCGCATAAGCGGGTGCGACGGGTGGTATTGGCGATGTCACACTAGCAATTTCGACCAAATTCAGGGGTGTGATTTTAGGCGCATTTGGGTTATAGGGGCATTGGGCAATCAAGTGATCTATGCCACAACGATTACATGTGAGTATTGGCATTGCAGACGTGCTCCCTTGATTCATTTGCATCTGTGCAGCATTCTTTTGCAGCCTAATAGGGCACTCCGCTGCTCGATGTGGTCCACCACACTCGTAGCATTGAAGAGGTGGCCTCCTAGCCTGGGTGTTGATATTTTGACCTCTGGATGCGAGAGCAGCAGCTTGATAAACCGGCTTGACTTGTCCCCAACAATCTTCCATGTAGTATATATGACATTCTTCCAATGTATCAAGTCCGTAGGCAATACTAGTGTCTATTTCCTCCTCACAGCCATCTGGATAAGCATTTGATGGCTCGCAACCCACTTGGTTCATAGGGGCGACTCTTGGATGCGGGGGCTGCGGTCCTAGCACAGGAGGTGGTAGCGGTGTAGCTTGTACAACATTTTGAGATCTAGGGACCATGTGTTGCGGTAGTTGCTCAACAGGTGGAGTAGGCATCAATACAGGAGCTCGAGGAGCATCCGTCCAGGCTACAGGTGGTCTATTTGCCATCATACGTTTGATCATTAAACAATCCTTAGCTTGGTGACCATACCTACCACATGCGTTGCAAGTTCCATTAAATTTTACTCTAAACGTAGGGCACTCACTAGTGCTATGTGGACCTAAGCAAATGGAACACCATTGTTGCTCCCTTCTTGGATACATGTGACTATTTTGAGGGGGTCGATTATCCTTAAGAGACTCTTGGATTGCCTTGGTGAGGTCTGTCAAGAAGGTCTCAAATACCTTTGGCTCATTGGCAATGGGCTTTGCAGTCATGGGTTCATACTCAATGGCTTGTGAGCTAGTGGATCTCGTGTCAGTACACACCCTCATGCCTGCTATCATCAAGTTGTCCTCTAATTGGATTGCATTGGCAGTGACATCTTCCCAGGTTGTGATACCTCTAATCACTAGTCTATTATAGATTCCTTCATTCCTCAACCCTCGAATGAATCGATCAAGCAGTTGGTTATTGTTGAAGCGCTCATTTACAGGGCAGCGAGAGTTTAAGTGCTTTAGACGACTAATGAAGTCCCTTACTGACTCTCCTTCCTTACGTTCGGCCTTCTGTAGCTGAGATGCTACACCCCAAAGCACACCTTCTCGTATGTACTCCTTTAGAAACAACCTTCGAAGGGTAGGGTAGATTGTTTTCTCGTCCACCCTTAGGGTCCTATACCAATCTCCAGCTTTCCCACTTAATGTCAAGCTTAAGGCATTGCACTTATGTAGTTCATTGCGTTCCCCTAAGGAATCACATACTTGTTCAAACACTTCAATGTGTTTCCTAGCATCTTCGTCCCCATTGAATTTTTGCGTGAGTTTGGCAATTTGTACTGCCTTACTTCTAGGCTCTCTATCAGATGCATGATGCATATTTTCCGCGATAGATCGACCTATGGTTTGAGCAAACGCTGCCAAGTCACCTATGTGAGGAGGCAGGGCCGGTGGAGGTACTCTTGGAATCATATGTGGGAGAGGAACGGGTACCGGTCTTGGCATATGTGTGGATGATGCAGGATATGGAACATAACCGGGCATAGGTCCACTCGGATAAGGGCTAGGGAGCGGCACTCGAGGAGCATAAGCAAGTGGTACAATTGGAGGTGTGGGGGCCATGTGTGCATAAGGGGCTAGAGGCACATACGGTTGAGGCCTCATATTAGGTACTACGACACTAGGTAGTGGCACTGCGCTAACCGTAGATGTCATCGGTACATTCTCTGTCAGGCTTATCCCTGGAGTGAGCACTGGGTTTTCCTTGATAGAGGGTTGAGCCAAGTTAGGGAAGCTAAAGTTTTCGCTCGGAGGCTCAGATTGCATAGAGACCCCAGGTGAAATGACGTAAGATGGGTCCATGGGGCTCATTAGAGGAGTCTCCATTTGTGATAGAGTAGGCTGTTGAGCCTTGCTCGTATCCAGAAATCTCATGGGGCCAGTTGAGAGTATATTTACCCCTCAGTTTTGCCTTTCTGATTGAATAATGCCATGGATAACATTACAGATCATTTTTTGTTGATCTTCGATGCTCGTGGCACTAGAGGTGGATTGTACAATCTCTATCCATCCTACATGGTAGGCGTGGTCAGAGTGTAGATCCATCAACACCTCAGTGTGGAGGTCGTATGTCCAATGATCATTAATGAACAATCCTTCTAGAGTCGACGTGTTAACGATTTCTTGTGAGGTAGAAGCAATGTTGCTCCCCGTGGTTTTACTTGCCACCAACGGTACTCTAGAGGGAACTTCTGAAGGAGGCAGCTCAACAGGGCCTTCTTGGTAAAAAGTTGGTAGAATATCCACATGGACACTCTTTGGGGGTGTGGGGTCCACGTGCGATGTGAAAGGAGAGTCCACTTCCCCACCCCCTTCGTGTGCTTCATTTGCATCAGGTTCCGAGCGAGTAGCTCTACCTAATGTTTCCATGAAACGACTAAACATACTAGTACTAGGCTGTGGAGCTTCGGGAGGTGCATGGCCTTCTCTCTCAGTGTTTTGGGTAGGGTATGCTTCCATGATTTCTGAGTCGGAGGAGGAATCACTAGCGGCTATTTTAGGGTCTTGGGTGGTGCTACCTTGTGTCCCCGATGAGGCTCTAGAGCCTATCGTGGATGGGTAATGGGTGTCCGTATGAACAGAGGCACCCTCAATATGCTCGTGTTCTAGCACCCGCCCAGAGCGTAAGTGCATGTGCTTTTGATACCCTAAGGTGTCAAAAAGCTGCTCTAGGAGGCCTTGTGACTAGTTTTTAGCGTGTTTTTTGTTTGTTTTTTTGCTAGATTTTTTAGAGCGTGTCGTGGAATGGGCCGTGTGATAGCTCGAAACGAGCGTATCCGTCAGAGGGTCGTGCCGTGCTTTACAACCCTCCGTTTGGTCACTCTATGCCCTCGGAATCCCTAAAACTGTCAATTTCCAGTAGGGAACTAGGCCCAAACTAGAAAGTCTAAGGGTGCAAGTGGGAAGAGAAAGGAGGAGAGTGGAGGACTTGTCCCACATGCTCTCATTCCCTCTTGAGGGAGTAGGGTATATATATAAGAGTGAGTCTAGTATATATCATAAAACTGAGGACTGGGGCTTGGGCCTGGGCTTGGGCTTGGGCTTGGGGAAATGATCCCGATCCCGATCTATCTTTTATACAAACCAACCCGTCCGTTTAAAGAGTCACGTTTTTTATTTTCGAAAAATTTAACCGCCCGCTCGCTCGTGTTTTTATTTTCCGATTTTTTTTATAGAAAATACAGAAATTGAAGACGCAGAAAATACAGAGATGCAGAAAATACAGAAATTGAAAACGCAAAAATTGAAAATGCAGAAATGCAGAAAATTGAAAAAACACAGAAATACAGAAAATTGCAGAAATTGAAAACGCCAAACTTGAAAATGCCGAAATGCAGGAAATTGAAAAAACGCAGAAATGCAGAAAATTGCAGAAATTGAAAACGCCGAACTTGAAAATACAGAAATTGAAAAAGCGCAGACAATAGCAGAAATTGAAACTTGACAGAAAATGCAGAAAACACAAAAAACAGAAATCTCCACACACTCCTTCCCTGCCTTTCCTATGATAGAAATTGCACCACAAGGAAGCGTAAAGTGCTAACCGAGCTTAGTGGAAGGCATATCCCCGGCAGCGGCGCCAAAAATGTGCGCTCCTTGCCGCACTGTCGAAGCAAGGGACTTGCCAATACACCGTGTGCGAGCCACAAATGGCTCCAAGCACACAACAAGCCTAAACTAGCAAGCTCAAGAGAACAAAGGGCGTGTCACTCACCGCTCTACGCTCGCCTTCGTGGTGGATTCCTCACCGCGATGAAGAAGAAGCTGTAGTCGTGCCGCGCTCAACCGCTTCGCCGCCGTCGTGCCTTCGTAATGCTCGATCGCACACACACTCTCCCTCTCTCTCTCTCTCTCACACACACACACACAAGGAGGTGAAGAAGAAGAAGATGGAGATGGAGCAAGAGCACTCTTCTATTGCTCAAATGAGAGAATGAGTAAAAATTAGGTTTAGTTGTCTTTTATAGGAGCTCACCCCATTCACACTTGGGCGCCCATGCTTAACCAACTAATCCCTTGAATGTCCCAGTTAAAGTGCGCCTCTCATCGGCGATCACTCTACCTTTCCCTATTGGTCCGACAAGCCCGGTACCTGACTCTACCGAATACATAATACACGTCCGTCGTAGGTGATGGGGGGTCCGTGAGCCGTGAGGGTTAACACACCCGTCGCACCCGCTTATGCGATTACACGGTCCATGCTTCAAGGGCTAGGCCATATCCTCGAAGAGAGAGATACCGCGTCAGTTATCCAAGAAAAGAAAAAGAAGACACGAAGGAAGAAGTCACAGAATACGGGAAATTCAAAGCCAAGTTCCAAAACAAACATAGGAACAGGAGATGACCCCGTGTATATGAATGACCTCGAGGATGATTCAGATTCAATCGAGACAATGGAGACTAGAACCAATACCACAAAGGGAAAGACCGACAAAGAAAACCGTAACATGGAACCAAATGAAAACGGAATAAGAGAAAATCATAAAGAGCCTCTGAAAACACCACAAGTGTTTCCAAATCCAATCCAAGACCCCCAAGATAAACCGCAGGGAAAAAAAGGGAAGAATCGTAAAAAGAAGATTGGGACGTACCCAAACCCAGTAGACGAGATTAAGCAGGTGAAACATCTAAGAGGTTTAGTGGAGGAGACTCAAAGGAAACTAGAACCAGAACCCATGCATGTCAAAATTCATGACACAATGTTTCCCACGCAAGTTCATCCACCCCACATGAACCATAGACCGTTAGCCATATCTAGTATCATCCAAGAAGGGATTGAGGACGGGACATGAGAAAGTGAGCATACACCCTTCTTGTTGGAAAGGATGTTTAACGAAGGAATACCTGATCCCATTGAGGAAATGAGATTCCATCCTCACCAGTTCCTAGTCAAGGACCTACACCCTGCAAAACGCGAATGAATGTTGCCAAACTAATGGACTTCATGTCTTCTGAGGTCCGAACCACGATCATAGCAAAGCTGTATGGAGATCCTGAGTTATTCCTTGCACTTCGAGCATTCCTTAACGGAGAGCTACGAACGGGATTACCGCAGTTTGCGCAACCAAATAGGCCTGACTCGATTATGATTGATGAGGAAAATCATGTGCAATCACTTGACTTAGATGGACACGAGTGTGTGATTGAGGTACCCATTAACGAATTAGGGCAGTATTTTGAAGGCGACGAATCTAATGCGACCCTACCCATCACTACCAAGGGATTAACTATAAAGGGAATTCTTGATGGTGGTGCGGGAGTTAGCATCGTTACAAAAGATTGTTGGGAATCCATGGGAAAACCCCGCCTCAGTGTTACCAACATTGTGGTAAAGATGGCAAATGGTACCATAGCCAAACCTATGGGGATGCTCAAGGATCTTAAGATCAAAGTTCTAGGACACAAGGTACGACATACGTTCATTGTAATGGATTTCTCTAAACACCTTATGTCATATGAAATGATTTTAGGACGACCATTCATGAGGGAAGCACAACTGGTTCACGATTGGTCTAAAAATCATGTCTATTTGCAATTCCAAGACTCTGTCCTTAGAGTGGATTTGGTGACTGGTAAGGTACACCCCTTAGGGAGTAAATCCATTATTGATCATCGCTCTGACACCATAGTTCACTCGGCCCCACTACAATATTGTTACACTTGTAAGAAGGATACAGACATTGGCCAAGATTCTCCTTATATGGATATCCTACTTAAGATGACTGAGTCGGACAACGTAGATTGGGTCCACCTAGCAGCAACCATAGACACTTGGGGAAATAGGGGAACGACCTGGGTAACACCTGAGGGGGATGAAATGCCTATACCCTTAAATATGCTACAAGCAATGCATATTGCTTCCGACAAGACTCATCCTAAGGTAACGAAGAAAACATACAAGTGGGTCCCTAAAGCTTCTTTAGCGACCATAGCTAGTGCTAAAAAACAGAAGCCTTGTAAGAAACGTACCACTCGCTCCAAGAAAAGTAAGAAAATGTTGCGATGGATCCCTAAACGACTATTGGAAGCCCAAGGCTACTATCAAGGAAATGATCAAATCTGGGTGCCAAAACGTAGATTGTGCTCTTACCTATCACCTGACCCAAGTGAGCCCAATCCCGTAGCTCCAAAACGAATCAATGATCGTGGAAAGGAAAAAATCACAGAATGCTACACACCCGTTCCCGAGCTAGTTTGGGTACCAAAGAAAGAACGATTTGTTCCACCTAGCTCAGGAATGGGGGAGTCCCATGAAGCTTCTAGCTCCTCATGTAATACATCCATAGAGGTAAAAGCTTCTACACAGCCTCCATCTATAGTAGTGGACCTCCATGAAGCTACAAAAGAATCCACACCTCCCAGTGTTCAAGAATCACCTGATGAACCACTTCAAGTTCGATCCTGGGAGAGTACCTTACCACCCTTGCAACTTGACGAGGCACCTAGGGTAATAGAAAACTACTGGCAAAAATCCTCACCTATCACCAACTGGAACAATTGGTTTCAAAGGGTGATAAGCTCATTTCAAACGGTATGATCTACCCAAGGAAGGGGGGAGTGTTTGCTGACAGTCATCATTCACTTGCTTCCCTCTCAACCTTTTTCCCTGACCTCTTAATCTCCGATCTTAGGGAATGTACATATAAAGCTTTATACTCACAAAAAAAAAAAGAAAAAAAAAAGAGCAAGAGCAATTAGCAAACGAGTATGCACAATAAAAGTCAAAACATTGACTCAGACCTACACATGTCACATCTGGTACAGTGAAACAGAAACCTATGCCATAAAACACCTTTGATCCTCATCACTTGAGTGATGGAGGGTAGGTAAGATTAGTACGATAGGAGTGTTTCTGTTTTAGAGTTGAGAGATTAGCGAAGTTCTGTTTTCCCACTAATGTGCCTCCTAGAGGTATTGTTTGTGTTTCATAGTGTGTACAGGAGCGTGTTGCTATTGATAGGATTTAGATCTTCATGGAACCTTTCTCTCGTTCACACTTCAAATCAAGCGCGACCATCAACACAAACAGGTGTTTCTTATCCATTAGCATTGCCCTTATCTTTTTGCATCCATGTTTGTCTGCTTTGATTGTGATTGGTAGCATAATATTCAGCGCATTGTCTTAGTATCAAACATTTAATTCAATGTAATGTTTTGTCATAATCAGTTGTCTAGGTTTAAAAATCAAGCAGTCCGACTAGGCTAGTTTGACCAAGCTAGGTATTAGAGATCTTCTCTTAATACCATGGGGAATGCCTTCCTAATAAGCAATGGTTACTTAGGTTCTTAATCCGATTTAGGCAGCATTGTATGAAATGTACTAGGGCTTTCTAGTGGGATTAACCCTAGTGACCTTTAGTTTAAGTATTATAAAAGGATAACAGTGTTATATGACCCCCCAAAGTTACAGAATTAAAATGTTGAAAATGAACAAACAAAAAATCAAAGTGCCACAATGTAAAATCTTACGCTGGAAGAGAAATCTCAGCTTGAATTGGTACTTCACTCACATGTATCGCCTATGGTACTAGAGCCCTAGAGGTTCCCAGTGTGGGCGCTTTTCCTTGAAAAGCAAAAAACCCAAGGCATACAAAATAAGCACACACAGCATAATTGAATCAATGTGAAAAGACTTTGGGGGGTCAAAGAAAAAGTAATCAGTCAGGCGATGATTTCATGAGAAATTCCTTTTATGGTAGCTTAACTACAAGGTTTTCTAGATATAGCCTCTAGTCAGCCCTCGAACATGAATACTTGGCTCTCGCGATTAAACAACTTAATTGACCACAGATAATTAAGAAGCTTACCCATGGTATTAATATTCGATCTCTAGTGCCTTTCGACCGTCAAATTAGCGACCCCAGACTTGTTTAATTTTCTACCTTTACATCTGTTTATGCATTTGATTACATTGCAATTTAATGTTCATTGCTAACAAATTGTTTGAAATTCTTTTACCAATCAATTTGTCTACCTAAAACTGCATATGCTTTTTAAGAGAATGCAATTACTGTGCCAATGTTGTTTGATTTTGCAGTGACTGAAGAAGGCTAAGGACATTCATCTCAAATGCTCTTCCACCTCGACGAACCAGCTTCAACTCAATAGCTTCTGAGGACGGAATCTACATCAGGAAGGGGGGCATGTTAACCCTCACGGCTCACGGACACCCTATGATCTATAAACGTTGTATTATTTAGAGTCAGGTACCGGGCTTGTCGGACCAATAGGAAAAGGGTAAGAGTGATTGCCAATGAGAGGCGCACTTTAACTTGGACATTCAAGGGATTAGTTGGTTAAGCATGGGCGCCCAAGTGTGAATGGGGTGAGCTCCTATAAAAGCCAACTAAACCTAATTTTTACTCATTCTCTCATTTGTGCAATAGAAGAGTGCTCTTGCTCCATCTCCATCTTCTTCTTCTTCACCTCCTTGTGTGTGTGTGTGTGTGTGTGAGAGAGAGAGAGAGAGAGAGAGGGAGAGTGTGTGTGCGATCGAGCATTACGAAGGCACGACGGCAGCGAAGCGGTTGAGCGCGGCACGACTGCAGCTTCTTCTTCATCGCTGCGAGGAATCCACCACGAAGGCGAGCGTAGAGCGGTGAGTGACACACCCTTTGCCCTCTTGAGCTTGCTAGTTTAGGCTTTTTGTGTGGTTGGAGCCGTTTGTGGCTCGCACACGGTGTATTGGCAAGTCCCTTGCTTCGACAGTGCGGCAAGGAGCGCACAATTAACAAGGTTCATATTATCCTTAAGCTATGTACTTTGCATGCATTTAGCATATTTTAAAGGATAATTCTTAACCTAAATAAGATACTGTCAATAATCTTACCATTTCTTAACACCTTATGTTCCTGTCGAAGGACGAACTTGGGTTGGAGCTCCTTTGCTTCATCCTCGATCTCTGGTGGGTCTTCATTTATAGCCTCTATTGGTAGCTCTCCTTAATAAGGCTCAAATAGGCTCTCATGCAAAATGATATGTATGAGCCAGTAGTTGGGAAACTTTAATTGATAATCCATCTTATGGATGGGCTTGAAAATTTAGAAGGGGCCATAGTATCTTTGTGTTGACCTAGCATAATTCCTTTAATGGTCCATAGGATTCTTGTGTGTAATTTGCCTTAGATGAGCCTTGGGGATGATTAGTAAGACCAAGCTTTTTTTCTTTTTCTTTAAAGGATAAGGCTCTGTTGTGCCTAATGGCAGGAGCCTCTTTTGCCTACCTAATAGATGGATATAGCCTGTTTAATCTTCTAAAAAGATTTGTTTTGATCTCGGCTATACTCCTTTGCAATGAAGATCTTCCAGGTACCTTAAGCTACAAGGGACTTTTGGATCTTCCGTCTTTAGCCTTGAAAGGTACTTTCCCCTTAGAAGTATGTTCACGTTATTAGAGACATACTGTTGTTAGGGTAAGTACTTCTCCCATTTTGAGCATTGATCTACTTTGAATCACAAGCTTTTAGTAGATCAAGGATCATCAGTTTTGTGATTTTCCTTTTGGACAACCATTGGAATAGTAGGCCGATATAAGAGGGTTACTCTAGTTCTGATAGAGACTCTATCAGAAATTAGTGGTCATGGTAGGATTTCTATCCGACACAATTAGATGTTGGAAAGCCATGTTCCTTCTATCATACTTCATCTTTTGGTATACCATACATTTTGAAACATACCCTTGTATGTTCTCATTTCGTGGTAAGCCAATACAAGTATGCTTTTACTCCTAGCAGAGTTGAAACTCAAATTCCTCTTTGCCCCGCATAGGAGCATGGGAAGTGAGGAAGATATAGCCTATTGAGGTATGGAAGATAACAATCCTCTGACGTGAGTGGTTCTTTT
The DNA here is from genome assembly GCF_014529385.1 of Adiantum capillus-veneris. NCBI lineage: Eukaryota > Viridiplantae > Streptophyta > Polypodiopsida > Polypodiales > Pteridaceae > Adiantum > Adiantum capillus-veneris. Next base: position 122,257,557 of record NC_140957.1, on the reverse strand, counting down.
TCTTCCATTTGTAAAGGCTATTATCATATCCCTAAAGCCTGGGTTAGAAGTATATTTAACTATCATAAAACATAGTTCATTGTAAGTTGCTATTGATACCCTATCTACCCTTGGCCATCGGGAAAGTGCATTGGCTACATGATTGTGCTTGCTAGCAATGTGAGCAATGTAAAATTTAAATTGCAAACAGAAATTTTTCCACCTCATTTGATTGTCGGAGAGCTTGGTTTGTATCATGGATGGAGTCCGCAAGAAGTACTTCCATGTGTCAATGGCATGTAAAACAGCTCGTAGTTCCTTTTGTATATGTCCAACATTCGCTCATTGGATTTGAGTCTTTGAATCTTGTATTGTATGATATTCCCTTCTTGAAGCAATGTTTTGCTCGAAGGCAAGCATCCACGCATTATATTGGACCTCAAATAGCTTTGAGAGATCCCGTAGTGTAAGCATAAGTTGAGAGATAAGTTTCTCTTTGAACTTTTCAAAAGTATTTTTCTCTCTTTGCAGTCCATGTATACTTAGCGTTCTTTTTTGTTAAGTCATGTATTGGACCTGCTATAAGAATGATTTTTTCCTATGAAGCATCTCTAGTATGCACTCATACCTTTAGAGCTTCGCAACTCATGTAGACTCCTTGGATGAGGCCATCTTTTTATTACCTCTACCTTTTGTGGATCCATACAAATACCACCTATAGAGATAATGTGACCTAATTATTGAATCTCTTGAAAAATTCACTTTTCTTTTGGTTAGAGGAAAGACTAATCTCTCTCAAAATTTACCAGTTCATGCTATTGCCTTTTGAAATCCTCTTGTGGAGCTTCTAAAGCTCAATAAGGAGGCTTATTAGGCAGTGAGCTTTGTGGTAAAAGCTCCATTGCATGGTCATTGTCCCCTCACTGTGGAGATAGTTCACGGGGGTATCATCAATAAAAACATTTTGGAATCCATTTAGGAATGTAGACAATTCTAATTCCCCTTGATTCCCGACTTTTTTTATTGTTACTGGTTGAAACATTAAATTTATTTACAGACTTTCTAACAAAAATCATGTCTATGAAAATATAGATTTTCATTAACTTGTGAAAAGCATGCATATTTACAAGGGATAGGATGCTACTCGACTCATAAACATGTATGTACATATCTCGTAGCATAGGAAAAACAAAAGCCTTTTGCTATGAGCATCATCTTTTGGAGTTTCCAGCATAGAAACTCAAGGCGGCTCGTTGCGTGCATTTCTTTGGGGACAAGCACGATAGACATGCCCTTGCTGTCCACACTTGTAGCATTTGTTATACTTACGATAACACTCTAGCTCTATTGGAGAGAGTTTATTCTTACCTTTGTAGACTCCTTTCTCCTTAGCTTTGTTATCGGTGTTGCTAGAGTTGCCTTTGGAGTAAGGTTTGACCATTAATCCTCCCTCTAGACTCATTTTGATCCTTCACTTCCCTAGGCTTAGAGTTTCTCTTAACCCCTTGTTGGAAATTGATTTGAGAGGCGACCATAGTATGGTGTATAACTGTCGATATGGTATTAGGCCTTTGTGAGTTAATATACTCGGCCATCTCTTCAAAAAGACCCGCACAAAATTGTTGCTTTTGCTCCTCAAAGTCTATCTTTTTGTAGACAATGGCTTTGAGAAGTAAATCCCAAAATTTATTTACATACTTCTGGATAGACTCGTAGGGAGAGAGTTTCAAGCTTTTCCATTTGATGAGGACATTGTCTTTAGTGTTGCTTGCCAGAAATTGTTTCATGATGGAGGCTCTTAAAGAATTCCATGTCCTTGGAGCTTTTCTTTGGGCTCGTAGGCTAGCCCACCATTGACGAGCGGAGATCTGGAAATGCATAGATACTTGTCGCAATTTAGAGGACTCCATGAAGCCCTCATCACCAACAAAGGCCACATCAAACTATTGGATGAAGGCCAAGATCTTGTTCGTAGCACCAAAGGTGCCATCATAGGTAAGGAAAGTGGTGTTATTTCCTCCCTCCTTGAACTTCTTCAGCTTCTTGGACCCTCTTCATACTGGATAGGACTTGCAATGGCATTTCCGCTTGGGCTCTTTGAGAGAAAATCCACTACCTTCAGTGGAATATGAGGAAGGTGATGAAGATGGAGACGAGGGTGACCTCTTTCTCTCCTTTTCCTTCTTTTGGTACCTCTTTTTTTTGGTGATAACGAGGAGGAGGACTTTGCGGCGATCCTTCCCTCTTGGGGGGAGTTGGAGATTGTTGAGGCTGCAGTCTTCTTGGAGCCACATCTTCAGAAGTATTGGGAGACTCACTTCTTTCTCCTTCCCTTGGTAAAGGCTCTATAGTAGAGACTTCACCTCTCTTCTTGGATGGAGGTAAGCCCACTAGTAAACGTTTAAGCGTTTCGTATGGGTCCTCCTCTTCTCTCACCGTAGAGAGCCCTCTCTTGGAAATCTCTCGAAGAGACTTATTAGTGGTTCTCTCTTTTGGGGGAGTTTGGAGAATCCCATAACTATGAAGTTGTTGAAAAACTTCACCTTGTAGGGCTGGTTTTCCCATAGCTTGTTGCAACTTAGAAACAAGACAATTGATAAACATGGGAGCATCATCATTAGCATCTTCATGTGCAAAATCAAAGTTACAATGTTCATTCTACTCTCTTGATTATTGTAAGCCATGTTAACAAAATTTATGTATGTAGTTAGTGTATGGTTTGGCAATTAAAAACCTTAGTTGCCACTCCTCTTAGCCTTTGAAAATTGTCTCTTAAGTATCTACACCCACGGCTCGAAGTGGTTAATTATAGAGAGTAGAGGTTAGGTCTAACATAGCAGAGTTGCCGAGGGTTAGCTCCTTTCGAAATTCTTATGGCTCAATAATGGTAAAGCCGTGGGCAAGTCTAAAAAGACTCCATTATTAAGTCCAAAGCTCCCGAGGTGTGCACCATATCCCACATAGGGCTCAACAAAACCGATAATAGATCCCAGTTCCACTTAACCTAATATAATTAACAACATCAACCATTTATAGGCCACTTAAGGACCTCTCTTCTTAAGCAAGAAAAGAGAAGCCAAATGCTCTGATACCAATGTAATGGAAATGTCCTATGAACTTAGAGAATAGCGAAATTAAGAAAATTAGAGTAAGCACCTTTGAGAGCATAGAGGGTGAACTTAATTGGTAGTAGCAGCTTAATCATAGCACTTAATTAACTAGGCATGAGCCATACTTTTGCAAGAGAGAGAGTTTAGAGAATATAACAACCGTTGAGGACCGGATTTATGTGGAGATGGTCCCCCCTCCAAAAGGCATTTGTATTATAGATTCTCTCATCAAGAGAGACTTGGTACAATACAATCTTTGTGTTCCTTGAGACCTCTTTGGCAGTATGAAGATGGAAGCTTCATACACCAAGACTTTGCATAGTATCAACAATCGATCTTAGCTTGAAAACAATCAAGAACTTGTGAACATCATTAGTCTTTGTGTTCCCTAAATCATTTGAGTGCATGAAGATGTATACTTTTATGCATCAACTTGTGCCTAACACAATAATTAATCTACCTTGCAATACAATTAATCTACTTGCATTAAGTAACTAATCTACTTGCAATAAACCATTAGCCTTCTTGAAATAAGCATAACATAAACTTGTGGAAATCATTGACTATCCCAAGTCTCAGTCCCAAGACCTCAAACACCTTCGAAGGTGGAGAGAGCTAGTTGGGAATGAGGGTTGGGAAGAGGAATAAGAAGTATTCCATAGGAGAAAGAAATAATTCCTCACCTATCATCACTCTTCTTGCTTAGCATACATAATAGCATAGTAATGAAGATGGAAAGATTAAGCATTGAAGCATAGTTCTTGGTTGGATTTGCATTCCACAGCCAAGAGTGTTGGTGTGGGCTCTCAACTTCTCAAGGAACTTGGAGAAGGAGATGGAGCTCTTGCACCTTGCCTAGCACACAATGAGAGTGTTTTTGTGTGTGTTTGGGTGAGTATACCCCCTAAGCAACCCCCTATCTTGCTTGGGTTGACCCCCCCTTTGTAGCTCATGCTTGAAGCTCATTGGACCCCTCTAGGCCCAGCCAATCATAAGCAGGAGGCATTACAAGCAGGAGGCATTACAAGCAGCAAGGGTTGCCTTAGGAAAAGTGTCCCTCTTTCCCCTTTGAGAGAGAGGACTTGATAAATTCAAAATCAATTAATTAAATCTCCTAAATTATCATTGGACCCCTTGGGTGGCCAACCAATATGCTTCAGGCACACCATGAGGGAAACATGAGGAGGAACTTGACAAATGTCCCTTTTGCTTTCTTTGTACCATGCATGCCTTGTGTGAGTGTGTGGGTGTTCTCTCTCATCCCCCCTCATGTAGGGCTCGCCCCTCCTAGGGATTGAATATTTGACTTTTTGACACCTCAACCCCTCATGCATAGGCCCAGTTCCCACCACAAGCTTGGCCCTTAAGCACTTTAAGCTTGGGTTGGGTTCTCACCTCAAGTACAACCCTAGCATCTCAAGCATGTCAAGCACCTCAAGCGTCTCAATCATCAAGCACCTCAAGCATCTCAAGAACCTCAATCATCAAGCACCTCTAGCAGCTTAGTCATCAAGCATGACAGGCATGACAAGCATTTCGAGCTGGGTCGGGTTTCCGCCTCAAGCTCAGCCCTAGCTTACCATTAGGAGAAAGCTGGACTCACTTTTGGGCCTTTCAATTCTAGAGAGAGAGAGTGGCGCTCGACCAATGAGGAAGAGGCTAACGTTACGTTGAAAATTGACATTTTAAAGTCAAGATCTTTTTTTAAAAAGGGAGGAAATATTATTTTGGTTATTCAAATTGCACAATTTCATGCTTTCAAGGCATAAATGCCGCAAGTCGTACTAACTATGTACCGAGGAATTTTAGAACTTTCATTGAAGACTCTATCTAGTATCTTTGTTCCCGCCCAAATATGACTTTGAGTAGCTCTACTTCCCTCTCAAAACTTCTTCCCTTTTTCATATTTGCGCTAACCTTTCTGTGTATTCATTCTACTGCACACCATGTATACTTCTCGAAGGCCTAGCACTACCATTGACTCTGTTAGCATTTTTAACAGTTATACTACAGACGTTCAAGCATGGATTCCATCTCGAATAACTATCGGAAGTTGGGTTCTACTGGAAACTGGGAGGAGGAAGAGGAGGCAACGCAATGATTTCGTGGAGGCTTTCAAGGGTCAAGTTAAAGAGTTTAAAGTGTGTGCACAAAGCAAGCGGTTGAAAGAGTTCCTCATACAACATGCTTTCCAGCATGCAGACTTAAGGTTGCAAACATCTCCTCCAAGTTTTCCAAGGCATCGACCCAACTGTAAGTTATTTCAGCATCTCTCTTAGTGCATGATTATATTTGAATATTAAGTGGTGGATAACATCTTTGGTATGTTTCAGATATTTATGCATCGAATAGGACAGATTGGCAACCAGTTGAGAGTATAGTTGGGATTTTTGATGCTTTCCATGCATTTATTGGTGAGCAAATGTACCGAGGAAGACAACACAAGGAACTTGCAGATAATGGAATTTTCTTTTATGATATGTCATATGTGGAACCGAGAACTTCCATTGGTTGGGGTCGTGTAGCTCCTTTGCCACTTCCATCCTTTGACAGCAAGGATTGGTCCCTGCCTGCTTTGCAAACTAGTGAAAGCTTCAGGAATAAGTTGTTTCAGGATATACAAAAGTCCCTCAAGTATTCAATTGCCACAAAAATAGTTCGGCTCGCACTATTTATGCCACTTGAAGTGTTTGTAGATTTTTTCTTCGATGAGCAAATAAGAACTACCGCAACAATGTTCATTTGCAAGTTTGAGAGCTGTTTGGACTTTTTAGATGATAACTGGGATAGGAAACAATCACAGAACAAAATTTGTATTTTGCAAAAGAAGTCCATAATTTGCAAGTTCATTATAAGCTCTCAAAATTTCTTATATCGTTTTACTATATTAGATATCATCTTCTTAGTGGGCAACTTATTCCACTTAACCAAGATACAGAGAACAGCCTCGAGAACAAACCTTTATCAATGGAGCTCTACTTTTGAGACAGCCTACTTACTGTGATGGAGACAATGTCAAGCACAACTCTAGCACAGCTCATGATAGGTCTTACATGTGAAGAACTTCCACTTTTGCCAGAATTGTATGCATTCAGTCTCACCAATAGAAAGGTGCTTACTAAATCGATAAATTTTGATTGTCTTTAATACACTATGACTGAATCAAACTTTTCAGATTCCAAGGCGCAAGGAGAAAACAACATTGTGCAAGGAGTCACTAAAAAATACACTTCACTTAATTGCTTCCACCGGAAGCTAGGTCACATACCTTGTGCACGCAAAGAGCTTTGATGCCATGCAAACCATGATGTACTCTTCAAAATGACTAATGCAGAGATATTTTTTGGCGGTCAAACATTATTTCAAAAATGTACATTTTCAATGTTTCAAAACTTTACATATTGTGTTGTTTCTGTCAAGATTTATACAAGTAATTTGCTCCCTTTCCCTGCTACTATCCTCTCCCCCGGTTTGTGTCACTCGTCCCCTGTCCTCTCCCCCGATTTGTGCCACTCATCCCTTGCCCTCTGCTCCAGTTTCTCCCCTGCCCTCTGCTCTAACTGCTGCTACCTCTACCTCTGGGGACGCTGGTCTTGGGCATCCTTTCGCGTCGTTCGAAATCATGGGCCTCTTCCATGGCTTCCCATGCTTCTTGCACCTGTGAAGCTTCCCACTATTCTTGCTCTTGCCGTCGACGTGTAGCCCATTCCTCTACTTCTGTGGCCTCCGCTTAATATTGGTTTATTGCTTCTTGCATATTTCGAACTTCTTCTTGAGTCTGATTGTGGCGTTGCATCATTTCGTTAATGCGAGCCTCTTCGAACTCGTCAGCTCTCGCCGCTTCCTCTCTTGTGCGTCTGTTTACCGAGATTATAATATGCTGGATGGCCATTACAAAAAAATGTCGCACATTGTTGTTGGTGTAGTTATGTAATCGAAGTTCCTGTAGAAGCGTGATACAGACATCTGTTGCTTCATACATACATTGCAGCAAACAATAAAACAGCAGATTACTTACGTTCGGTATATCCATAATTTGACTGATGAGCAACAAAACATTCAAACAGGTTCGTCAGTCACAGCTATAGTCATCAGTCTGCGTGGGCACGGTTACCCGTTCGTGCCAGACTACATTTCCTAGATCATCTTCTAACAAAAGATGCTCTACATAGCATACAAGTTTTTTCGCGGCACTACATACATAACCACTAGAGTCAGCAACACATTATGAAGAGACACTGCTTTCCAAATGTACCCAAATGGACCTTACATTTTTACACGACCGTGAAACGCCCTACTTTGCCCGGAGTTTGCGTAGTAAACAATCTTAGCTTCCATGTCAAATAACATCAGACTCCAATGATCACTACAAAGACACCATCAAAGATGACGAGAGATTCTCAATGCAAGATGTTTTTTACAAGGCAAGAAAATACTCACAATTGATTGTACGCAGTGACCAGAAAGCATTCTAGATCAAAGTTGACTCTGCTAAACCAGTTCATCAGACTAAAGAACGAAAGTGAGTTGTTCTACAGATAAGGCGATATCAGCGGATCTATTACGTATACTTTCTCTTGAACCTTAGGGGGTAGAAGCGAGACAGCGTGGCTAACATGAACAAATGGTAGAGATTAGACTTGAACACCAAGTGAGTCAATACTGAGCGAGTGGGGCAGCTATCGAATTCCATCCGCCACTGATTTGCTTGGTATTGACCCATGTCTTGGCTGAAATGAGCCATTATAAAGAAGAACTTGACAACTGCCGCAAAGACATGGATCAATACCGAGAGAGTCAGTGGCGGATTCCAATTCCATAAGCAACTGACTCGCTTGGTATTGACCCATGTCTTTAAGGTAGTGAACCATTATAAAGAAAAACTTGGCAACTGCAGCAAAGACATGGGTCAATACCGAGCGAGTAGTACCAATATCCAATTTCATTAGCCACTGTCTCGCTTGGTATTGACCCATGTCTCGGTAGAGACCCATTTAATGAGCATGAGAATTAAAGAGCATGAGAATTACCACAAAGCAACATTGATGACCTCATTCGTTGCGAGCGAGTCGATGAAACTGTGCATGCACATGAAGTCTACATTATCAAGGTTGGTAATGCAGGCCTCCTCTGACCTTGCAGGCAGCTGTATGTGCGCATGCAGAGGCGCTGAGCTCAACAAAATTCTCAACTCCTCTTCATTCTCTTCGTTGATTTGCTCTAAAATAATTGACTCATCCAATAGTATTTCCCATTCCGCACAAGGTCAACCTCGCAAAGAAGTCCACAAACAAAGATGTGTTCTCCCGCATTGGGATATACCTACACATTGAGGACACAATGCCAATTTTCCTTTATGCTTCGTGCACAACAAAGGCAAGGGAAAAAGATAAGAAAAAATCCATAAGACCTTCGGAGAAGGGCTTCCCTTAAACAATGTGGAACAATATTTTTGTGGACGTTAGAAGACTTCAACAAGCCATGCTTAGATTTTAAGAGTTACTTGAAGAAGGTGACACACTATACTTTTTTCTTTTGGTTGTGTTCTTATCATAGACTTTGAAGTAGGTCTTGGCACTATTTATTTTGTAGTGCTTGGAACAAAGGTCTCTTTTGTGCTAAAAATCGATGAGTGCCAAATAGTGAAAGGTAAAAGGTTAGAGAGGCTAAGTGTCACTCTGATGAATGAGGCCTTTTTGCAAACCAAGCAAAGGGATTCGGTCGAGCCATATCCCATCCCATCTTTTAGTGTGCAATCAGAGAAATACATTTGGTGGTTGGGTGCTATTGAGGTGCCCAAATGGAGTACTTTCATGGATTTTTGAGAGAACTCTATGGATCACAGAAGTAATACACTCCCAAATTGCAGGTCAAAAGTTGGAGGCTGAGGGTTTTGGTAGCTATGATGTGGAGTGGCACTTAGGTGGGGACTTGAAGACCTTAAAGTGTTTTCTTGGCTGCAAAAAAGGGGCTTCTTCTCTCATGCCTTGTCCATTTTTCACTCAAGGGTACAAACCTAACGGATAAAAATCACACAAGAGCACTGCAAAGGTCGGCTCCATGCTTCCATGGCAAGGGCATGGAGAACAAGGTTGGATTGTCGTGATGTTGGAGATGAAGGTAGAGAATGGGAAGCGTCTATTCTGAGATGTCCCATGCTCAATGTCCTAGACCGTGCTCAAAAGGACCTCACTTGGAATCCAATCTTTCCATTTTCTCTATCGAATGTACATTTTGTTATATTACACGCATTCATGCGTATTTTTGGTAGGCTATTGAAGCTCCACATTAACTATGCTTTCACAATGAAACCATTGGAAAATTCCCAAGAAAAGCGATCAAAAGAGTGAAGGCACTCTTGAATTCCATTGATTGTCACGGTGGAAATGTGCCTATCATTGCTGCAAAGAACACAGGGGAGGCCCATGAAATTGCTCAACAAGTGGCAATGAGTGGACAAAAAGCCAAACACTTTTTGAAGAAAGTTTCCCAAGGAAAGCCACGTCGATATGCTACTCAAAACAACTCCAACTAGCAGGCAGGTAACCTTTGGGAGCTTTGGAAGGAGTTATGCAAATCTACTACTGACAAGGATTCAAATGGCAAGCTTGCAAACAAGTGCAAGCAAGTTTGGGTGGGTACATTTTGGTAAAATGGTCAAGCTTATGGGCCTTAACAGCACAACAAAAAAACAATGCCAATCATTTTCAAGAATCCTTGGCAGATTTTACCAAGGTCTTCACCCTTTCTTGGGGTGAAAATAACATCACATATTACATGGTAGGCCATGTTACATGGTGAACTTATCACAAGGGATTGTTTTCATTAAATAATGTGGATTGTTTACTCATGTGAACAACATATCTTGTTTCTGCATGGAGCATTTTTTATGCACAAATATGGATCGCTTGAAATTTTTAGCACTCAAGGCATGGAGAAGTCCCATTATCGAGGGGGTGTGCTTCAAAAATACTCAACATGGTGGTGGAATGGTGCAATCCAATTATTTGGAGGAGATGTTCAACTGATTTTTTTGGCACAACATTTGCTCGTAAGCTCACAATGAAACGTGCTCGACAATCCAAGATTTCTATTGAAGTGCGAAAATGGAGTCATCAAGAGCATAGCAACAAGTGGCAAATGTCGCAAGGCCCTGCCAAGCATGCTGCATGGCGCCAATAAAGAGTGAGACAAGGGTCAAAGTGGATTCTACGCGAGTGACTACAAGTGAACGCAGGGTCTAACTCTTAACAACATGTTCAACAAAAAAATAATAGTTTTTCTACAAAATTAGTGTAAACAGGGCCCTTTTTAGATCCCGGGGGATTCACTCTATATACAAAACGGGACGCCACCTACGAGCGGACAACTTTGATAAAACCCCTATATACGACTCATATTAGGGAATATGACCCCCCTTTCTACGCTTATATGATAATCAATGAAGAAAACTAGCATACCCCTATCTTACATATGAAATTTAGGTTTCACATTATCTAATTGAGTAAAACTAGTCAAAGAGTGTGTAGCATAGTGACTGGCAACGTACTAAGGAACCACTTCTATTGATAACTAGATATACCCTCAATGTGTCTTAGTTTAACTTTCAAACTATGTGCCCGATCAGCCTGCACTCTGGCTACTTGTCCAATTCTAACCCATCCAAAGCTGGTGTAAATCAACCCTTGACCTACTCCAAATCAACCCTTATCTATGACCGGCTTGATGCAAAATTTGATGTGTTACCTAATAAAAAAACTTTCCTAAAATCCATCCAAGTTCTAGTGCACACCAATGACCAATCGTTACAAGTAATTAATCCGGGTCAGCAGGCCCCTCCCCCCCATAAATATGATACCCCCCTCTCTTATTTTTAAGCTTGGGAGATAAATTATTGGGCCCCCACCCCTAACTTATATGCTTATATAACTTGTAAAAAAAACCCCTCCCCTGTGTAAAGTGTGAGCTTTGTCCTAAGGTGTGAGTCAAGGAGAGAAGAGTGGATTTATCCCACATGCTATGGAGCAAGGCTGCAGAGCTACTTAAAGCTCATTTCATGAATGAATAAACAACAACTCCATTTTGCACTACATGCTTGTCCATGGTGAGCTTGTGCTAAGCTAAGTCAATACTCAAGATTGTGTTTATGAGTCCAAGCTAATTCTATCTTGGAACCTCATTCACTTAAGTGATAACCTTGCTTACACACACACTCATGCATTGACACTATGTTTCTCTTTCATCCACCATAGCTAGCACGATCCAATTCCTAGCATTTGGTATCAGAGCCATGGTGTGCTAGCTAGGATTGTTGTTATGCATTTGTGTGTTAGTACAATTAGCACTACTCTATCATCATTAGATAAATCCATTTGATTTGCTCTTCTATTGCATACCGCATGCCTAATTAGTATTCCATTGGCTAGCATGAGCATGTTCTTGAGCTAAAGACTCTTGAGCCACTACTCACTGGCTTATTGGAAGATTAATTAGCATAAGATTTCATTAATTTGTCATTAGAAACTTGCATTTTTCATTCAAAATCTTCTCCTCATTTGAGTAAAATTGGCATTTACGATTGGTGTGTGTGCGTAGCCTGTCTCGAGAGCTTTCCATTGAGCCCAATAATATTGTTGCATTTTTATTATTCTTCTTCATGCTCCAAGCTTAGCTTTTTCACTCTCATTCTCTAGAATTTTCTGTAGAACAAGAGCCATAGAGGCACTCTGTGTGTGTGGGGAGGAAGGTGCATTTAATGCCAAAGAGGAATTTTCTTTTTTGCTTTTTGTATTGAGGAAGAAAATGTGCCAAAAAGGTCGTGGGAACCTCCTATTTTTAGGAGGATTGACCATTTGTTTAAAGGGCGGCCACACCCACACTTGGGGCACCCACAACGGACTCCAGCCAGGCGCTAAGCTCTTTTCAATTCCGTTTTCGGGTCTGCTGGGGTAGGTTCCCACAGGCGCTGCACGCCTTGCCCTTTTTCTACCCGTTTGCCTGCGCTCCTGCCCGCCTACCCGCGCCTGTCTGACAATGCCCGCCTTGCTCGGCTTACCCGACCCCTTGTTGGGGCCCCCTTCACGTGCTGCCTCAAGTTTTCGAGGGTTTTTTAAGCCCCTGCTTCCACCAAACTGCAGCAAATTGATCCCACCAAACTGCAGCAAGACACTTAAGCCCAAGGCATGCTACCGCAGCTAGCGAGCAACAGAAATCTAAGAAAAGCTAAGGGCTCTTTCTTGCAGCTGAGAGCCTCGAATACATCCTTTCCAAAAGCTCTCAAGGTCAGTCAAAGAAAATCTTCAAAGCATCACCAAGCATCCAAAGGAACACTACTTCATTGTGAAGAGGGGCTTCACCGACAGTGAAGAGGAGCTTCACAAAAGGAGTAGAGATTTACTAAAGGAACTTTCACTCACTCTCTCATTATTTCTCTCTCTCTTCCCCTAAAATTATTGCAACCAAGCACAAAATTTTGCAAATAAATTTTTCTATCATCAATTGTGCACCGTGTAAAGAGGCAGACACTGGCTAGGAGAGTCTCCTAAGCTAAGACCCCTCTATCGGCACAAATGGGGGACAAGGGAATAGAGAAATTCAATGGGGAGGGATTTCACACTTGGCAAATGAAGTTAAGAGGCTGCCTTATGAAAAAATGTTTGTGGTCTGTCATCAACACTGCCTTAGAGCAACAAGCCGAACCCGATGGAGTGCACACTAGGTCATCTACACTCATAGCAAGTGCACAGAATTTGGCCAAAGACGAACAAGCATTAGGAATCATCATCACCTCCTTACATGACAACTACGTGCATTTCATAGATGAATGTAAACATGCACATGAAGCCTGGCATGTCCTAGAAAGTAATTTTGGAGCTAGGGCCAAAAGAAGCAAAGTTAGTCTTAAAAGACAGCTTTACAAAGTTGCTATGATTGAAGGGGAGGACATTGCTAGCCTAGTGAATAGGCTTAAGAGCATTGTCACATAGCTCACTTAAAGTTGAGTAACAAAAGATGACAAAGTGGCCATACTATTAAGTGCACTTCCACCTTCTTATGACCACTTAGTCACAATTCTTGAAGAAAAAGAACCAGCACCACCATTCCAAGATGTCATCAACTCAGTCCAAGTAGAAGAAAGAAAACTAAGAGGTTCAATCACCTCATCAGGAGGAGTTTTTATCGCAACATCGTCAAGGGGAAGATATTCACCATCGACATCAACAAACGGAAGAAAGTTTTATGAATGTGGAAGAATGGGACACGTAGCGAAAGACTGCTACACAAACAAACATTGCAAAAAATGTGGGAGGAAGGGACACCCTCCTGCTCATTGCTACTCAAATGGAGACAGTAGCAGTGGAGAAAGCAGTAGCAATAGAAGCAACAACAGAAGCAACGAAGGCAAGAGACCTGACAGACGATCAGCTCACATAGTAGAAGACAAAAAGGATGAAGACGAGAGCAACATTGTCTTGTATGAAGAACCATTTTGAAGATGCAGACTCTCTACTTGTAGGGGAGGACTTTTTCCTTTGTGGATCTTATCATCCTGTGTGGACATCACCATCCTTTGTGGATTTTTCTTGTGTGGATCTTACCATCCTGTGTGGATATCACCATCCTTTGTGGACTTTGTTTTCCTGTGTGGATATCACCATCCTATGTGGATTTTGTTAGCCTGTGTGCATCATTCATCTTCAGTATCTTGTCTTAGTCCAAACCTCAAGGGGAGGATTGTAAAGTGTGAGCTGTGTCCTAAGGTGTCAGTCAAGGAGAGGAGAGTGGATTTATTCCACATGCTGTGGAGCAAGGCTGTAGAGATACTTAAAGCTCATTTCATGAATGAATAAACAACAACTCCATTTTGCACTACATGCTTGTCCATGGTGATCTTATGCTAAGCTAAGTCAATACTCAAGATTTTGTTTATGAGTCCAAGCTAATTATATCTTGGAACCTAATTCACTTGCACCTTGCTTACACACACACACACTCACACATTGACACTATGTTTCTCTTTCATCCGCCATAGCTAGCATGATCCAATTCCTAACACCCTGCACTTACGTGGTACAATAAGTTTTACATGGTGAATCCCCCGGGTTTTAGATGGGCCCTTACAAATATTGCATGCTCTCATAAACCACTCATTTCTTAAGCACAGGTGAGCTCTTACCATACAAAATGGTGCGCACCAAACAAACCGCAAAAGAGCATCCGCCTGCCAACAAAAACACCCTCCAAGGATGTGAGAAGTCGGCATGGCTTAAAGGCACAAGAAAACGACCACAAACACTTGGCCGTTCCAGGCGCTCTTCTAGCAGTGGGTATGGTAGTAGGGCACAAGAGTCATTGAGGGTTGAAGAATCTTTACGTCCACAAGAAGAAGCACCTAGATGAAGAATGAAGCAACACGCCCATTGCTGGAGAGAAGAAGAGGCCCAGCAAACACCAGAGTCCGATAGGGACGAGCCTATGCGCCACAAATCACAAGTAGGACCATCTAGGACTTGGGTGGTCCATACAAACACTGAATCAGAGATAGAACCACCATGGCAGCGAGCTGATATGACGCGCACACACCAGGTGCCCGTTGGGGGGAAGACACTGCCTTGAGGCCAGGGAGCTCTTCCCATAGCACAAGATCGGGAGCCAAGGGAAGAGAATGAATCAGAAGAGGCTACAAATCGAGCCCCTAAGCATGTAAAGAGGTGCAAGTCAAAGTTTTTCAAGAAGCCTAAACGCCATCAGCCAGGAAATGTGCAAGTGCCCCCAAGACAACCTCAATGACACTGGAAATAACAAGGGCATTTGCAGAAATCCAGCACTACCAAAAGACTACAGAGCTTTTAATTCGACGCGCACCCTTTGCTCACACAGTGAAGGAGGTGCTTCAAAGTGATGGAAATCAGTATAGAATGCAAGCAATAGTGCTAGAGGCCTATTCAAGAAGATGCAAAGGCGCACATCATTTGGGTGTTCGAAGATACCAACCTATGCGCCATTCATGCAAAGTGAGTGACAATACAACCAAAAGATATGTAGCTGGCACGTTGATTGCAATGGAACTTCAAGCATTAGCCGAAGTTACCCCTCTTTTTGTATTGCGCACCCTTATCTTTGTAATGAGATGACTTTGGAATGACAAAATGATTAACAGTTGTGTCTACTGTGTCTATTATCCATGTGTTTTGAGTTTATTGCTTTTGAACATGAAGAGTTAAATATAAATCAAATATTAAATTTTTGGGTATCCTATGGGGCAGACAAGCCTAGAAAGTGCAAAAAAAATGGTGGCCACAAGGGCGTGGAAATAGCCCATCCATCAGTTTTGGATGACCTATTTGTGCGGCCTTGTGGCCACCATTTTTTTTGCACTTTCTAGCTTTGTTTACCCCATAGGATGCCAAAAAGGTTAACATATAGTGTAACCAAGTGTTTATTCAACATTAAACTAGATATTTCAATTGTCCAATGTAATTGGGCCTTTTGGTGCAGGGAACTATTAGGTAGAGCTGAAGGAGGTGATAGTGTGCTTGAAAACTTAATTGATGAGTTGATCTCACCTTTTCTAGTGTCCGTGAGTACAAACATAGGTTCCATATGCAAAAAAAAAGGGTGGCCACAAGGACGTGAAAATTGCTCATCCAAAACTAATGGATGGGCCATTTTTGCGCCCTTGTGGCCACCCTTTTTTTTGCACTTGGTAGGCTTCTCTGTCCCCCAGGATACTTTAAAAAAACATAGATTAAGCGAAAGCAATTGTTTTTGCAGCATTATTGTAGGATACCACTTCTTTTCACTCAGATGTGTTTTATACTTTTCCCAGAATTAAGGTAAGTTGAAAGGAGTATCATGTGCATCCAACTCGCATCCAACTTCCACTGTGTTGTTACTTCAAGCAAAAAAGACACAGCTTATTGAAACATATCATCAATTACAACAAATTTCAAGATTGACATATCACATCTAGAAGAATGTACAAGATGGAGAGACAATTTGAAATATTTTTTATTACTTCCAAAAAGTTGATTTTACATCATACATCTGAGAAATTCATAATTTTCTTGACCATTTCTTGGTGCCTCTCTTGTGCGTAAGGCAACTCCCCAGTCAAGAGGGACTGCGCTATGGACTTTGGGTCAGTTGATCTAATGGAAGCATGTATCTCTATCTAGGCAGGCAATTTACCACGGAAGCCAGTGCCAAATGCTGTACATACAAGGAATCTACGCACTAGGAACACAAGATGCGCAGTTTGAGCAATGGTGCCCAAGTACAAAACCTTGCTCAAAGCTTTCAACGACCACATCATCAAATGTTGTACATACAAGGAATCTACGCACTAGAACACAAGATGCGCAGTTTGAGCAATGGTTCCCAAGCACAAAACCTTGCTCAAAGCTTTCAACGACCACGTCATAAAATGGCCTTGGGGAGTGAACTCATTATGGACAATGGAAACATCGCTAGAGGGAGTTGTCCTAGGTAATGCACAAGGGAAGGCTGAGGTCCAAAGCCCCTATCCGCCTGCCACCCGTCCTTGCTGCAAAATCATTGACCTCCACGACGTCCTGTCATAAACCAATCAAGATTGAGAAAAAAGACAATGAAGAATTAAAAAAAATAACATGAAAATTTGGATGGAGTTTACCTCCTTCTCCTTGTCGTCCTCCTCCCTCTTTCCCTTTCCATCCAAGTCAATGCTCCCATGCATCGCATCTAGGAGATTTGGATCATCATATGGGGGGTTGCGTAGTGGCATAGGCATCCTAGAGGCCTCAATCTTGGCTTGTGTGGCTTGAAATTCTTCCTCAACCACATGCAGCTACTCTGTTGCAAGGACCTCTACACACACAACTGCAATAGTGTCAGCAACAGAGTCCCCAAGTGGCAAGAGCTTGCTTTCAAGGGCATGTGGCGTATTTTCTAAGGGAGATTTGGTGCTTTTGCATAGCACGCTCAAGCATTCATCCATGAGTAGGCCAAATGCTTTCTCCAAATCATGTACAAACACATACTCCTCCCCATCCACTACCACTGCGGAGAATTGGCTTATTTACACCTTTCGGATAGACACATTCATCGATGGTAGTGGAACTATAATGTCATTAGGCCAACCACAACGATGGATTTCTCTACCACCTCCTCAAGCCCCTTGGGGTCATCAAGCCGAAGTGCTAGTCCTTCTACTCTGCAAGGTTCATAGGGTCAACCACCTGATCCTTGGTGTCCTTGATGAAGGACCCAACCTGAAGGTGTGGTAGGCGGAAATGTCAACCACCTACTTCTTGGTGTCCTTGATGAAGGACCCAACCTGAAGGTGTGGTAGTCGGAGCTCCTCCATATCAGGTTCTTCGCTCACCAAGAAGATGAATGTTTCCATCCAAGTAAGGTACTCCACCCCCAACTTGCACTTCTTGAGCGCTATGTGTAAAACTACCATATCATGTGCGTTCAAGACATGTTTGTTAAACCCTTTATTTGTGAATTTTGTTTAGAATATAATGTACGCTTTTCTTTTAGAATCTGTAATTTTTTTTCAAATTTGAAAAAATAATGCCCTTCTGTATATATATTTTTTGTAAGTTTCAAGAACTTTAAATACCCTTCTGTTGATACATTTTTATTAGGTGACCTCCCCGGGGCTGACACCCCTGGGGCTTGCTCGTCCAAGAAATGGACTGCATCGGTGGCAATATCTTGGAACCGTCGCAACCACTTGGAAAATGGGCGATCACCTTTGTGTATGTAGTGCAAAAGATTGCAAGGCATCTAGATCCCTGCATGTGGGGAGATAGATATGGAATATTTTATGATGTGCTCCTCCATGAACGCAAAAATCTTGGCAAATGCATCCATGTGAAGGGCAATTGTGGCATCAAGGTCAGGGTGATGAGTAAAGAAGGTGTGGAGGTCCAACTTCCCTTTGTATGTGGTGTCCTCAAGGAAGAGGATGAAGCGTAACAAAGGGGTGGATGTGGGTTCAGATGATGCAGAGGCTGTGGAGGCATCTATGCCTAGCCTGGGGTGCAGATAGAGACTGGAGGAGCTCAAGAATTGTGAAAGTGAAAAGTGTGAATGAGTTATGCGGCCCCCCTTTTATAATGGTCCCTTTTTTAAAGACAATTTTTTAAAAAAAAAGGTACTTTCACCAAAAAATGATCTTCATCTCAATGTGAAAAATTAGATTCAAACACATGATTTTTTGAAGCAAATCATGTTGATTACATCGGGGATTGTTTCAGAATTGCAAGAGTTACAAAGTTATCAATGTGATAGCACATTTCCATCCATGCCCCAGTCCTCCTCAACCTTCAATTTTTCTTCCATTCTCTTCCCAATCTACAGACATTCATTACAATAAGCATCCAATGATCGACAAACTATGATGTATTGAAAATGTGGTGGAAGGATTCTCACCTTGTGACCTTGTAAACAAAATTACACTTGTTGAAGGGCTTCAAAACCCATAATAACCAAATGCTCTTGCACATTACTGAGAGTCCAATGATGCTTGTTCACTTGGACTGTCGTTAAAGCATCATTGGGCATCCTCACTGCAATGTCAAAGCTTGCAATAGCGTTGTCTACACTCTGTGAGGGAGTCCACACTCCAAGCTTGCACATCCAATGATCATAGTGGGATCGTATGTACAAGGAGGTGTGGGACTTCAAATAGCACATTCCAATACCTGAAGCTGCAACCTTACAACGGTACCGGTCCCCATTGTGCATGTCCTCCACAAAACCCCATTCCTCTTCTAAAAGCCTTCCTAATTCCTCATAATGCACATCTTTACATAAAAGCATTGTGGTAGTCTCCACAAATCCAAATTCTTTTAAAATATGCACAAAATAATGAATAGGCAAACACCAACTCAAGCCCACAGACCTAGAAGCTCTAGAGTATTTCAAAGAGTTTTGGACATCTATTATCCTCTTTTGCTTGAAAGATGCTACCGACCACAAATCTGGCACCGGCCACTCCATAGTTAATAAGGAAGTTACTTTGATGGGTTCAATTGTTCCAAACTCTTGTGTAGAAGTAGGCACAATATAGGAATGATAATAGAAGAAAATCCTTCTTTGGACCAGTTTGGTTGGGCAAAGATGTGCGAACATTGTTGCTCCAATATCCGCATGTATAGCGTTGAATGTGCGGGAGAGACTATGTATGGCTGCTCCTCCACCAATGTGGATGGAAATATGACTATAAATGCATGGCAAATCTTAAGTATGAATCCATAATAACATTACACTGTGCTTTCAAACCTAGCTTTGTATTCGCAAAACATGTACTTACAATGTGTTGGAAATCGAGGCGGTTGATTTAATTGCATGCTTGACATTGAGAAAACATGTTGCACAATGGCTACGGTCCCCTTGTCTTTGCGGTGAAGAGGTGACATTTGAAACAATGTTACGTGAGGTATGGGTGTTTGTTTTTGACATTGAGGACAATCCTTTACAAAAGACCAAACATCACTCCTCATAGTTGGCCAAAATACTCTAAGTATCAAGATCCTTTGCATAGTTTGCATAGTTTGGTCTTCCGCAAAGTGAATTCTGACTATGGTAATATGTGTTTGACTTAGGTATTGGGTTTTCTCTTCAAGATTAATGCATAAAAGCAATATTCCATCTCGGTTTCTTTTGTATAGCCTCCCAGCTAGTAATTGATACATAGTTGATTGCTCCATTAATCTGATTGTAATAGGAAGTGGTATTTGTGAACCCACTTGAGCTATGGTCATCAATAATACCATATTTTCTGACAATTCAGGTATCATTTCCACGGAGATGTATGTGCCCGAAATGTACCACTCATGACCGCATTGGGAGTGATGAGCATGCCTCGTGTACCTTCATGTGGGAATGCACTCTCAATAGAGGGGATCTCAAAAGGTGTAACTAAAGGGGCATCGGGGATTTCAAAGAGTGTTCCTATTTTCCTATATAATGGAGGAGTCCTCCTTGTACGCATCATCGAGTGTTCAATCATTAACAAAGAACCTGTCTTGGGATGTCTGGTTATCACTTCTCTCTTGTTAGAAGCTGGACACACCCCACAACATCTAACTACTCGGCGGACTATTATTTTTGTAATTATTCATTCATTGAGGAAAACCCGATTTTTCACCTTGTAAATATTGGGACTTACAGAAGTTTCCAGATTGTATTCCAGTTTTGATAGTTAGATTGAATAGATGGTTGATTTTGGAACTTTAGGGTTTGAGAAGTTGTAAGGTATATATACCACTTTTTGACCTTAATGAAGGACCTTTTGTCATTTTAAAAAAAGAAGTTTGAAGTCTGTGAGTGAGCGTATTGTGCACGAGAGAGAGAGAGAGAGAGAGAGTGTGTGAGCTTCGTCTTGACGCTACGTGTGCTACGGTGGTCGGAATCGAGTGCGGAGAAGTGCAGTGTGTTGCCCCCGACTAGAGCTACGCGCGGATACCAACATTGCACGCGTACGGTCCGGCTTTGGGAGATCCTTCTACGAGCTTCATCGGTTATTTGGGTGAGCATACGTTATCTGATTTCGCATTGCAGCATATCCACGCGTTCACATTGAGTAGAACTACACATTAGGCACTTCAAATTTTGGAAACGAATACCTGCAGATTTCGGCCAGACATCCTACGTGTTTCTGCACCGGGTGTTTTAGGTCGTGATTTTGGTTCATAGACCTTAGGGAGAGTGGCCTATAGGTATTAGTAGGGTCTCCTTCAAGTTCTATGGTGTTTCGAAAGTGTTTGATGGGTGTTCGGCTCTAGCAAGCGTTGTAGGAAGTTTCCTCTTTTGCACTCTTGAAGGCTGTGACTTAGACAATTGGTAGAGACCTCTGTAGGAATTAGTTAGGAGTCGGTCGAGTGTAGGTTGACACCTTATGCTTGCTTCCATGCGCCTGCAGGTCGAGCTTCGTCCTTAGCTGACATTACTTGTTAGGTGAGTTCTCGCTGTGCTGACGTCCGTCGCGGCGTACTCGTCCAACATTGGCGCCGCCGCCAGGGACGAAAACCTTAGGTAGGTGACCGAGACTAATCCTTGAGAATTGGGATTTTTGGCTTGCCAAAAGTCTCGCTTTACATTTAGCTAGGATCAGAGGGTGGAGGACTCTCTAGGTCTTAGAGGGAGTTTAGGAAGCGTGTGTCTGGCCTAGATCCTTCGACTTAGGTAGAGGAGGTAGACTTAGGTAGTTTTAGGTAGTAGTCGAGTTCTAGAGTAGGAGTTGGAGTGGTAGAAGCAGTGAGAGGTGAGCTTGCGAGTCACGAGAGGCCAAAAAGCAACCAAAAACACCATTATCACCATTTCTTCATGATAGGTAGGAGTAGCGTAAGTAGGACATCATGATTCAGATCTAGAGCATTTCATGCATGTACACTTGCTTGGTAGAATCATTACAAGATTGTAAAAGACGCAAAACGACGCAAAAGTGTGGTTGAAAGCCTAATTGAAGTCCAAAAGTTACTATGAGTGTTTCTGATATATCTACAGAGCATCAGGAGCATTCCTGTGAGAAAAAAACTTTAATTTTAAGCCAGGAAACATCGTACGCGTACGATGTCTACAGGCCAATCTAGGAGGAATTTTGGGATTTTGAGTTGACCAGTGTGTTCAGAAGGTAGGGTTTACCCTAATTTCACCTAGAAAGGGGAAATTTGGCCATATCTTGACAGGATAACGCTAGATAGACTGAAATTGCTAGACATCCTACCCAAATAGTGCCAAAACATTAACTTGAGACCAAAACCATAAGATGGTTGCATGAGTGTTTCTTGCATGATATATTGAGTGATTGAAAGGGGTTTCACCTCATTTGGGTAAGAAAATTGGGTTCAAAGTGGACTTTAGCACTTTCGACTGAAAAAGCAAAAATAGCTGAAGTTTGGGACTTTTGACATCCAAATCAAAATCTAAGCATACCACTGGAATACTGACATCAAGGGGAAGCTGTGGGACAAATCTGGGGTCAAACAGGCCAAAAAAAGACATCCTACACGTAGGATGTCTTCTGAGTGATTTGGGACTCCAAACTGAATTCTGAGTATACCAAAGTGATCAGCAACTCAACGGGAGCTTAAGACTTGAGTTTAAAGCCATTCTGAAGAATAAGACATCCTACGCGTAGGATGTCTAATGCAAGAAAATGAAGCCAGACTTTGACTTTGGGCATTGCAAGGTGTTATATAGCCTAAAGCAAGCCTGCTAGTCAATTTTGGTCCAATTTGGAGTTGATTAGACTGATCAATACCATCAACAGGCCGTCGGAACAGATTTCTGACTCATTGACCAGCTAATAGGTGTCCAAATAACAAAGTAAAAGCAGCTGTAAGCTCAGCACAACAAAGGGAAACAACAGTGCAAAAATCCAGTCAAAACACAGCAGGAGACATCCTACGCATAGGATGTCTATTGGGGCATACTGCAGAGAAAATTTGACCTGGCCTAGACAGTGAGGTTCCATTTGGCTTAAGGGTTCCAGAACTTCTTTCAGAAGTGAATTTGGACCTTGTTTGCCCATTTGACAAAGCAAAGACTGAATTCAGACTTTTTCGCGTAAATTGGCCAACATCAGAGGAAAGTATTTTTCCAGATTAGCAAACCTAATCCAGAACATCAGCAGTGTATAAAATACAGTAGTGGTTGAGATTAACTCTCCAGTTATACCAATCATTACTAAGATAACCTCTAGCAGATAAATACTTTGATTCAATTGCCGAAATTAAAACGCTTGTGTACAGGTATATTCAACAGGGCAAGAAGTTGTGCAGAAACTGACCCATTTCCAGGTGAGTGGTTGAATTTGTGATAAATTGCATTGATAAGTTTGATGAATTTAAGATCAAGAAGATACATTGTTAGAGACCAGAAGGTGGGAGGTGACCAAGGTAGCTTAGTGTCCACCGAAGAGAGTGTAACTCAGGCAAGGCTAGATCCGCTAGCACCGATTATTGAGGAAGGTAGTAATACTGACACTTCGTCAGACAAATCTTTCTTCATGATTGGTAGTCAACAGCCAGGAGGTTTCACCTATGATGGACCTATGCAAGGAGGAAGCACCTCCCAAAATCCTTTGAATGATTCCAGGCTCACGGTGATCTTCTTAGAGGGAACAAACTCAAGAGGAGCCCTAGTCTATTCTGACTATCGAGGCTGCAAGTGCATTTGTATCGAAGAGAAGCCAGCACAAAGATTGGAGATAATCCGAGTGTATGATGATGGAGATAGATTCCGAGACGAAAAGGGGAACCACTATTTAATAGTTAGCAACCCTGAAGATTACAATAGATATGGAGATAACGTGGCAAAAGGGAAAATGGTTTCAGAAACTCAAGAACTGCCACCAAACATTGATCGGCCCGGAGCTATTTTTATGTATGATAAGAAAACAACCAGGATTCCAACTTATAACGAGAATGTGGGAATCTACAAACAGGAGAGTGAGAGTATTGTCTCTTACTTCCGCAGCAAAGAACCATACATAAACGAACTAAGGAAAGACAAGGTTCTTTACTTATTCTCTTATGAAATTGCTATACGGGAAGGGCATAGTTTTCCTTGATAGATACGGGCGAGAATACCAACGTATTCTCCCAGAGGAAGTAGAAAGAGCAACAGGTCCAGGAGCATCAGCATATGCCCCTGAGGAAATGCCGAGAGCCGTCCACACCCCAAGCAAGTCAACAAATCCATTTTCAGATGAGTATGACACTACCTCACATTCCACCAGACCGCAAGCATTCAACAACCAAGACCAACCAGCAAACCAGCCATCAATGCAGGCATGACTTCGACAGAGTGCAACAATGGAACCAGACCGAAACCGAGATGGTTATCAAGCCGCACGAGGGCTCAAGGATTTGCAAGAACCACCACACTATTCAAGGTATCAAGCAGAGAGTAAGCCAAAGACACAAGGGTCGACCGAACCTGGAGGACCACCCATGGAACGAGTTCGAAGAGATGAACCACCTCCAGCAAGAACCGTTAGAAATTATGGCTTAGGAGCACCGTTGGGAGAGGAACCAGCCTATTACAGAAGGCCTGAGGAGGTGTATCGACTTGGACGAGGTGATCCAATGATGAGGTTTGTAGACCATCGCAGAATTAGACCTTCTCAAGTGCAAAAATGGGTAAACAAGAAATACACAGGAAACAGAGACCCAAGAGATCATGTAGCAGCCTTTGTGCGTGTAATTAGAGCCGAAGAGGTGTTAGATTTTCCCACCCAATTTGCAGGGTTTGGACTAACCCTAGAGGATGATCCTGCAACTTGGTTTGACTCTGTGGAGCGTAGAGACTTTGAGTCGATGGAGGAAGTGTTTGACGAGTTTATTGAGGAATTCTCTCAAAGGGGAATAGCTCATAATACCGTCTCACAAATCCATAAATTCAAACAAAAAGATGGAGAATCTGTACAGAAGGCAGCCCTAAGACTAAACAGATATGTTAAGTTCTGTCCTGTTGAAGAACTGCCAACTCAGTCCAGACTTATGCTGATATTCATCCAAGGACTAAGGAATGCAGATCTCCATAAAGAATTACATATGAAAAGGAGCACGACGTTGAATGACTTGACCAAGGAGGCTCTGTACCTTGCGGACAATTGTGCGGTCTACAAAGAAGGGGAGTTCAAGGACCTTGATGACGATTCATCTTCACAGCAAAGTGGGAGCAAGTCTTCCAAGACAACACTGAAAGGAGAAATAGCGGTAAACCAAGATCAGCTTGTAGATGAAGTGCTAAAAAAGATCAACTTGTACGCCAAACCCCAGGCTAAACAGCCCAAGTGGTGTGCTATTGAACAAAAATGGACAAACCATGGGACCGAGGAATGTTATTATAACAAGGGATATGTGAGAGAGAGACCTTACACTCCCCAAGCTCCAGTAGCTTCCCCTCAAGTACCACCGATGCCCGGATATCAAGCAGGAAACTTACCAGGACCTGTAGGTGTAGAAAGACCACAACCGGTGTTGGGGAAACAACCACCCCTACCAGGTTTACGACCAGTTGGTATAAGATACACACCAACGGTAACTGAATCAGAAGAAAAGGCTTTGGTGCCTATGCATGCATATTATGAAGATCCCAATGGATATGTGGCAAACCCTGTCTACTATCCACCGGAAGAACCCTCAACACCAGAACCATGGAGCATGATAGGGAATCAAGGACCGCCAATTGCTGCACAGGCCGCAGGAGAAGGAAGATATAGCTTAGATGAACGAACATTGTTGTTCATAGCCAATGGAGGCATGGACGGACAGAGACAAGCTTACCAGCAAAGAGGGGCTCAAGGAGCACCTCAACAACCCAAGGGACCCTGTTACAAGTGTGGCGGAGACCATTAGCTGAGAGACTATCCTCATGATGAAATCATTAGAGTAAATGCGTATTGCCCAGAATGTGGAATTACTCATTTGATTCCCAATTGCCCTAAAAACCCGAGCAAAGGAGCAAAAACCACCTTGAACCTGTTAGAAACAGTACCTTCCAGTGGAGGATCGGAAAATGAAACAATCATACCTATTCAGGCGGTAACACGAGCCCAAGCCCAAAGAAGGACGAACGAACCCATAGTAGAAGAACCAAAAACCGATGCCCAAAGTTCAGAAATGAAAAATCAGAGAAGCACTTGGAAAGCTAGAAAGGCGCGTAGGAAAGCCAAGAAAGAACGAGAGCAAGCAGCCCTATCCAATGAGTTGAAACATACAAAGAACAGATTGGAGCGGTTAGAGAATCTAGTTAGCTTAAGCTCACACACCACAGCAGCCATAGCATCCAACGAAATAGAAGAGACCAAAAGTGCAGGATCAGGAGGATTTGTACTGGCAGACAAGGTAAACGAGCAGTTGGATGCGCTTCTAAAAGCTTATGAAGCTCGACTTAAAAAGAACCAAACCCAGGAGCAAAGTTGGATGACTTATCCATATGCAGAAATAGAAAAACAGAGGTTGGATATGTGTAAAAATATGATCGAGACGGCTCAATCATAGATGGAAGACCCGTTGGGTAAATCGGCAAATTGTCATGACGCACCAACTCCAACCCCGATCCAACCAACATTAGAGAAACATGAAGAAACAAAGGAAAGACTCACTAATGATTATGAGTCCAGAGGAAAGCCTATCATAGTGCCAAATACCACCGATGGGGCCAGTGACGGGGTCCATCCTAAAATATTGGCAGAAATGGGTAAGGACGGTAACGGTTTAGATTATCTATGGAAGCAAATCCGAGAGGCCAACGAGGCTAATAGGATGAGTAACCACATGAATAGCACGAGAGAAGAAAAGAACGTGATCTTACCTCCTATTGAAGCATTTGAGGCAAGATCACAAATGAACTTTGAGATACATTCACAAGGGGGAGACCAAGGATCTATTAGTTCGGGGCACAGCCAACCAGACTCTTTGAGAACTTTACCCTCTTACCTGGGAGAATATGAAGCTAAGTCGGAAGTGAGAGAAATCCCATCTCAAAGACTTTCTTCTAACAAGGTGATGGATTCGCAAGGATTGATTGAGTTGTTATCCACCCCGGTGGCATGCACAATCACATTAGCAGAACTCCTAAGGTTAAGACCAAACATGTGGAATACAGTAGGAAAATGCCTAGAAAAATTTGGAGTGAAAGACCCCACCGTGACGCTCCAAGAAGGAATCAGGGAGTTGGACTGACCTAACCTAAACATTAGGCCGGTACCATTGAATAAGGTTGGAGAATATTGCGAGGGAGAAGACGGAAACACGACACTACCGATAGAATTCCAAGGAGTAGTTTCCAAAGCTATTCTTGACAGTGGAACGGGAGTTGCTATCGCCACCAAGGAAATCTAGAGAAAATGGGGAAAACCATCTTTGAGGGCTACAGAATGAAGCTGCAGTTGGGGCAGATGGGTTCATGGAGAAGCCTCTACGACTCTTAGAAAAAGTAATTGTCACTTCGTGCGGAATCGAGTATGAGCATACATTTGCAATAGTCGATTTTGACAAAAAGAACAATTATGAGATAATCTTGGGACGACCATTCATGCGACAACTGAAGATGGTCCAAGATTGGGGTTCTGACCACATATACCTCAGACATGGCGAGACGACAACTAAAATACACCAGAAAGACCATAGTTACAAAGATGTAAACCAAACACCAGTGGAAGATTTTGATTCGGCTACAGTAGCAGGATCGGAACTACCAGCATAGTTAGGGCAACCAAAAGAGCTATGGATGTGCGGAGCTTCACATTGTGGAAGTTTAAGAAAAGAGGAATGCGTCTTAGAAAGAGCAATTGATGACAAGCAGTATATTCCAGAACCTTTCCCTGAAGATGCCTTGGAACCTCTAGAATGGGAACACATACTAGCAACATTGGATGTCTGTACCATTACTGACAGTCCAACAACAAAATTTTGGGATAAGGATGGCTATGATGTGCTACCCTATTACATGGTAAGCATTGTACCGGAAAAAGAGACGGTAGAACCTCCAGAACAAGAAGAGTTTTACAATTCCTCTGAACATTTAGAAGTAAATGATGATGCAGATAATGAGTGTTCAGACACCTCTAGTGAGCATGGAAATGAAGCCAAGAATATCAAGTTTTATGATTTTGCTAATCAACACCCTAGACGCCAAGAACGCTATAGGAGGAAAAGAGCAGGAAACAAAGTAAGAGAGAACCTCATGCCCAGGATAAAAGGTAAAACTCGCTATTTGATGCTTGTAAAAGCTGAGGATTGTGTAAAAAATCAAATATCAGGAAAATTCTCAGAAAATCAAAAAGAAAGAACGCGAGAAGAAATAAAACAGGTAAGAAAAGCTAAAACCGAAACAAAATCACAAAAATCTGAAAAATAAAAAAAAGAAACAACAAAAGACCAAGAGTGGACCAAACTGGAGCGTAAACAGAAATATCAAGAACTGAAACGGTCTTTGAGAGAGATATGGACTAGTGAAGAAGATAGTGATGGAAAAAGGGAGTCAGAAAAGGGCAACATGAACGTACCAGCACACTATCGGAAATTTACTATCCAAGATAGAAAAATCATTATGACACCACCAATCAGGGAGAGAACCAACCAAGAATCTTACGATGGGCCTGGAAATGCAAAAAAGATAGACCTCGCGGAACCAGGTGAAAAGCCTCAATCGGTCTATATAGCTAACGATTTAGAGCCTGAGGAGGAAGCACAGCTAACACAACTTCTCACGAAGTATAAAGATGTGTTCGCTTGGTCCTATAAAGACCTCAAAGGAGTTGATCCATTGATATGCCAACATACAATTCCTTTGAAATCGGATGAAAAACCTAGCAAACAACGTCCTTATACATATAATGACACATTTGCTAAACGAATCAAGGAAGAGATTGATAAACTGATGGAAGCGGAATTCATCTATGAGATTGAACATACAGATTGGGTGTCACCCATTGTGGTAGTTCCCAAAAAGAATGGAAAATTGCGGGTGTGTATAAACCTCAAGAAGGTGAATGCAGCAACCATAAGGGATAATTATCCCTTGCCAATCACAGAACATGTACTGGAGCGAGTGGTCGGGAAACGGGCTTATTCCTTTCTAGATGGGTTTTCAGGATACAACCAACTGGCAATAGCAAGGGAGGATCTACACAAAACAGCGTTTGCCACAGAATGGGCGATTTATGCATATCGAGTTATGCCATTTGGCTTAACAAATGCACCAGCCACTTTCCAGAGGTTAATGACTCACGCTTTCAAGGAATACCTAAGAATATTCTTAGAAATTTATATGGATGTCTCTGCGAGAGGAACATATTGACCATTTGCAAAAGGTCTTTGAAAAGTGCAGAACATATCGAATCTGTCTAAACCCGGAAAACTGTGTATTTATGGTTAAGCAAGGACAAATCTGAGGACACATTGTCTTACGAAACAGCATAACCACAGACCTAGACAAAGTCAAAGTCATTGTAGACCTGCCCAGGCCTACTAATGCGAAACAAGTGCAATCCTTCATGGGACATTGCGGATATTATCGAAGATTCATATACATGTATGCGGTTATCGCACAACCTCAGTATTGGTTGTTACTCAATTTCGAGTGGACAGAGGAGTGTGAGACCTCATTCCAAAAGCTGAAGGAAAACCTTTTATCAGCACCTGTACTAAAGGCACCAGATTGGGAAAAGATATTCCATGTGCACATTGATGCTTCAGCATATGCCATTGCAAGTATTCTAGCTCAACTTGGAGACGGAAGAATGGATTTTCCGGTTTGCTATGCGAGCCGACAGTTAAACAGTGTAGAAAAGAACTACACAACCACCGAGAGGGAAGGATTAGGAATGATTTATGCTGTAAAGAAATTTCAGCATTATCTACTTGCAAACAAATTTGTGTTCTTTACAGATCATCAAGATCTTTTGTACCTAGTAAATAAACCTTGCAATACAGGGAGAATCGTACGCTGGTTTATTAAATTGCTAGAATTTGACTTCACAGTGGTGGTCAAAAAGGGTAAAACCCATCTGCGAGTAGGTCATCTTTCAAGAATACACAACGGGGAAGCTCCAGAAGGGGTAGATGATGACATACCAGATGCTTATCTTTTCAACATTGAAATGGTACCCAAATGGTCTCAGGAAATAGTTAGCATTCTCTCCTTCGGACATGAGTTTGATAATACGGAGTGCAGATCCAAACAGCAAACAATTCGACAAACAAAAAACTTCCAGTTGATAGCAGGACGGATGTATCATCTTGAATCTGACCTAATCCTACAATTATGTATAAATCCGGAAGAATTCAAGTGCTACCTTGAAGAGGCACATGTCCAGGGATGTTCTTTTCACTGTTCAACAATGAAAACACACCAGAGACTGAAACAGTTAGGGGTTTATTGGCCAACTATGTATGCGGATACACATTCTTATGTTACCAATTGTACAGTATGTAGTGCCAAACGACCAGTGGATCACGCAACTTTGTTTCAGGTGAACATAGCACCTGCATGGAGTCAATATATCATTGACTTCTTAACCACTAGGACGTTCCCTGAGAACATTACAAGAGCATGGGAAAAAGCTATAGAGTGGGAAGCTCGTGAATTTCAGTTAATTGGGAATCAACTCTATAAGCGGGGAAAGGACAATCAACTTAGAATCTGTGCAAGTGAACGCGATACCTGCTGATTCTAGAACATGCACATAGCGGAATAAGTGGAGGCCATTTTTCGGGCGATAAGACGGAAAAAATTGTCTTAACTGCAGGAATTTGGTGGCCTACATTGCACATGGATGCCGATGAGTTTGTAAAGCGTTGTGATGCGTGTCAACGCACCAAGATACCAATAAAACGAGATGAGATGCCATTAAGGCCAATGATGGGGGCAAGGGCATTTGCAAAATGGGGCATTGATTTTGTGGGACCTATATCACCCCCTGCATATCGCACCCATAGCCAATATATCATTGTGGCTACGGACTAGCTCACAAAATGGGTCGAAGCCAAAGCAACACAAAAAGCTGATGCACGCACCACGGCACAATTTTTGTATGAGAATGTTTTTGTACATTACGGGTTACCAATAGAAATTGTCAGTGACCGTGGAACACACTTTCTCAATGAAGTCATTGACTATCTACTAGAGGAATTCATGATCATACATAGGAAATCAGCACCATACCATCCACAGGCCAATGGGCAAGCTGAGGCCACAAATAAAACACTATGCACGGTTCTCACTAAAATAGTGTTAGAATCAAGAACAGATTGGGATCAACAACTGCACTCAACACTATGGGCATACAGGGTAGCTTACAAAACATCAATAGGAACAACACCATACAACATGGTGTTTGGCCTAAATGCTATACTACCCATAGAGTTTTTAATCCCAACTCTACGAGTAGCAACAAGCTTGGAATGGACAGGGCATGAACTCTCTTCAAGGATTAATGATCTTGAAAAGCTAGATGAACTATGCTTACGAGCTGTCACTTCAATCTATGCTAAAAAGAGAAGACAAAAGGAATTTTTTGATAAACATGTGCGTACCAAAGAGTTCAAAACAGGTGATTACGTACTTGTTTATATCTTGAAGCAACATGCCAAGAAACTGAAAAGGCGAGGGATGGGACCATTTGTGATTCATGATCTATCACAAAGCGGAGCTGTCAAGCTTGCTACACTAGCAGGTGAAGAAGGAGCCGCCTAGAGGGAGAAAGCATGGGAAATGTAGGAGGCGATCAACAGATGTTGGTGCTATCCTGAGAGGCCAAATATTGGCTTGGTGTTTGAGAAGGCGATGTAAACATGGAAATGGCATCAAAGGTTCCGACAAAGTAGAGGGAGCACAGAGAGAAGAAGTGTTGGCTGCTATTCCAAGAGCAAGAAAGAAGGCGACATGAGGGGGCTACATGGCGTGCTGCCAGTGAGTGTGGAAAGAACAGGAAGAGCGTTGTTTAGCCAAGAAGGTGTAGAAAGAATAAGCCGGAGCTCGAAGCTGTTTGATGTAATGGCTATTGCCCGCACAGGAGCAATAGGCATTACGGGAATGATTACCCTCAAACTGCCTTACATTATGTGAACATCAAACACATAGAAATAGGATAGAAGACAGTACACAGTACACAGGCAAAGAACACCTCCTGCTTCATTCATAGGTAATCCGGACACACAGAGTTACAACTAAAGATGTAGGGATAACATAAGGTAAGGTACATCAAAGACAGGTATGCCCCCCATATACAACCGCTGCTCCAGCGCAGATCGAGAACGGTGCTACAGTTCTCCTCTTCCATGATATCTTGTGAAGAACTACCGCCATGGCCGCCGCATGACTCCTGATCGACAATGTCCAGACCTTCGCAGGACCACAGGACCACATTGTGTGACTTATGCCGTAACAGGAGAACAGATATGCATCTGGTAGATCATCGTCTACTCCTTTAGAAGGTTCTCCTAAAACAATCCTAGACAAATGATCTGCTCTTTGATGAGTAGTGCCCTTTTTCACAACGACAGTAAAATCAAAAACCATAAGAATGATGAACCATCTCATTATTCTTCCTGTGTTGCATGGCTTGTTGACCAAGTACAATAAGCCTTGGTGGTCCACAAAGAACACAAATTTGTTTGCTAATAGGTAATGTCTATACTTTTTTACGGCATAGACGGCATAGATCATTCCTAATCCTTCCCTTTCGATGGTGGTATAATTATTTTCTACATTGTCGGCTAGCATTAGAAATAGGAAAACCAGTTTTTTCATCTCCTGGTTGAGCTAGTATACACCCGATAGCAAAATTGGAAGCATCTACATGTATGTGAAATATCTTATTCTAATCTGGTGCTTTCAATATTGGAGCTAAGGTGAGAGCTTGCTTAAGCTTCATGAAGGATTCTACACACTCATCAGTCCATTCAAAGTGTGTAATCAAGTTGTACATGGGTTTTGCAATTATAGGATACATGTAAATGAATCGTCTGTAATATCCAGAATGTCCCATGAAGGCTTTGACCCCCTTGACTGTTGTTTGTAGATTAGCCCGGATTGATGAATGTACGCATAGATCATCCATATATACTTCCAAGAATTTCAGTAGATATTCTTTAAAAGCATGACTCATGAAATGTGGAAGGAGCATTAGTTAACCCAAAACGCATAACCCGATAGGCAAAAATACCCCATTCCGTTGCAAAAGCAGTTTTATGCTGATCTTTTGAGTCAACCAAAATTTGGCTGTATCCCAAAAAGCCATCTAAGAAGTTGTAAGCTTCTTTTCTTGCAACTCTTTCTAAAACATGCTCAGTGATTGGAAGAGGAAAGTTGTCCCTAATGGTAGTTGCATTCACTTTCTTGAGGTTGACACACACTCGCAATTTTCCATTCTTCTTGGGTACTACCACAATTGGAGACACCCAATCTGTGTGGTCAATTTCATAAATGAATTCGGCTTCCTTTAGTTTTTCAATCTCTTCTTTGATCTTTCTGGCAAATGTTTCATTGTATGTGTATGGCCTTTGTCTAGTTGGTTTTGCATCATCTCTCATGGGTATGGTATGTTGACAGATTTCTGGATCATCACCCTTGAGATCCTTATAAGACCAAGCAAGATATCTCGGTATTCTTTTAGTAAGCTTAGTAAAAGATCTTCTTCTTCCTCTGTTAGGTCATGTACAATGTAAGAAGGCCTAGGCTCTTCTCTTGGTTCAGCCAAATCTATCTTTTTCGCGTTTTCAGGCCCTTCGTAGGACTCGCCCTGTTTTCGTATTTCTCTAACAGGTTGTTCGACTATGATTTTTCGATCTTGGAGAGTATATTATTTGTAATGGGATGGAATACTCATTACATCTTTTCCATGCTCTTCTGTGGTTTCCATTTTGGCTGTTATATCTTCTTTAGAGCTTTTTTCAACTCTTGATATTTTTATTTCTGCTCAATTTGTGTCATGGTTGACTCCTTATTCTATTTTTTGGCTTTACCTGAGTATCCTTCCTTGTTTTTCTCAATGTTTTTGATATTTTTGGATTTTTTTTTGAAGGATATCTGTCAATGATTTTGTCCTTGACAAAATCATGTGCATCTATCTGCATTAGGAACTATGTTCTACTGGAGACTGGTGGCATAGGTCTAGCTTTCACGTTTCTGGTGTCTCTTTTTTGTCTATACCATTTTTGTCTTCTCGATTTCTGGTTTGGAAAGTCAAAAAAAAATTCCTCCCCTCCTTTCATGAGTAGCTTAGCTCTCACATGTTCTTTTTCTAACCCAGAATCTTTTGAGGTAGTTGAGTGTTCTTCTAACTCATGTGTTGCATCGTAGTAGAGGTCTGAAAAGACTTGTTGAGCTTTTATCAAGTCCTTGGGTTCCTCAATTTCATCTTCAATGTGGAGGTTGAAATCATTTGGATGGGAATTATGTCGTAGCCGTTCTCATTGCAAAATTTTTAGGCATAGACGTATTCACACATATATCCATTGTCACTAAAATCTAAGTCCATTCAAATGGCTCAAACAAATTCTCTGGAAAGGGTTTAGGTACACAAGCTTCGTCTGCGCAATCCCTTTCTAAGATACATTCTTCTCTTTTTAAGCTCTTGTTTTTTGAAGCTCCGCACATCCAAATAGGAGTGTCTTTGTTCAACCAAGAGGGAAGCTTAGTTTCAGCCGAAGAGACAGAATCAAACTCTTGCATAGGCGTTTTCATGACATCTCTATAAGTGTGATCTTTTAGATTAACCCTTGTTATCAATCCCACTTGCTTCAAGTACAAATAATTGTTTTCGCAATCTTGGATAAGCTGCACCTGTCGCATGAAAGCCTAAAGGTCTTCCCAATATGATTTTGTAATTGAGTTCCTCCCAAAGTCTACTATGGCAAAAGTGTGTTGATATTCAATCCCACAGGAATTAACTATCACTTTTTCTAGCAGTCCTAAGGGTCTTTCAATATGTCCATCAGCAAATTGCAATTTCATTCGAGTTTGTCTAATGGCTGGTTGTCCCCAGGATTCCAATACTGCTTTCGTGGCTATGGCTATGCCTGCCCTATTATCCAGTATTGCCATGGTTTCAATGTCATTATATTTCATTGGAAGGGCAGTGTTTCCTTCTTCCCCTTCATAGTATTCTCCAACTTTGTTCATTGGAACAGATCAAATCTCGTTGTTATCCATTTCGTGTTTCAATCTTTCTAATTTTTTTGCGATGAACCCCGTTATTCCCACCTTATCTAGGGTTTTCTGTAGATCATTCCATAAATCTGGTCTGATTTTTAACAGTTCTCCCAAAGTAAGCGTGCATTGGATGGGTGTAGATATTATTGAATGAATGTTGTCTACTTCTAGGGTCTGTTTTGCTCTTTTTACCTAAGTGGTCTTACACACTATGAATTCATCTTCGTTATCTCCCAAGTAAGAGGGTAATGTTTTCAAGGTTAATGGTTTAGACAATCCTAAAGCTTCAAATCCGCAATCCCCATACAAGGATTGTACATCCATGTCCATATCAAGAGCTAGATTGTTTATTCAAACTTCCTCTATAGGAGCTGACTTTAGAGTTAGGCTCCCATCACTGATCTCTCTAAATTTTTTCCATAAGTTTCCGAGCCAGTCTTCCTCTACAAATGGAATTCCATTTAAGGCATCTTCGCACTCTGCACTATAAGTTCTTGCTCTTTTGGTTCAATGTGGGGTTCTACCACCACTTCGGATTTTTTTTTATTGTCTCTTACCACAAGCTCTTAGGTTTTGCTATAATTTCGTGCTTGGGTTTCTGTTTTTCAAGCAACTCTTGCGTGATTCTTACCAAATTTTGATAAGCTTCAAGCTTAGCTGCTTCCATGTCTAGAGAAGGATAGTTTTTTCAAATTTTTTTCATGTTTTGGCATGTTTTAAGTCCTACTTGATAGGCTTCTTGTTAGGAAATAAGACGTAGCTAAATAGATAATTGAGTAGATTACTTAATGGAGAGAGACAGATTTACATACACGAGATTATAGAGTAGAGAGAGAGAGAGAGTACACACGATATACGTGGTTCACCCAATGTGGGCTACGTCCACGGGAAAGCAGCCACTCAATGGTTTTAGTACTTCAAAACAAGAAGTAGTTTACAAAGGGATTATATCCTTAATGGAGCTCCCGCCTTGCTTCACTCTCACCACCTCACACTGACCTTGTTGCATAAAATTCACACTATGAAATGTGTGTAGAAATGGCCTCCTTTTATAGGCCAAAAGGGCTGCCCTCTCTCATGAGAGGCAGCCATGTGTAGCGGCCCTTGTGTAGATAAGTCCAAATCGGACCCTTCAATCCGCCCATGTGTGGCCGCCCTTGAGAAGACAAATCCCTTCTGAATTCGGCCACCGGCCATTGACTTCCAGCCACCGGCCAACCGACCGGTTGTTTTCCGACCACTTTTCGACCGCCGTCCGGCCATAATATTCCGGCAAAGGGAAAAAAAATTCTCGGGGGCTTCCGTCCCCGAGGCCCCTAAAGTTGCCCCTAATTTTTGGCCGTGAAAATTTTGGTTTCCGGCGAGTGATTTTTCTTCATGCACGATGGCTTCTCCTCATAATGGCTTCCCCTCATAATGGGGGCCTTACAAATGTGAGCTTTTACCACAGAAGATTACAAGATAAATCAGGCTCCATACTTAACAATCTCCCACTTGGAGACTGATCTCAAAACCAAACATGTGAGACTGCTTTCCATCTTGGCTTCTTATCCTTGAATGCCGATTGAGGATGAGCAAAATCTCAACTTCTCCTTGTTGACCACCTTTGTAAACATGTCTGCGGGATTTTCACTTGTATGCACCTTTCCTAGCTTTAGTTGTCCCTCTTCCAAAAGAGTGCGTATGAAGTGATATCTCCCCTCAATGTGCTTTGTCCTTGAATGAAAGGCTGAGTTCTTCACAAGATGGATAGCGCTTTGGCTATCACTGTACAAGACACAATTGTCTTGTTTGAATCCAAGCTCTTCTAAGATTCTGTGAAGCCACATAATTTCTTTGCTTGCCTCCGTCATTGCTACATACTCTGCTTCCGTGGTAGAAAGTGAAACCACTTTTTGCAGCTTTGAAGCCCAGCTTACTGTTGTGCCTCCAACCGTGAGCACATAGCCAGTAGTGCTCCTTCGAGTATCTTTGTCACCTGCCATATCTGCATCAGCATACCCTTCTAGAAAAATACCAGTTCCTCCAAAATACAAAGCATTTGTTGTTGTCCCTTTTAGATACCTAAGTATCCACTTCACAGCTTGCCAATGCTCTTTACCTGGGTTGTCCATGAACCTACTCACAACTCCCACTGCATGTGCAATGTTTGGCCTTGTCCAGACCATAGCATACATTAGAGAACCTACCGCTGCAACATATGGAACTTTAGACATATAGGCTATCTCCTCTTGTGTCTTTGGACATATATCCTTCGTTAGTTTAAAGTGACCAGCCAAAGGTGTAGAAACTGGTTTTGCATTTTGCATTTCAAACCTTTCTACTACCTTCTTGATGTAATCTTCTTGAGATAGCTTTATTGTCTTCTTCGTTCTGTCCCTTGATATTTTTATACCAAGTATCCTCTTTGCAGCACCTAAATCTTTCATTAAAAAAGATTTAGACAACTCCTCTTTTAGGTCTTTGATGTCCTGCATGTTAGCACTTGCAATCAACATGTCATCAACATATAACATTAGGATGATGAATTTCCCATCTCCCAAATTCTTCGTGTAGACGCAGTGATCCGAGTTGCATCTTGTGAATCCATGATCCAACATCCATCGATCAAATTTCAAGTACCATTGTCTTGATTCTTGCTTTAAACCATACAAGTTCTTCTTTAATCTACAAACCATTTTCTCGTTACCTTTTCTTCATACCCCTTTTGGTTGAAGCATGTAGATTTCCTCCTCTAAGTCACCGTGAGGGAATTCCATATTTACATCCATTTGCTTGAGATTTAGATCATGAGCAGCCACAAGGCTTAAGACAAGCCTAATTGAGTTCATTTTTACAACAACAGGAGAAAATATTTCATTGAAGTCAATACCTTTCTTTTGAGAAAAACCTTTTACCACAAGCCTAGACTTGTACCTTTTCTTCCCACCTTCTTCTTCCTTCACCTTGTACACCCATTTGTTTTGAAGTGCCCGCTTATCTTTAGGCAACTCAACCAATTCCCATGTTTGGTTGCGATGTAGTGAGTCCATCTCCACTTGCATGCTCTTCGTCCATTCTTCTTTGGATTCATGTTGCATAGCTTCATCGTATGATACCGGCTCTCCAGAGTCTGAGATCAAGAGATGGTTGAAGGAAGGAACAAACCTTTCTGGAGGTCTACTTACTCTTGTAGATCTTTGGGGAATAGGTTGAGGCTCCTCATTTGGTTGACGTTGTTGCACATTGTCACCGTTTGCAGTCCTTGAGTCTACACCGTCCTCAAGCTCTATGTACTCATCACCTATTTCTTTTGTTTCATTTCTTTCCAAGTAATCTTTGTACATATTTTGTTCGTTAAAAATTACATCCCTACTCCTTAAGATTTTACCATCTTCAGGATTCCATAGGCGATACCCAAAGTCACCTTCTCCATAGCCAATGAAAAAACACTTTTTGGACTTTGCATCCAGCTTTGATCTTAGGCTTCTATCTATGTGCATGAAAGCCTCACACCCAAACACTTTGAGAAATGCATAATTCACCGGTTTACCTGTCCATGCCTCTTCTGGAACTCCCCCATCCAATGCCGTTGAGGGTGACCGATTGATTAAGTACACAGACGTACTTACAGCTTCGGCCCAAAGCTCAAGCGGTAGGCCAGCATGTAGCCACTGTTGGGGTATAAAGCCCAATGTGGTCGCCCAGGTAAGTGGGCGGGCCGCCAGGTATGTACATATATTCTTTTGTAAAAACCTAATAAGAACTCACTATGCTCTACACATTACAGTAGAGCGAGTTCACTATATCGTCGTGCTCTTCTCCTCACACTCTCTCTCGCGTCACACTTCCGCTCATACTCCTTCAACTGGTATCAGAGCTCAGATCGAGGCTCGGGGCAGCACTGCAAGAGGCTAGAGTCACCAGCTCAGATTGCAGTGAAATTCGACAGGCAAAGACAGGTCATCTCGGCCACCGTTCGGCTTTGACAAAGTTCTGCGCAGGCCATTTTCGACTACATGGTCTCAGCGGGTGCAGATCCAACTCTGCAAATTTGGGGTTTTCGGCCTACAATTGCAGGTGCTGAGGATATCGACACTCCCAGAGTGTTGATTTGTGGCTGTCTACACATCGAAGGACGGCTCACAGTTCTTGGAGGCGTGTCACATACAACACGGGCGCATCTACACACAGATTGTAGGCGACATCCACTAGTTCATCAGGTAGCTTGTGTTTGCTGCTTGATATTCCAGATTTCATCCTGACATTGCAGGTACTTCCACATGGGATGTATTGTCAGAGATGATGTATGTCTGTTGAGGGTTTGCTGGCTGTGAGTCACGCAGCAAACAACCGCCGCAGCGGTTACAGCATACAGTGGGAAATTTGTGGATGTATGACTTTGTGGGAAGTCTATGTATTGTCAGATTCACTGCAGCCTTTGTTGAGGGTCGAGTGAGGTTTTATTGAGCTGGGGGATTCTCGAATGTTGAGATCCTTTCGGTGATACAGGTCTTGGAGCGATCCCTCGAGCACCCTTAGATAGGCAGTTAGGATGTATTGACTGTGAGTTAGACAGTTGGGATTGCATCTTTGCTTTACTGCCGCTGAGGCATTGTCGCAGTCTATGCTTACAGGACAGTGAGAGACAGTACAGGTGCAGGACAGGTTTACCCACAGCTTACAGTGTTAGAGAGATAGTGGTTTTTTGAGCTGTTTTTGGTCTGTTTTTTGAGTACACCAGAGCCATTTTACAAAGGAGACTCTACCGAAATTTCTGCAGAATCTGAAGCTTTCTTGGTTCATTTGACAAGTTGATAGTGGTTCAGAGGTCGGTTTACAGGGGAAACTCTGCCGAATTTTTCCCAAGAAAGTAAACTACTGTGAAGCGTAGCTATGGCTGGGGATCACAGGACACTGCTCTTTACAATATCAAGAAGCTGGATGGAACCAATTTCCCATTGTGGAAGAAGCAGATTTGGCACGTGTTGGTACAAAAGAAGCAGATAAAACCTATAAAGCTCAAGGGGATAAAACCAGAAGATATGGACGAAGATGAATGGAGCGAAATGGATGAATTGGCACTTTCTACCATTATGCTGACTTTGGCAGAAAGCGTTTACTTCAATGTAGCAGACGAGATGTCGGCTTATCAAGCATGGTTAAAGCTGAGTGATCTTTATGAGAAGCAGAGTGCAGCTTCACAGGTATACTGGCTTAAGAAGCTTGTTGACTTGAAGATGAAAGAAGAGACACCTATGTCCAATCATCTGAATGAATTCAACACAATCTACAGTCAGTTGTCAGCTCAAGGTGTCAAGTTTGATGAACCTGTTAGAGCTATGTTTCTATTGATCACATTGCCGGAAAGTTGGGACACTTTTCGCACAGCTTTGAGTAATTCTGCACCTCCAGATGGTTTGAACATAGCAGGTGTAGAAGGAAGTCTGCTTACTGAAGAAACCAATAGAAAGACAATGGACAAAGGCAAAGGAACAGCCTTAGTTGTCAGGGGAAGGACCAAAGAAAAGTACAAGGTGGAAAGAGAAATCAGTCTCGTAGCAAGTCCCGCAGTGCTAAAGGCAAGAGTGACATAGAATGCTACCATTGTGGCAAGAAAAGTCACATGAAAAGAGACTATAGAGAATGGAAAGCAAAAAAAGGCAAAGAGAAAGCTGAAGACCATGGTGAGAAGAACAGGTCCTCAGTGAAGATTCAAGAAATAAATGTGACAAACACTGTTGCAGAGGATGACAGTCTAGTGTCAGGAGACATCTACTTCTTGAAGAATACAATGGACTCAGCTCTTCTTACAGCATCTGATGGAAATGCACTGAGTGACTGGATTATAGACTCAGGGGCATCACTTCATGTGTCTCCAAACAAGGAGTGGTTTACCTCTTATGTGACCACTAAAGATCGTGTTCGGCTAGGCAATGGGCAGACATGTGAGATCTTAGGTGTTGGAGATGTTCAATTGAAGTTTCAGAATGGCTCTTCTTTCACGCTAAAGAATGTGAGACAGGTTCCCGCAATTACAAAGAGCTTGATCAGCACAGGTTTACTTGATGATGCTGGCTACGTCACCACTTTTGGGCATAACATGTGGAAGATATCCAAGGGTTCTATGACAGTAGCACATGGAGCAAAGTCTGGCGGACTTTACATGATTTATGTATCAAATGTCTCTAAAAATGTAATCAATGTAACCGAGCAGCCGAATGTTTCTTTGTGGCATAGCCGGTTAGGACATATGTCCAAGAAGGGAATGGAAATCTTGTCTCGTTCTGGTTATTTTCCTAGCTTTTCATTTAATGATTTTGAATTCTGTGAACATTGTCTATATGGTAAGCAAACACAGCAGCCACATAAGCATAGAAGCAGTAGAAGAGATACACAGTTGGCACTTGTTCATACTGATTTGTGTGGACCTATGCCTAGCCTATCTCTAGGGGGAGCTTCTTACTTTATGACATTTATAGATGATTACTCGAGGAAAGTATGGGTTTAAATTCTCAAGCACAAGGATGAAGCGTTTAGTGTTTTCAAACGTTTGTGACACTTGTGGAGAATCAGAGTGGCAAGAAGCTTAAATGCTTACGCACTGACAATGGTGGAGAGTATGTTTCAAAGGCCTTTCAGGACTTTTGTGAGTCAAAAGGTATAAAACGTCAACTTACTGCTCCTTACAATCCTCCTCAAAATGGTGTTGCTGAGAGGATGAATAGGACCATACAAGAGAAGGTCAGAAGTATGTTGTCTAATGCACAGCTGCCAACTGGGTTTTGGGCTGAAGCTGTATCAACAGTTGTTCATCTTATAAATAGATCTCCTAGCAAGGTTTTGCAGAAGGGTTTAGTGCCAGAGAAGGTATGGTCAGGCAAAATGCCCTCATACAAGCATCTCAGAGTCTTTGGCTGTGAGGCATATACTCACGTTCCAAAGGAATTTAGGAACAAACTTGAGCCAAAGAGTAGAAAGTGCATCTTTCTAGGCTATGGTAATTCTGGTGAGATGGGGTACATACTTTGGGATCCCGAATCTAGAAAGGTTATCCGCAGCAATGATGTTCACTTTAATGAAGCCAAATATCATTCTAAACGAGAGAGGGTTGAGGAGATTAGAAGAGTTGTCTTCCAAGAAGATGGACCTGCACGTGCAAGACAAAATGTCAGGGCTCAAGAGGAGCAAGGACAGGATAGAGTGGAACCACAGGTTGTGGTTGAGCCTGAGCCACCTATTGTGCGTAGATCTGGACGTGTCACGTGACCTCCTGATAGGTTTGTTCCATCTATGAACTATGTCATGTTGACTGATTGCAATGAGCATTCATGTTACAAGGAAGCAGTGCAAATGAAGGACTCCGGGAATTGGCAATTGGCCATGCAGTCAAAGATGATAGATCTACATAAAAACAAGACATGGAAGCTAGTTAAATTACCACAGGGCAAAAAGGCTCTACCTTGTAAATGGGTTTACAGGTGTAAGATCACCGCTCATGATAGTCAGCCAAAGTACAAAGCAAGGCTTGTTGCCAAGGGCTTTAAGCAAGAACAAGGCATTGACTTTGATGAAGTCTTCTCTCCGGTGGTCAAGATGACTACATTGAGATGCTTTCTTGCATTGGTTGCCATATTAGATTTGGTGTTGCACCAAATGGATGTCAAGACAGCGTTCTTGCATGGTGATTTAGATGTGGAAATTTACATGCAGCAGCCAGAAGGGTTTGTTGAGAAAGGCAAGGAAGATTGGGTATGCCAGTTGTTAAAGAGTCTTTATGGCTTAAAACAATCACCGAGGGCATGGTACCATAAGTTCCACAAGTTTATGCTTTCTCAAGGCTACAAGCGTAGTGAGTTCGATCACTGTCTATATACAAAGAAGGCTAAGGATGGCAGTTGGCTGATCCTTATTTTGTATGTGGATGAAATGTTGATTGCTGGCAAGCACTTGGAAGAAATTTCAGCTTTGAAGTCAAAGATGGCAAAATCGTTTGACATGAAAGACATGGGTGAGGCAAGTCATATACTTGGTATGCGCATTGAGAGAGACAGATCAAAGAAGTTGATTTGGTTATCTCAAACAGAGTATATTGACAAGGTTTTGCAACGTTTCAATATGGAGAAGGGAAAGGCATTGAGTGTTCCATTGCCACCATATGTGAAACTTAGCAAACAAGATTGTCCTGTGTCTGAGGAATAACAGGCTGAAATGGATAAGATTCCATATGCGTCTGAAGTGGGTAGTTTAATGTATGCAATGATTGCTACTCGCCTAGACATTGCATTTGCAGTGGGAGTAGTAAGTCGATACATGTCAAACCCAGGCAAGAAACATTGGGAGGCAGTGAAAGGAATATTGAGATACCTGAAAGCTACAAAGAGTATGCGTATATGCTATGGGAGTCAGGAGCTAAGTGTAAAGGGTTTTACAGACTCAGATTATGCAGGTGACTTAGACAACCGAAGGTCTACGTCAGGGTATGTCTTTACATTGGCTGGTGGAGCAGTATCATGGTGTTCTAGATTACAAGATTGGGTTACTCAGTCTACTACAGAGGCTGAATATGTTGCAGCATCAGAGGCATGCAAAGAATCAATTTGGCTTAATCGACTAGTAACAGATTTGGGAATCAAAGAAGAGATGCCTGTGTTATATTGTGATAGTGAAAGTGCTATACAATTGGCTCGCAATCCAGTTTATCACTCAAAGACAAAGCATGTGGATGTGAAGTATCATTTCATCAGGGAAATGCTCGAGGATAAGCAACTTCAGCTTGTCAAAGTTCACACCACAGAAAATCCTGCTGATCTACTTACAAAAGGACTTCCCTCAGAGAGCTTTGCGCATTTTTGCAAGCAGTTAGGTGTAGGGTAATACATCACTTCTCTACATCTCTTGTATATTATCTTGTATAGTAGCTTCTCTCACACTTAAAGTACCACATTGGACTTTAAGTGGGAGGTTTTTGGGGTATAAAGCCCAATGTGGTCGCCCAAGTAAGTGGGCGGGCCGCCACGTATGTACATATATTCTTTTGTAAAAACCTAATAAGAACTCACTATGCTCTACACGTTACAGTAGAGCGAGTTCACCATATCGTCGTGCTCTTCTCCTCGCACTCTCTCT
The DNA here is from genome assembly GCF_014529385.1 of Adiantum capillus-veneris. NCBI lineage: Eukaryota > Viridiplantae > Streptophyta > Polypodiopsida > Polypodiales > Pteridaceae > Adiantum > Adiantum capillus-veneris. Next base: position 122,213,695 of record NC_140957.1, on the reverse strand, counting down.
CGCGTCGCACTTCCGCTCGTACTCCTTCAGCCACATGCTTTGTGCTCGCTCCATGATTGTCCTGTTCATCCTTTCTGAAATGCCATTTTGTTGAGGTGTCCTTGGGGTTGTCCTTTGCCTCCGAATGCCATTGCTAGCACAAAAGCTTTTAAAAGCTTGGCTGCAATATTCACCTCCATTGTCAGATCTGAGGCATTTAACCTTGGTACCTGTTTCATTCTCCACAAAGGCTTTCCACCTTTGAAATATGGAAAATACATCGGACTTATTCTTCATGACATAAACGCATGTTTTTATAGTCTCATCGTCTATGAATGTTACATAGTACAATGAGCCACCAAGTGATGGTGTACTTGCAGGACCCCAAACATCAGAATGAACCAACTCAAGTGTTTTATTTTTTCTTTCATTTCCTGATTTTTGAAATTTCACCCTCTTTTGTTTACCATAAACACAATCTTCACAAAACTCTAAGTCCACTTCTTTCAAACCTAGTAGAAGCTTCTTTGTTTGAAGGATTTGCATTCCTTTGGCACTCATATGCCCAAGCCAGTAGTGCCAAACCACACTGTCAACATCTGTAGTTGCTACATAAGCTGAAGGTTGCGTGCTAACAGTACACAAGTAAAGTGTACCGACCTTTTCTCCTTTGGAAACCACCAAAGATCCCTTTTCTCCTTTGTCAACCACCAAAGATCCCTTTGAGATCTTCCACCGTTTGTTTCTGAATGCAATGTTGTGACCTTCATCGTCCAATTGTCCTGTAGAGATCAAATTTCTGCGAAGAGAAGGAACATGCCTAACATCTTTAAGCTTCCATTCATTTTCGTTAGCAGTTTTGACAGAAACTGTACCTTTGCCGACAATCTCACAAGCTTCATCATCTCCCAAGTATACATACCCAAAATTACCTTTGGTGTAGTCTTGGAAATGTTGCTTGTGTGGTGTCGCATGGAATGAAGCCCCAGAATCTACTATCTAGGAATTAGACACATCCTCTAATGAGAGAATTAGAGCATCTTGCTCTACTTTACCTGCCACATTGGCCTCCAATGTTGGCTTGTTGTCTTGAGACTGTGTCTCCTTCTTCTTCTTGGACCAGCAATCCTTCTTGACATGGCCCTTCTTGCCGTATTTCCAACATTCAAGAACTGAATTTGTGCGTGACTTGCTCCTCCTTGAGCGATCATGACCCTTTTGGTTTTTGAACCTCTCCTTAGGTCTTCCTCTTGTTTCTACTGACAGTGCAGCACTTGATGATTCTCCTGTGCTTCTCCTTCGTATTCCTCACTTAGGAGAATACCCATAACATTATCAAACTTAAGAGTATTTGTGCTAGAAATAGAATTACTTACAGTCATCACAAGGCTATCCCAACTATCCGGTAGAGATTATAGTATAAGGAGGGCTCGCACTTCGTCATCCAAATTGATTTTCACCGATCGAAGTTGACTTATGTTTGTGTTAAAGTAATTTAGGTGTTCTGCAACTGAACCATTCTCTGCCATCTTTAGATTTAACAAGCGCTTCATAAGAAATACCTTATTGGATGCCGATGGTTTCTCGTAGAAGTCATCAAGTGACTTCATCAAGTCCTCCGTGGTCCTCATCTCCGCAACATTGAAGGCCACCATTGACTCTAAGCTTAACCGGATTGTTCTCAGTGCCTTTCGATCAAGGAAAATCCATGCTTCATCTGCCATCGTTGCGGGCTTCTTTGCAAGACCGCCTAGTGGCAAATAGTGGTCCTTCTGGTAGAGATAGTCTTCAATCTGCATCTTCCAATGTTGGTAGTTTTTGCCGTTGAACTTTTCAATCTTGAGCTTCCCTTCCTCCGCCATAACTCCCACTCAATTCAAGGAATCCTTTCCTTGAGATAATTTAGCTACGAGTAAACCTTGCTCTAATACCAGTTGTTAGGAAATAAGACGTAGCTAAATAGATAATTGAGTAGATTACTTAATGGAGACAGACATATTTACATACACGAGATTATAGAGTAGAGAGATAGAGAAAGAGAGTACATACGATATACGTGGTTCACTCTACGTCCACGAGAAAACAGCCACTCAATAGCTTTAGTACTTCAAAACAAGAAGTAGTTTACAAAGGGATTATACCCTTAATGGAGCTCCCGCCTTGCTTCACTCTCACCACCTCACACTCACCTTGTTGCATCAACTTCACACTATGAAATGTGTGTAGAAATGGCCTCCTTTTATAAGCCAAAAGGGCTGCCCTCTCTCATGAGAGGCAGCCATGTGGAGCCGCCCTTGTGTAGATAAGTCCAAATCGGACCCTTCAATCTGCCCATGTGTGGCCGCCCTTGAGAAGACAAGTCCGCTTTTGAATTTGGCCACCGGCCACCACTGGCCATTGACTTCCGACCACCGTCCACTGGCCATTGACTACCGGCCAACCGATCGGTTGTTTTTTGACCACTTTTCGGCCTCCGTCCGACCATAATATTCCGGCGAAAAGGAATATTCCGGTGAATGAAAAAAAAAGTCTCGGGGGCAGAAAGGCCCCTAAAGTTGGCCTTGATTTTTGGCCGTGAAAATTTTGGTTTTCGGCGAGTGATTTTCCTTCACGCACGATGGCTTCTCCTCATAATGGGGGCCTTACAAATGTGCACTTTTACCACAGAAGATTACAAGGTAAATCAGGCTCCATACTTAACACTTCTAAGGCTGCATTAATAGGCTCAAAATTTTTATCAACCAAAATTGATCCTCCAGATTTCACGGTTGTTTCTTTGATTTCACTTCCAGGTTCTTTCACCTTTTCCTGGAATAGCTTTTTTGCTTTTTCCTCAATTTCAGCTCGTTATTTCTGTTTTCTCATTTCATACCTTTTGCTTCTTCTTCTTTTGGTCTTTTGAGAGACAACTTTTGTATTCTCCGAATCATCCAAGGAGTTATATTTCTTTTTCTTAACATGGGCTCTAGTGATTACCTTGATTGGAATAATCGGTTCACTCTCAGATGAGCTATTCGGTATCACTTGGACTATGTTCACTACTGTTTTATCTTTGTTTAAAGGATTTTTAAGACAATCTTCTGGAAAGTGTCCTCTCTTTTTGCAACATTGTGTGCAGTAAGCTTTGAGGTTTTTGTCAGGCTCTAGGCATTCATTTTTCCAATGATCATTTGCACCACAGTTGTGACAGTTTCCCGTTCTTGGCTTAATCATGGGTTCTACCATAGGAGTTCTAACACCTTGATTAGCTATATAATACATTGGCGCGAGCTCTAGTGGAGCATAAGTCACAGGTTCTTCCATTGGTGGTGGATGTGAATTATACCAATCTCCTTCTACCATTATTGTAGATAGACTAGGCTCAGCATAGGGTGTAAGAAGCACTAGTGCTTGTTCATCTATGACTCCTTCTGAATGCATGTACTTCACAGGCACTGCATTATGTCTTGGATATGGAGGTCGTTGACCCTACACGGGTTGAGGGCTTTCCATACCTATCGGTGGTCTTTGAGCTGGTCCCATGTTAGGTTGGTATCTGTACATGGGTTGTCCTTGTGGCCTCATGGACACGTACCAAACATTCCCATCATACTTTGGTCAGTAGTAGCAGTCATTGGTCTCATGGTTGATCCATTTACCCTCGATTCCACACCATTTTTGTGGTCTAATTGGTTGTCCCTGTTGAGGTTTTCGCTGCCCTGGTCCTATCATAGGTGCTTTTTGCATGTTATTCATCATGTCATTCATCCTTTTGAGCATGTCCTCTATGGTTGAAAGTGGTGTTGTAGCCGTTCACACTTGTGTTGGTTTAATGGGTGTTGTTTTCTCACTTTGATTATCCTTAGGAACATCTTCTTCATTGAAAATATCACAATTGTCTCCTAAGTCAATCGCATCTGACACACACTCTTCTAGGGTTGTATGCTTCTTGCTACACAGTATAGCATGAAGTTCTTTGTTTAGCAGTCCCTCTATAAGCGATGATACTAGTCGTTATTATGTAGTTATCTCAACCTCTAGGCATCTGGCAATGTATTGTTTCATTCGAGTTGTACAATCGCTAACAGACTCACCTTGTTTCTGTTTAAAGCTGTAGATTTGAGCTACTGTATTTTGTTTGATCCTCGTTTTGGAACAAGCAGCTACAAATCCTTGAGCTAATGTATTCAAGTCCATGATTGACCCTGGTGGAATGTTTTGGAACCATGTCTATTCTTTTCCTTCTAATGTCATTCCAAACCCCTCGAATTGAGTATAAAAATAGAATATGCGTTCTTCTCTTAGCACCAGCTTAAAGCTTGCTAAGTGGTCGTATGGATCCCTTGATCCACTGTATTTTCTGACCTATTTTTGAAAATCAGCTGGTCTGACACGTCTATTTGGTTCAACTCCCGGTCTCCTGGAAGTTGGTCCTGTTCTGAGTCCTTCAAACCAGTCTATTGGAAATAGTGACTCATGTAGCCCTGGACTGACCTTAGTGTCACCCGGTTTTCTACGTGATGAGGTGGTTTCTAGTTTCTTAACATTACTCTTAGAAGATCTATCGCGATGTTCATCTCTTGGAATAGTTTATGGTCCTTGGCCTAGGATCCAATCCCTTATTGAATATCCTTGCTATTTGGTTTGTTCCACCTCCTCAAGAGTCATCATAACAAAATTGTTGTTATAACAATCCCTAAACATGTAGGTTAGTAGATCTGTTGGCTCCTTTTCTTTGATCTTGAAGATATAGATGATCTTCATTGGTGTTAGTTGTCCTGATTTGGCATGCAAAGTTCAAAGAAGATCTTTTACGTTTCTATCCTCCCAACAATAGACTCCGATCCTAGGATCATCAGTACTAAGCCGTTTCAAAGGCTTCAAATCAACTTGATCGTATCCCTCGAATTCTAAAGTTGATGGTCCTTCTTTTGCGGCCATATTTGGAATTATGTATTTACTTCTAACCCCCATTTGTCTATCATGTCAGGGTTTTTGACTTGTAAATATTGAGTGCCGTTTTGATCTATGTACATTTTTCCTTGTTTGTTTGCCCTAATTTTCTCTTCAAACTCAATATCATTGTTAGAAGCTGGACACACCTTACGGAAAATGACGGCTCAATAGATTATTAATTTTTTTAATTATTCATTGAGAAAACCCGACATTTCACCTTGTAAATATTGGGACTTACAGAAGTTTTCAGATTGTATCCCAGTTTTGACATTTAGATTGAGTAGATGGTTAATTTGGAACTTTAGGGTTTGAGAATTGTAAGGTATTTATACCACTTTTTGACCTTAATGAAAAACTTTTTGTCATTTTCAAAATGTTTTTGAAGTCTGAGAGTGAGCGTACTGTGTACGAGAGAGAGTGCGAGCTTCATCTTGACGCTACGCACGTACCAGTGGTCGGAATCGAGTGCAGAGAAGTGCAGCGTGTTGCCCCCGACGAGAGCTACGCGCCGATACCTACATTGTGCACGTACGGTCTGGTTTTGCAAGCTCTATCTACGAGCTTCATCTGGTGATTCGGTGAGCATACGTTGTCCGATTTTGCATTGCAGCATATCCACGTGTTCGCATTGAGTAGAGCTACACATTAGGCACTTTAGATTTTGGAAACGGAGACCTACAAATTTTGGCCAGACATCCTACGTGATTTTGCACCGGGTGTTTTGGGTTGGGGTTTTGGTTCATAGACCTTAGGGAGAGCGACTTATTGGTGTTAGTAGGGTCTCCTTCAAGTTCTGTGGTATTTCGAGATTGTTTGATGGGTGTTCGGCTCTAGAAAGCGTTGTAGGAAGTTTCCTCTTATGCACTCCTGAAGTCTGTGACTTAGACATTGGGTAGATACCTCTGTAGGCATTGGTTAGGAGTCGGCTGAGTGTAGGTTGACACCCTATGCTTGCTTCCACGCACCTGCCGGTCGAGCTTTGTCCTTAGCTGACAAATCTTGCTAGGTGAGTTCGCGTTGTGCTGACTTCCGTCGCGGCGTATCCATCCAACATTAGCGCCGCTGTCGGGGACGAAAACCTTAGGTAGGTGACCGATACTAGTCCTTGAAGATAGGGATTCTTTGGCTTGCCAAGAGTCTCGTTTTACATTTAGATAGGATCAGAGGGTGGAGGACCCTCTAGGTCTTAGACGGAGTCTAGGGAGCGTGTGTCTGGCCTAGATCCTTCGACTTAGGTAGATTTAGGTAGACTGAGATAGTTTTAGGTATTAGAAAAGTAGGAGTTGGAGTGGTAGAAGTGGTGAAAGGAGAGCTTGAGAGTCCGGAGAGTCTAGAAAGCAAACAAAACACCATTATCACCATTTCACATAATGAGTAGGAGTAGAGTAAGTAGGACATCATGATTCAGGATCTAGAGCATTTCATGCATGTATACTTGCTTGGTAGATTCATCACAAGGTTGTAAAAGACGCAAAAGTGTGTTTGAAAGCTGAAGTGAAGTCTAAAAGTTACTATGAGTGTTTCTGATAGAGCTACAAAGCATCGGGAGCATTTCTATCAGGAACAAATTTAATTTTAAGCCAGGAGACATCCTACACGTCTACAGGTTAATCTGGTGGGAATTTTGGAATTTTGAGTTGACCAGTGTGTTTAGAAGGTGGGGTTTACACTATTTTCACCTGTAAAGTGGAAATTTGACCATATCCTGACAGGATAAGGCCAGACAGACTGATCCTACCCAAATTGTGCCAAGGCATTATTTTAAGACCAAAACCATAGGATGACTGCATGAGCATGATTTGCATGATATATTGAGTGACTGAGAGAGGTTTCATCTCATTTGAGTGAGAAAATTGGGTTCTGAGCAGATTTTTGCACTTTAGATTGAAAAGCTAAAATAGGGAACTTTTGAAATCCAAACCAAGATCTAAGCATACCACTGGGTTTCTGACATCAAGGGGAAGTTGTGGGTCAAGTCTGGGGTCAAACAGGCCAAAAAGACATCCTACGCGTAGGATGTCATCTGTGTGATTTTGCACCCCAAACCTAAATTTGAGCATACCAACGTGATCAGCATCTCAAGGAGAGTCTGTGCTTTGCATTTGAAGCCGTTCTGGGCAAAAAGACGTCCTACGCGTAGAATGTCTAAAGCAAGAAATTGAAGCCAGATACTGATTGTGGGCATAACAAGGTGTTGTATAGCCTGAAGCAAGGCTCCTAGTCAATTTTGGTCCAAATTGGAGTTGATTTGACTGATCAAGACCGGCAGCAGGCTATCGAAACAGATTTCGAATCCATTGACCAGCTTATAGGTGTCCAAATCAAAAAGTAAAAACAGTTGTGGACTCAGCACATCAAGGGGAATCCATAGTGCAAGAATCCAGGAAAAACAGAGCAGGAGACGTCCTACGTGTAGGATGTCTACTGGGGCTTAGTGAAGAGAAAATTTGACTAAGCCTATACAGTGAGGTTCCATTTGGCTTAAGGGTTCCATAACTTTTTTTGGAAGTGAAATTGAACCTTGTTTGACCTTTTGACGGAGCAAAGACTTGATTCAGACTTTTCACGTAAATTGACCAACATCTGAGGGAAGTACAGTTCCACATTAGCAGACCTAATCCAGAACACCAGCAGTGTATAAAATACAGTAGTGGTTGAGGTTAACTCTTGAGTTATACCAATCATTACTAAGAGCACCTCTAGCGGTTAAATGCTTTGATTCGATTGCAGAAATTAAACGCTTGTGTACAGGTATATTCAGCAGCAAAACAAGAAGTTGTCAGGAAACTGATCCTTTGCCAGGTGAATGGTTAGATTTTTAATAAATTGCATTGATAAGTTTCATGAATTTAAGGTCAGGAAGATACATTTTTAGAGACCAAAAGGTGACAGGTGACCAAGGTAGCTTAGTGTTCACCGAGGAGAGTGTAACCCAGGCAAGGCTAGATCCACTAGCACCGATTATTGAGGAGGGTAGTGATACTGACACTTCATCAGACAAATCCTTCTTCATGATGGGTAGTCAACAGCAAGGAGGTTTCACCTATGACGGACCAATGCCAGGAGGAAGCCCCCCCTGAATCCTTTGAATGATTCCAAGTTCACTGTGATCTTCTTAGAAGGAACTAACTCGAGGGGAGCCGTAGTCTATTCTGACTATCAAGGACGCAAGTGTATTTGTATTGAAGAAAGACCGGCTGAGAGACTAGAGATAATTCGAGTCTATGATGATGGAGATAGATTTCAAGACGAAAAGGGGAACCACTATCTGATAGTTAGTAACCTTGAAGATTACAACAGAATGGAGATAACGTGGCTAAAGGGAAAATGGTTTCAGAAACTCAAGAACCGCCTCCAAACATTGATCGACCTGGAGCAATTTTTATGTATGATAAGAAAACAACCAAGGTTTCAAATTATAATGAGAATGTGGGAATTTACAAGCATGAGAGTGAGGGAATAGTCTCTTACTTTTGCTGCAAAGAACCATACCCAAACGAGTTAAGCAAAGACAAGGTTCTTTACTTATTCTCTTATGAAACTGCTATGGGGAAGGATATAGTTTTTGTTGATAGGTATGGGCGAGAATACCAACGTATTCTCCAAGAAGAGGTGGAAAAGGCAACAGTTCCAGGAGCATCAACATATGCCCTCGATGAAGTGCCAAGAGCCACCTACACCCCTAGCAAGTCGACAAATCCCTTTTCAGAGGAGTATGACGCGACCTCACATTCTACCCGACCGCAGACATTCAACAATCAAAACCAATCAGCAACTCATCCATCATTGCAGGCATGGCTCCGACAGAGTGCAACATTGGACCAAGACCGAAATTGAGATGGTTATCAAGCCACACGAGGGCTAAGGGATTTACAAGAACCACCACTCTACTCAAGGTATCAAGGCGAGAGTAAGCCAAAGACTCAAGGGTCAACAGAGCCTGGAAGACCACCCAGAGAATGAGTTCGAAGAGATGAACCATCTCTTGCAAGAACTATTAGAAATTATGGCTTAGGAGCACCACTAGGAGAGGAACCAGCCTACTACAGAAGACCAGAGGAGGTATATAGATTGAGACATGGAGATCCAATGATGAGATTTGTAGACCGTCATAGAATTAGACCTTCTCAAGTGCAAAAATGGGTAAACAATAAATACACAAGAAACAGAGATCCAAGAGATCATGTAGCAGCCTTTGTGCGTGTAATTAGAGCGGAAGAGGTGTTAGACTTCCCTACCCAATTTGCAGGGTTTGGACTAACCTTAGAGGATGATGTTGCTACTTGGATTGACACCGTGGAGCGTAGAGACTTTGCGTCTATGGAGGAATTGTTTGACGAGTTTATCAAAGAAGTCTCACAAAGGGGGATAGCTCATAATACGGTCTCACAAATCCATAAATTCAAACAGAAAGAGGGGGAATCTGTACGAAAGGCAGCCCTACGACTAAAAAGATATGTTAAGTTCTTCCTTGTGGAAGAACTGCCAACTCAGTCCAGACTTATGCTTATATTTATCCAAGGACTAAGGAATGCCGATCTCCAGAAGGACTTACATATGAAGAAGAGCACGACGTTGAATGAGTTAACTAAGGAGGCTCTTTACCTTGTGGACAATGGTGCGGTCTACAAAGAGGGTGAGTTCAAGGACCTTGACGACAATTCATCCTCACAACAAAGTGGAAGCAAGTCTTCTAAGACATCACCGAAAAGAGAAGTAGCTGTAAACCAAGAGCAGCTTGTAGAGGAAGTGCTAAAAAAGATTAACTTGTACGCCAAACCCCAGGCCAAACAGCCCAAGTGGTGTGCTATTGAACAAAAATGGACAAACCATGGGACGGAGGAATGTTATTATAACAAGGGATATGTGAGAGGGAGACCTTACGCTCCCCAAGCTCAGGTAGCATCTCCTCAAGTTCCACCAATGCCTATATATCAAGCAGGAAACCTACCAGGACCTATAGGTGTATAAAGACCACAACCAGTGTTGGGGCAACAACCACCCCTACCAGGATTACGACCAGTCGGCATAAGATACACACCAACCATAACCGAATCAGAAGAGAAGGATTTGGTGCCTATGCATACATATTATGAAGATCCCAGTGGATCTGTGGCATATCCTGTCTACTATCCACCAGAAGAACCCTCAACACCAGAACCATGGAGCATGATGGGAGGTGCAGGACCACTAACAGCTGCACAAGTAGCAGGAGAAGGAAGATATAGCTTAGATGAACGAACATTGTTGTTCATAGCCAACGGAGGCATGGGTGGGCAGAGACATGCATACCAACAAAGAGGAGCTCAAGGAGCACCTCAACAGCCTAAAGGACCCTGCTACAAGTGTGGTGGAGACCATTGGCTAATAGACTGTCCTCATGATGAAATCATTAGAGTCAACGCATATTGCACCGAGTGTGGAGTTACTCATTTGATTCCTGATTGCCCTAAGAACCCAAGCAAAGGAGCAAAAACTACCTTGAACATGCTGGAAGTAGTGCCTTCCAGTGGAGGGTCAGAAAACGAAACAATCATACCTATTCAGGCAGTGACACGAGCCCAAGCTCAAAGAATGATGAACGAACCCATAATTGAAGAACCAAAAACCGATGCCCCAAGTTCAGAAACGAAAAATCAGAGAAGCACTTGGAAAGCTAGAAAGGCGTTGTTGTGCTGTAACACGTACATAGTGGGAACGCATGCTACAAGATCTATCTTGTAACTTTTTAGATACATAATTATCTTTCCTATAATGTATATATGCATATTTAAGTATAATAATAAGCCTTCTATCTCATCCTGTTATTTTTCTCAAGGGTAACCTATCCTTACTTTACCATCAGAAAATACTATGGGAAAATCTCAATAGATCCGCCTCTTTAACTTGGGGCAAAAAGCATTGATTCTTTATTTCTACTATCTCATTATCATCTCACACCCTAGCTAGATCCTATATCTAGGGTAAACTCCAATATATATATATATTCTATGTATTTATCATATTTTTCTTATATTTCTTTTTAAATAGCTACTAGGAAGGAATCATATCCTAGTGGGACACTAGGTGGCATGATTTCAAAGATACACTTATTTTAATACATTATTGCAAGCATGATTACAAAACTTTTTCAAGGAGCAATGTCATGCTTTCATATGGCATGAGGTGTCCTTTGGAATCAAATGAAAGTATAGGCTAAGGGGACCACATGAAGACTTTTGCTGCCAGAAATGGACCCTATTTTGATGAATTTTTTACACAAGGTTCCAATCCAAATTGGAAAATGATTTTAAAATGAAAATCGTAGCTAATGAGCTGAATTTTCTGCCCATAGTTTACTTTTTTATTTGGAGCTACGGTTGAGGAGATATGATCAAAATACTAGACCCCAGTCTGCCCACATCATGCAGGGACAGCTCATTTCCAACTTTTCCAATTCATGTTCACACTGGCTCCTCTCTTCTTGTGTAAACCCTTGGGGGTTCCCTTCACCTATAAAAGGGGACCTCTTCTTCCTTGAAAAGAAAAACTCAAGCATTCAAGCCATTGATGAGAGGAATTCTTGAGGGAGGGAGTAGTAATGCCTAATTGTACTTAGCCCCATTAACATAAGCCCAAGCCTATACTTTCTCCTAGAGGAAGACTAGCCATTCTTGTACGCTATCCTTGGAAGATCAACTCTAATCAAAGAAGGTGTTGTATTTGGCGTATCAATCAACGTTGAATTCTCCCCTCTTCTTCTCTCCCATCAATAATGGTGCCGAAGGGTTTCAAGTAAGATGTGTTCTACATTGATGTTTTCTTGATTTCTTGTTGTTTTCATTTTCATCTCTAATCCAACATATATATATGTATCTAATCTCATCTCCTTAACCAAACCTATCTCTCTCATTCTTAGTAATTCATCCTCTCTAGGTTCTCTTTGCTATAGGTACATCTCTCCCCGCAGTATTCTTATTGCCTACGGGCAAGAATAGGGCTTGGGAGGGAAACTTCTCATCTCTTCACTTGGAAGATCAATCTATTAGAATTAACGTATGGATTAGCCGAAAAATACACTTTCAACAACGTATAGTGTTTCTCTTTGTCCCAGAAAGGCTTAATGAAATACTTCTATCACCGGATCCCATCATACTACCTCTCATAGACTATAACTTTTCTTTTGACGTAAGCGTAGTTATCTTGCTATGAACCAAGAGGTTTTGTACACACAATTAATCCCAATCACTAGACAAAATATATATATTATGGTAAGCACAAAACTACAATTCCAAAGAACAATTCGTAGCCTATTTGGTCAACCAAGATTGAATGCCATGAACTCATCTATTAACCCTTTCATACTACTCATGATACGATATGACCATAGCCTTGATGTTTTCATCTTTGTATTGTTTTAACATTCTCTTTTGTGTTCTTTCTTTGTGTGTGTGAGTGCAAGAGAGAAAGAGTGAGTCTTCTTTGATTACACTTCTTTCCAAACCCTAGTCTTCATGGCATCTATGGTTTAACTCCTTCATATAGTTTTTGTTGATTTCTCTCACAAACTCTCACAGCCATAAGCCCGGTGCTTTCCTGGCAAGACCGCAAATTTCTCGACTGCGCGTATGAAAGCCAGGAAAGAACGAGAGCAAACTGCTCTATCCGAGGAGTTAAAACACACAAAGGATAGATTAGAGCGGTTAGAGGATCTAGCTAGCCTAAGCTCACACACCGCGGCAACCATAGCACCCAAGGAAATAGCAGAAGCCAAAAGTGCAGGATCAAGAGGATCAGTACTGGCAGACAAGGTAAATGAGCAGTTAGATGCACTTCTAAAAGCTTATGAAGCCAGACTCAAAAAGAACCAAACCCAATAGCAAAGATGGATAACTTATCCATATGTTGAAATAGAAAAATAGAGGTTGGAAATGTGTAGAAAGATGATTGAAACAGCTCAATCCTTGATAGAAAATCCGCTTGGTAAACCTGCAAATGGGCATGAAGCACCAGCTCCAACCCCTATCCAACCAGCTTTAGAGGCACAAATGAAGGAAAGACTCACGAATGCCTATGAGTCTAGGGGAGAGCCTATCATAGTGCCAAATACTACAGATGGAGCAAGTGACGGGTTCCAGCCTAAAACATTGGCAGAAATGGGTAAGGACTGTAACAGTCTAGATGATCTGTGGAAGCAAATCCGGGAGGCCAACGAAGCTAACAGGGTGAGTAACCACATGAATAGCACGAGAAAAGAGAAAAATGAGATCTTACCTCCTATTGAAGAGTTTGAGGCAAGATCACAAATGAACTTTGATATACATTCACAAGGGGGAGACCAGGGATCAATTAGTTCGGGGCACAGCCAACCAGACTCGCTGAAAACTCTACCCTCTTACCTAGGAGAGTATGAATCCAAGTCTGAGGTGAGAGCAATCCCATCTCAAAGACTTCCTTCTAACAAAGTGATAGATTCACAAGGGTTGATTGAGTTATTGTCCACCCCGGTGGCATGCACAATCACATTAGCCGAACTCCTAAGGTTACGACCAAACATGTGGACCACAGTAGGCAAATGCCTAGAAAAATTTGGAGTGAAAGACCCTACCTCGAAGCTTCAGAAAGGGATCAGAGAATTGGACGGGCCTCAACTAAACACTAGGCTAGTACCTTTAAACAAGGTTGGAGAGTATTGTGAGGGAGAAGATGGAAACACCACGCTACAAGTAGAATTCCAAGGAGTAGTTTCCAAAGCTATTCTTGAAAGTGGGGCAGGAGTTGCTATCACCACCAAGGAAATCTGGAAAAAATAGAGAAAACCAGCTTTGAGAGCTACCAGAATGAAATTGAAATTGGCAGATGGGTTCATGGAGAAGCCTCTAGGACTCTTAGAAAAAGTAATTGTCACTTCATGCGGAATCGAGTATGAGAATACATTTGTCGATTTCGACAAAAAGAACAATTATCAGATCATCTTAGGAAGACAAAAGACCCAGAGTGGACCACATTAGCAGGTGAAGAAATGCCAACTTGGATTAGTGGGTGTCGATTGAAGAAATATCATTTACCACTAACACAGGATATGCTTCAACGAATCCATCAAGGAAAACAACTAATGAAGGAGAAACAGAGGGTACGAGAAGAAGCTCAAGCAGAAGCACAAGAACGCATTGCAAAAAGAAGACTTTTGCGACAACAATGACAATGAGGAGCACCGTTGCAAATCAATGCCATTCGACTTACGAATTTTGATGAAAACACAGTGGAGCCAATAATTGCAGTCAAAGTGGGTAGCAATCAAGTTGAATCGACGGCATTGCTTGATTCGGGAGCTCAAGCAAATTTGATATCTTATAGATTATACAAACAGCTCAAGCCCACAGGTCAACTTCATCCTACTCCACAAGTGCTGGAAAGTAGTACATCACATTCGCTGAAAACATTGGGCTAAACTATATTGCATGTACAAGTACATCAATATATTTACCCACACAAATTGTATATGGTCAAGTATGAAAGCAGACAACACCCCATGTTGTTGGGACAACCTTGGCAAAAAGAGTACAATGTGCAGATAGATTGGAATGTGAATGCAGTCAAAATTCAGCATGCACAATAACAACAGGTAATATTCTTTGCTCAGTAACCCCGGAATAATCCGCTGCCAGCAATTCAATCACTGGATAAAAAGCCGAAAGGAAGGGTGCCACTAAAGGACAATATGATACCCAAGGCTAACAAATAGGAAACTGCCAACCATGCTCACTACATACATATGAAGTCACCGACCGTAGTGCAAAGATCTAGGTTACCAAAAAAAGAGAAACAAGTATGGATGCGGAAGGATAGAAATGACATGGCAGCCAAAAAACAAGACAACGGAGGAATTCAACATAAGCCGATAGTTCAACCAAACACCAAGGGCATAAAACAGATATGGATACCAAAGAAAATGCTCAGCAACAACTCAAATAAAACTCGCATCTGGATCCCAAATAAAACTCCCTTCAGTACAAGCAACATCGAAAGACAGACATCTGCATATGAAACCAACAAACCAATTTAAGTGGATGACAATCAGCAACAAAACAATGGGAACCAATGCAGTAGCAATAAACCTACAAAAACTGGCAAAGACAAGCTACCAATGGAAAGCAAAAGAGATAAGGTCTACGGACAATCCGGCCAAGCCAATTCTCTCAAAGGAGACAACTACGGCCATATCCATAGTAGCAGCAAAGCAAGCGACTTTTGCAAGAAAGACAATCAAACAAAGAGCAGTAGATTTACAGCTATTACTTGCAAAGAAAACAGGAAACCTCGACGACTAATGCCAATAAGCATCTTGCTTATACCATTCTCTTGCACAGCATTAATTTTTCCATGCATTGACCGAGTATGCATACAATAGGGCCACATTACACGGCCAAGCATTAGCACAATTTTTTTCAACCTATGCACGGCACATACTCCGAGGCGATACCTTGTCGTCCGGGAGGACTTCGGCTAGCAGGGGGGGAGGCATTCTCAAATGTGGACCCAATGGCAAAAAGAGCAAAAAAGGGGTATGTTTTTCGACTATTTTTAAGGGTTGTTGTTTGATTGCAAACTTTTTTGGACTAACCCAAGTACATATGCCCTTATACAACATAAATCTACAGGTATATGGGGCCAAACGCCAAATCAAGCCCCTAGGTGTGTGTATATAAGTAAAAATAGCCATTTTTTGGGCAAAATATTGATAAAACGGAGAAATCAGGCCATAAAAGTTCCATGTGAGTGTATATAATGTTTTGGGGTGATGTTTTTGATTTATTATGATTTTTAGGGATTTTCTGGGTTTGATTTTCTATTTTCCTTTTAATTTTGCTAATTTTCGGCAGAAAAACTTCAAAAATACAAAAAGCAGGCGAAAAACGATCGTTATGAAAAACAAAAAATATGGGGATGATCAGTGACTATAGGACAACCTATGGTACAATGGGGGTGCAATTATGAGACTGGAGCGAAAAGCGTGTTTTGGCCAGATTTTGACCGAAACGTCAAATTTCTTGTAAACTGGGCAAATGGAGTCCAAATCAATAAATTTTTGAGCCTAAACCGCATCTCGCAAGAGGTTGGGAGCACATGTCAAATTTCGTGAAAAGTGGTTCGGGGACCCCCATTATAAGAATTTTTCACTTCATTTTAAGCTCATTTCCACTATTGACCTTTGAGAGAGAGCTTCTGCCACCTAGAGCGAACGGAACTTCCAGCAGCTTCTATGACGCGCACGACTACCCGATGGGCGTCAGACATGAGACGTAGGCTCACCACCTTGAGCTTTTCACGCATGTTTGTCGTTTTGTCGCGAAAACTAGCGTAGGGTTCACACACAAAGCGGGCAGTAGAGACCTACAAATAGAAGTGACCACCTAACGGCTAACCCAAAAGCAATGAGACTTCATCGGCAGCTTACCCTACCATAGGAGACCAGTCTTGGATGTCCAAAGGCAGTAGAAAACCATCGGGAAAAACCCTAATTCCTAGAACCCCGCAAGAGGCCACCAAATGGCAAATCGGCGACGGAGAGGCGCCCAAAAGCTACCAAAATTCATGGGTAGGAGCATCTCGACATGCTCGACAAGTCTATATATCCCACATGACCAAAAGGTGACCCGAAGCGGCACTAAACTTCAGAAACGGCATCAGACACACAAAGCGTCAAAGAGCTCTCGCGACCAAACCGCATGTCCGTTTGCCACCAAACTTCACGAGCGGCTTTCCTAGACCATCAACAACCAAGACCTATGGTGGTAGACCACCACAAGTCATCAAAGACATGTAAACACAACCACGAGTGCTTCTAAAGTGACAAATTGCCAAATGGAGCTCCGGTGAAGCCAAAGTCCACAAAAACCATACGGCAAGGATCCCCAAGGGATCGGGAAGCTATGGAGACCAACATCAAGAAATTTCATCGCCAAAAACCACACCAAAAGTCCGAAAACGACTCGGAGGCTCTGAAATCCACATAGGGAGTTACTTTCTATCCATTTGACTTTTTTGTTGAAATTAGGCTTAAAAGGGACTCAGTGGGACTAAGGGCAGGCACCAATAGCAGTTCCCATAAAAAAATCATCAGGAGACATCCTACACGTAGGATGTCTCAAAGCCATTTCTGGGCACAAAACCCAACATCTCTCATCATACACATTTTTTGAATAGCCTTTATATGCTAGCCACCAAGTTTCATCACATTTGGACCAAAATTGACCTCATATGCATGAAAATACGCAAAGTCAGGGCATGGAGGCAATAATGGGCCATAGACCTACCAAAACTTGTCCAAATCACATGAAATTTGCACAATACAGTCATGAGCACATTGCCAACAAATCTGTGTGGTCACTTGCAAAAATTGATGAAGTAGACATCCTACGCGTAGGATGTCTATTTGACATTTTGGGCCTACAGAGGGTATTTTTACATTCCAGATCTTTTCATATCATCTTCAAGAGCTCATATATCAAAATTGAAGCCATTCTAATCATTTTTGACCCCCAACACCTTCAAGATACACTTTTTGAGCCCAAAAACACTACACACGATCTTATCAACATCAATTCTTGTCCAAACCCAAATCCAATCACATAGCCATGTTGTACAGGCCAAGGACCACCAACATGTCAAGTATCACCAAAATCTGATGAAAAAGACATCCTACGCGTAGGATGTCTAGATAATAAATTTTGGCCAGAATTGTACTGTGAGCACATGCACAGTTTCCCAAGTTCCTTTTAAGTTTTATTTTCAATTTTCAAGTCATTTGGATAGTTAGAACTCAGTTTCTTAGCTGATATGGAAAAAACACTAACTTCGGACTACTGAGTGCAACAGGATCTATGGCAGTCGCAAAGTCACCGACAAAGAAGAAGAGGATGACCATAAAGGATTATTTGGAAGAAGTAGAGCCCTTCGTCATACCAGAAGGAACTCTAAAGACAACCATCACGTGGATCCAAGAAGACTTCCTAGAGTCCAATGATCTAAAGATCTACCAAGGCGTGTTCAAAGACACCGAAGGAAATGTGATAGAGCTACCAATGCTACCGCAGGAGCTCAATGAGTTCGTCAGAAGCAAGATGGCAGAGTATCTGGAGAAGATTGATCTCCGCAATTATTTTGAAGCTGTGCCGACAGGAATCGACATAAAAAGAGTATGGGAATTTGTGACGACAATCAAAGAATATGGAGTGGCCAAAGTTACGGATCTGCAGAGCAAGCTAGGCACGGAGATTATATTCACAGAGAGGGTAGTGGCAGCTACACTAGACCTCTCCAACAAAGGGGATAGTGTAACCAAAAGAAGAGACGAAGTAAAGGTGTACACAGAAAAGAAAGGTAACTACACCATTGAAGACATTGCCAACCCCAAAGTGACAATCATGAGTCAGCTATATAGCCAGTATTTCCATATGTGTACAAAGCCGCCACAACAGTACAGAATGCCGCCTGGAGCAATTGCCACAACCTTTACCTGGGCAATGCAGAAAAGCAAGCCGAAAGTAATCAATTATGCGGCTTATATACATGACAATCTGGTGAAGATGGGCAACAAGAACCCTACATACATTGTGTCAGGTGAGCTAATCACGAAAGTGATTTATGGGGCATTGCACGCCAAGGAAAGATGGCCCGACCCTCCATCACAGAACGACTGGCTGAGGCTCAAGGAAGATAAGGAAGAGGAACAGCCTAAAGCACCCCATGTGGCAACACGTTTGAAACGCCGGCTAGAGACTGTGCAAGAAGAACAGCCAGAGATGAAGAAAGGAAAGAAAGAGAGTGTCCAAGTGCCGGTAAAAGAGACGAAATCACAGAAAGCGGCACGGCTAGAGCGGCTAATGGAAAGTTTCAGAGCTGAAAGAGCCCTCAAAGGAGATTTGAATGAGCTATGAAAGCTAAAGGAGAGATGGCCACTGATACAGTGGACCTGCACCCACCCACCAATGATTGGGATGTGGTGATGACCAAGCTAACCGAGCTAAGAGCACAATCAATGGCCTCAGAAAGTGAAATGGCAACTCTCAAAGCCACTGAAGTGAAAATCTAGCTTGAAGTCGACACTTTACAAATACAAAGCCAAAGGAAGATAGAGAGAGAAGCAGAGCTGCAAGCCACTCTGGCAAAGGCATTGCAAAGATTCCAAGAGATGGAAAGAGAAAATCAGGCAGTAGCTCAAAGATTGCAAGGAGCCGAAGAAGAATATAGAAAAATCAGCAAGACATTGACAGATGCATAGAGGGAAAGGGATAACCTAACCCTACAGCTTGCTGAAGAGTCCAAGGAAGTGGAGGCCATGTGGAATGCCAAAGAGAAGGCAAAAATAGAGCAAGAGGCTAGCCAGGATGAGGTCCTTGAGCTCAAGGACCAGCTTAAAGTTAAAGATCAAACTATCCAACGGCTATGTGCATCTCCAACCAAAGTCAGAGCTACTAGCTCGACTCATACCACTTCAGAGAGCCAGATTTATGAAGAACAAATGAAAGAGCTCCAGAAAGAGTTGACTTTAGATAAGAAGCAAAGGCTGATGATGGCAGAAGGATCAGTAGTCATGCAAACCCGCATGGAAGAAGAGCTGAAGGCAATGCAAGATGATCTAGAAAATATCAAGAGAAATCTCGAGGAGGCGGAGAAGATAAACACCGATTTGAACGACCTCCTCGTGAAAATGGGAGAACAAGCTGAAGCAGAGAAACAGACATTCCAAAAGCAGATAGAAGAACTGAGAGGCCAGCAGGCAGAAGAGCAGGTGAGCACAAGGCCAGCAGCCATGGAAGGCATAGACCTAGAGAATGTGGTAGATCCTGTGGACACACCCATGCAAGAGGAAATCCTTGTAGGACCCTCTCAAGAGCCACAAGATCTGACACAAGAAGAGGAAGAAAAGCTGCACAAGGCCATAGAGGCAGAAATCAGAGAAATGGCCAAAGAAGCCTTGAAATGGGAGCAGAGGGTTTTTTAATCCATGATCATTCAGAAGATAGACGCCAGCAACCTTCAGCGTTAATGGCTACAGCCCTCTCTTCCATATCCTTTGTTAAAGTACGAAGCCGCTACAATCAACAAGAGAATCAGAGAAGAGCCAACAGTGCCATTGTACACGGTAGATATCTCCAAGCCTGAAGGGGTAAAATTGATAGTTGACTCCCAGCCCAAGTGGAGAAAGGCATGGCTAACAAAATATCCGCAGTACCTAATCCATTTGGTAGAGGCACCCAAAGTCATCAGAGATAACCTAAGCTTCTGCCCTCTACCAAGGATACGGACGTGGAAGGCCCAGGAACTACTACAAAGAAGCCAACCTACTCGGCTAAACTCAGAAGCTGCCAGGCTTGAAGGCAGGCGAGAGAATAAGTGTTCAATACATGGTGAAAAACCTAACGGGCGCCATCAAATTGTTCACCGGCTTGCCTGACCTATCTTGCATTATGATGAAGAAGATTTGCAAAACCCTTTTGGCAGTCTTCGAGACGTTCAAACTAGGCCAGGCGACAGACAGTATCTTCTTCTTTCAAGATACTTACAGATGTGCATACGATCTGTCTGGTCAACCTTCCAAGGAGGTGATACATGCATTGTATCAAAGGATCATGTTTTTGCCATCCTATCACCTCCAAGCCTTTGAAGAAGCTTTCTACACCGGCTTCTTCACCATCAGCACCGACATATTTAGCCCAACACTACTGGCTCAACATGCAAGATATGAGTCACTGCTCAAGATGCGAGAAACCATAAGATGAAGAAGCAGCTCAACAGCCATGTCGGGGACGACATGAGCAAGGAGGGGGGGAGTGTTAGAAGCTGGACACACCCTACGGAAAATGACGGCTCAGCAGATTATTATTTTTTGTAATTATTCATTGAGAAAACCCGACATTTCACCTTGTAAATATTGGGGCTTACAGGAGTTTCCAGATTGTATCCCAGTTTTGACATTTAGATTGAGTAGATGGTTAATTTGGAACTTTAGGGTTTGAGAATTGTAAGGTAGTTATACCACTTTTTGACCTTAATGAAAAACCTTTTGTCATTTTAAAAAAGTTTTTGAAGTCTGTGAGTGAGCTCGTACTGTGTACGAGAGAGAGTGTGAGCTTCATCTTGACGCTACGCGCGTACCGGTGGTTGAAATTGAGTGCAGAGAAGTGCAAAGAAGTGCAGCGTGTTTTCCCCGACGAGAGCTACGCGTCGATACCTACATTGTGCACGTACAGTCTGGTTTTGCGAGCTCCATCTACGAGCTTCATCTGGTGATTCGGTGAGCATACGTTGTCCGATTTTGTATTGCAACATATCCACGCATTCATAATTAGTAGAGCTACACATTAGTCACTTTAGATTTCGGAAACGAAGACCTGCAAAGTTCGGCCAGACATCCTACGTGATTTTGTATCGGGTGTTTTGGGTTGGGGTTTTGGTTCATAGACGTTAGGGAGAGCCCACCTATTGGTGTTAGTAGGGTCTCCTTCAAGTTCTGTGGTGTTTCGAGATTGTTTGATGGGTGTTCGGCTCTAGAAAGCATAGTAGGAAGTTTCCTCTTATGCACTCCTGAAGGCTGTGACTTAGACATTGGGTAGAGACCTCTTTAGGAATTAGTTAGGAGTCGGTCGAGTGTACCATTGGGCTGGAGGTGTCGTCAGTTTCATCAGATGATGCCCTGCTTTTTAGGCTTAGTTCGGTGTTGCTATCGGCATCAACTAGGTTGGAGGTGTTGTTAGTTGCATTGAATGATGCCCTGTTTTGTTGGGTTAGTTCCTCGGGGGGTGCACTATGTAATCACGTTAATGTGTAACGTGAGTTTGAAAGGAGGGGTTTTAAATATAAAAAATAGTAGAGAGCCGTCAAATTTTTGCTCTACAGGCGAGCGTGCAATTGTTCCACAGGGGCATCGTTAGATGCATAGCACAAACACAGCAAGAGCCATGGTCCTTGGTTTTTCCTCGCTTCAATGGAATGGATTTGGGTGACATTTTAGAGTGTGTTCCACCACCCAAAGGCAAATTTTCTAGCATATTGGTGGCTCAAAAAGAAGATCCTAAACACCCTCGCACAGAGCAAGAGTTAGAGATGTGCAATCATATGTTGAATTGCGCACCTTCTTTTATGGATGCTCTGGTGAAGACCATGGCACATGCACACAACAAAGGAATTATACACTGTGACTTAATGAACCATGGAACATCATGACTGACTTCACTAAGGAGGGTGTGCTGCGCGTGGGTGCCATTGATTGGGGGTTGGCACTGCGAGTGGGCATTAAGAAGCGAGCAACCAACATCAAAGACCCCACAGAGCATGCCCTATGTCCTTGGAGGGCCCTTGAGCTTTGCAACCCAAAATCGTTTTGTCCGTATTTGAAAGCGTCTGACACCTATGCAATTGCTTTCTGCATTGAGCAACTATGTGATTGGTGCAAAGATTTTTTAGAGCATTACAATGTGCCATGGCAAAAGCAAAAGCAAATTGATTGTGGCATGATTGCCTCCATAATGAAGAAAAACTACTTACAACAACCACCTAGGTAGACAAAGACATTGCAGAATATGAGTGAGCATTTAGATATGTTAGAGTTCAACTCAGAGGTGTGTTTGCGTCCGCTTAGTGAGATAATGCCTAGATTTTAGTTTACTTTGGTCACTTTTGTAAAAAATGGTCTTTTTTGTATTATCTGACAAATGTTAATGGAGCTTTGTGTATATTCATGGACCATTGAGTTAAATTGTACCCTTTTATAATGATGGAGTCATGGTGCAAAGTGATTAATACACAATGTAGTGGGTCGTGATATTTTTTGTTAAATTTTGAAATCTGTATTAAAAAGTAAAGTCTTTCTATAATGATGGAGCAAAGCGATTAATACAGAATGTGGTGTACTGTGATATTTTCTACTGCAATCTACACTTGCAAGTAAATTCTTCTTATAATAATGACGTCATGGTGCAAAAAGCGATCAATGCAGAATGTGGCAAGTTGTTATAGTTTTTGTTGAATCTTCCCAGTATATTCACAAGTAAAGTCTTTTTGGAATGATGGACTCAAGGTGCAAAGTGATTAATACAAAATGTGGTGTAATGTGATAACTAAAACCAAGGTGTACCATTGGATTTGCAATTGTATCTATGATGCAAACTTAAGTTCTATCGCACATTGAGTGTAAATGTGTTTGTGCCAGGTATGGATGAGTGTGAGAATTCTAAAAAGTATACGATCAGTTGCGAGCACTTGCAAATGCAACTGGCCTAAATGACCAAGCGAGAGTTGCCACAAGGACGAGTGAATGGGCTTCAGCAAATGGCAAGCAATGGAAAGACATCAACAAAGACGTGACCACAGAGATGGTCAAGGAAGCATGGCCAAATGTGTCTGACTTCTCTATCCGCAAGGGAGGATGGAAGCTGGATAAGTGTGTTGTGCCAGACATCTGCAAGCATGCCGAAGCTATATACCTTGCATGCACATGGAGTACACTAAACCACAGAGACTGCCCCTTGTGGTTTGCAAAGATGCTATACGTCCAATTTGTTTAAAATGATCCAATGGACTTTAGCAGAATAGCCCCCAATAAGAGCATAGTGGATATCCAAAGTGAGACAATCACAATATCATGAGCGGAGCTAAGATATGCATTGGCTGGCTCCGCTATGCAAACACATATGCTATGGAGGAATTGCAAAAAGAGCTTCGTCCCTCCACACAGATGACGGGGGAAGGGCACTCAAGCAATAATAAAGAGTTACATAGAGATATCAAGCTGCTCAGGCATGAACTCTGTGAAATGGATGAACGGGTTCAACAACAATTGATCATGACAATGATCGAGCATCCTAACACATTGCGGCCACCTCCAACTTATAATTTGGATGCAGTGGGCCTTGTCCGGTTTGTGCACACTTTTTTCATAGTAGAAGTGGACACTACAGAATAGCTTGTGGCCACATGTATCATTTGCCATGTCTCATGCAAAACATGGTAAATAAAAAAGAGTGCCTTATTTGCAAGGCTCCGATTTGACGAGCTTATGTATTCCATGTTTAGAATGGAGAAAGACTATCAACACTTATTGGCGGCAACTGCAAGGGAGAGAGACTCTATTTTGGATAATTTGAATTTATCTTTGTAAATTGTAAACATCTTAACCTAGAGACTGGATTGCAGTGACTCTTATGATCCTTGTATATGTCTCCCTTGTAATGAACATGGAAGCCTTGTAAAACTTGTTGTGACTTTTTGAATGTTGGTAAATTGATCCGTGAAGGTTTGATAGTCTTCCTTGGTGCATAAAGTAATGTTATAGATGCAAGGTGTATAAAGTATCCCATTGGAATTGCAAACAAAATTTATGATACGTTTTAAATTCATAAATGACAATAGTCAGACTATCGTGTTAAATGACAATAAAATAAAAATCATGGTATGTCACTTGGTCCACGGGCCACAAGCCACAAAAAAAAGGGTTTACATTACATTCAATTGTTCATCACCTCAATGAAGTATTAACCTACAATGCTATCTATGTTTACATTGTTGCTCCGCAATGCCCTTTGTTGCAGAGCACAAGAAAAATCATCCACCTCAAGGTTCGCATTCAATGCAAGCAAAGTACATCAACCAAGCTCACAGAATTCAAGTTCTTTGAGTGTCACCTCTTCCCTTTGCTCTTGGTCATCTTCATTCATATCCACACTCCATTGTGCTCTATCTGCTTTATACCTTTCGAATTGAATATTGATATATCTTACCCAAAGGATATTGTCCATAAATTTGTAAATGCATCAAATTTGAAGTCCTACAAATGATTTCATGACTATTTCTTAACCTCAATTATTGAAATAAATTACAAAGGCCATGTAGTAGCATCATCACACAAGTTGCAAAAAAGGGGGTTACAGCCCAAGCTTACATTAGGAGTATTGGTAGGTACGAGTATATAAAATGTGGTAGTAGCCTATGCTAATTAAAAGCACTAACCAACTGAAAATATAATACACTCAATTACTTAGTAAAAAGAATCAATCACAATATGTTATCAGTCACTGTGCATTGTCGATGTTTAGATCAAACAACTAAGATAATACAGAGTAAGGAGAGTTTAAGACAATAATGCTAACTGGACAAGCGTAAATGTTGATTCATGTCTACTATGTCGTAGCATCATTTTGATCGCCATCTATACTTCCAAGGTGGACCTCTTCAAATGGCCATGCGCGTGATTAGAAGTTCGCATCAGCTGATTAGTTCGGCGTTTGGTGGGGTCTTTGAAGTGTTGGGAAATAAGGAGTGACGGGCGAGTTGGAATAGAGGATTATAATATACATGTTAATGAGGAACACCTATGCAGTTACTCTTGTGTGGTGTTAGACGCAAGACATTAGATTCATGTTAGTAGCAAGCTAACCCAAATACCATTTTTTGAAGCTCTTATTATAAAAACACTTATTATTTTTGATAAATCAGGAATATTGTAACTCCTATTTTTTGGATAAACCTTGTAATTGATGAGCCGGGGCTACAAGCTTCCAGATTGTATCAACCTCTCATTACCTATCTTTAGTTAGAGCTCCCAAATTATTAGTTTTGACCACCAAAAACCTTGGCTAAGATATAAAAGCCAATTTTTGTAAGTTATTATCAAGTTTTGAATAATGAAATACACCTCATGAGCAGCGCTAACTTCTCTACTTCTCGTGCTTCCTACTCCCTTTTTGGTTGTCACATTGGAGTTGTATTTGTTGCATTGCAACCGCAGGTAAGAGCTCTACGCATTGACATAAACACTTTACGGTATTTCGTAGCTTTTGGCATTGCAGACCCGAGGCCTAATTTCATCATAAGTAGGAATTTACACTTCAAAATAAAAAATTAAGCATATGCGTGGTATTAGGGCATCATTGCTAAGCATTTAGGTGCATTCTGGGTCGAAAATGACTAGGTCAAAAATCCGTTGCTGTTAATAATCGTCATTTTGACACTTGACCTGAAGTGGGATTTGAGACCATAAGCATGTGTGCTTAGGTCTTATAAACTTGTCCTAGAAGTTTCATTACGTTTGGATGTCATTTGATGCTGTAACAAATGCAATTTGTTTGCCGATGAGCGATTGGCTTTTGGTGATTTCAGTCACTTGAGTGTAGCTTGAGCTAGATTCGAGTTGTTTGTTGTTTTTCGAGAGATTGAGAACCTCTTGTAGCCTCTATGCACTAGTCGAGTCAGCTTCGTCCCATGGATTGACAATTTGATCGTGGTTCTCGCTAAATCTGCAATAAGATAGGATAGTGAGGTTAGACTCTCATCCCACATTTGACGCCACTACCGGGGATCGAAGAGACTTAAACTAGGGAAAAATACGAGCGTCATGTGAAGTTATCCTTTAACTTCCTTTAGGATCTCCTAGAATTAAAAACTTTCTTTTAGAAACCACATAGATTAAGATTGTCGTCTTTTGTTGTGTAGAGGTAGCTTGGAAGTAATCGTACTTGTTGAGTGCTTTTAGGATTTTAGGATTGTAGCACTAGATTAGGATTTTGAGAATGATTGATGAACAACACAAGTCTAAAGATCAAAGCTCAAAAAACCAAGAAAACAAGTGTTTGTGGACACTTTCCACAACCCCATTGCATGAGAACCTAAGAGTAGGGTAAGTAGGATCCGAGGTGGATTTTAGAATATTGCTATTTTTGAAAGAATCATTGTGAGTTGTATTTGAAGTTGAGGAATTTCAGGTGTATGGCCAGAAATAGCACGAAAAGATTTCAAACCACTCAATCCAATTGGAGAGTATACTTAACAGTTGTATGAACCAGTGGGTAAGCTCAAGGACACATTGAGGTAAAAATTTCAAGACTTGGCCAAAACTCAGATTATTTGCTTTTTATTGACATTTTAGGCCAAATTAAGTTTTGACTTGATTCATAGGCTTAAAATAACTCATGAAATGACTGTCCATGAAAAAACAAAAATGGTTCATTTCAAGCATGAAGTAAATAATCACGATTATTCACTTTGAGCTCAAAATTGGTCAAGGTTGATACAAGTGACTCATTGCATGTGTACAAATTACTTTTGTTAACGCACATTGAATTTGGATCACCAAACTGGCAAAAAATTAGGTAAAAACTAAAGTTTGTACTGATTTCTAAGACTTGAGTTTAGATTTTGGAAAAAAAATAGTTCAAACTTGATGAAATTTGATTCATAGGCTTGTATTGATGTGATAGACATGTGTATATGCTCAGTTGACCAAAAACATGCAAAAATTTGTCAGAAGTAAATAATCACGATTATTTACATCTGCTCCATTTTTCAACTTTTTTGACCAAGTTAGCATACCACTAGTTTTACCATGTTGTAATAAGCCCACAAAAAAATTTTGATGAGATTTGGATCATTGGATTGAAAATTGTGACAAACTTTGCAAAGTCAGTCTACGGACAGAAAACCGATGACCATTTGACCAAAGATTGTCCAAATTTGTTCAAACTTGGCTGGAGACCTTAAGTTGAGGTACTTAACAGATCTGTGTCAAGATTGGGACAAAAAGTTGCAAAAAATTAGCTAGAGTAAATAATCGCGATTATCTACATCTGCTTCAAAAAGTGATAATCTTGCACATTTGAGCATACCACCAGGTCAACATATCAAGTAGACCACACAAATCAATTTTGGTGAAATTTGGATCGCAAAAGTGAGACTTAAACTAGATTCTTGAAATCAGAGTCTGCGGACACGAAACAGTTGATAAACTTGAACAGAGTTTGTTCAAACTTGTTGAAACTTGTCCAAGGACCTTAACAGGTTGTATACTTGGCAAACCAAGCCAAAAATTGTAAAAAACTGACAAAAGTAAATCATCACAAATATTACTACTGCTACAGAGAGATACCATTTTTGACTTTTGAACTTGTACAACGTTAGACCAGCATAATATAAAGCCAGCGGGCAATTTTGGGTTCAATTGGATCCAAGTCGAGTTTGAAAATCTCAACTACTGACTAAATTAGCTCAATTTGAAGTGATATACATAGACCAATCACAATGGTTAGCAAAAATTATATTGTCTTTGTGAAAGAATAGCTAACTTGATCAAATTTGTACAGGAATTAGGTTGCAGATGAGGAATCGGTAGCTTTACAGAAAGTGCAATCCAGTCAAGTGGAAGAAATTGACAACAAGTCAATCCAAAGGTAAGTACTCTATTCAGGCTTCACAAGTCTTTATGAACCTTAGATCTGGTCGTGTACCAGGAAATCAGGGCATATTTGGAGAAATCTCCAGTAGAGTATCCACCGAAGAAAGCGTGAATCAAGGAAATTCCTTCAAGGAAATTCCTTGCACACTATCCTAAAGAAGTCTCAGACACTTTTTCTGATTTGACATCCGAAATGTCTTCTTATTCGACTCACTCAAAAACCGGAACGACAATGCGCTATAAGCATATATTCTCTTTTTATAAGACTAATCTTCATGGAGCTCAGGTTTAACTGGATCCTAACGAAGAGTATACTATTCGCATTGATGAACATGATTGTTGGACGAATACGCTGCGATGGACGTCAGTACAGCGAGAACTCACCTAACAAGATTTGTCAGCTAAGGACGAAGCTCGACCCGCAGGCGCGTGGAAGGAAGCATAGGGTGTCAACCTATTGAAAGAAACACCAAGCTAGCCTAAAAGCAAGGGCATCATTCAATGCAACTAACGACACCTCCAACCCAATAGTAGGGTTGATGCCGATAGCAACATCGAACTAAGTCTAAAAAGCAGGGCATCATTCGATGAATCTAAGGACACCTCCAGTCCAATGGTAGAGTTGATGCCGAAAGAAACACCAAACTAGCCTAAAATCAAGGGCATCATTCGATGAATCTAACGACACCTCCAGTCCAATAGTAGGACTGCTGCAGAAAGAAACACCAAACTAGCCTATCAGCACGTATACCACTCATAAAACATAGAAAGAAGTCTATTACCTTGTACAACGACACTCCTAGTCCAATAATAGAACTAATGCCGATAACAAAGCTAATAGAAATACCTATAAATTGAAAGTAACCAACCATGTACAACAATGACACTTTCGATCCAAAATAGAACCGATGCCGAAGTGAACACAATCAGCACGTTGTAAAACAGTGCCTACTGGTCTAGCGTTTCACAATGACACTTCCGGTCCAATTTTAGGACCGATGTCAACGTGAAAAGCAAGATCAGCATACTTTCAAAACTACAAAAAACAGTTCTTTAAAAAAAAGTAGACCAACTTAAAAACAATGTAGTTAAAGAGCTTATGAAATTAAGCTAAAATTTATACCGTAATTTTTTTTCTTCCTTGTGAGAGCTCTGAAAATTCTAACAGTTCTCTGGTTGGGTACCTGGACAAGTCAGAGCATGAGAATTGTGAAGAAAATGGGCACCCTAGGGGGCCCTTTTATAGATACTTTGGGGGCCCGCCTGGCTACAAAGCGGGGCCCCTAGGGCCCACCGAGCTACAGACCTGTACCGGTGGGCAAATCTCATCGGACCTCCTAGTCCCCTTCAAGTCACCATGCCATTTTTTGTGAATGTGAAGACTTGTGAATTGAGAATTTTATTAATTAACAGTGTGATCACATAAAAAAACACGTGATCACGTGAATTTGAAATCCTTGGAACTTAAGGTCATAACAAAAGGTTGGTAGCTCTTTATATCCAAGCCATGTCTGTCCAGCCACTATGAGACATGATTTTCATTCTCCTACTTTGCTATTTTATGAGAGTATATCCTATGGTAGCTCTCATTCTTTGAATAAAACAAGATGTCTGGTATAGGGACACCACTTGCACACTGAGACATAAAATGGGTGCTCTGATCACCACTGAACTAACCTCGGGGGGTTCACCGTTCAGTACCCCCTATATAACGTGCGTTCATGGGGTATTAAAAAAAAAACTCTTTTAACATGTTTGAATTAATAAAATGACCCCTTATTTTACAAAAATAATTTCAAATTAAATATGAAATCCCATTATTTTAATGTATCTCCGTTAAATTTCCTAAATCTTTTATATTTTAAAACCCCTCCTTTCAAACTCACGTTATACATTAACGTGATTATGTAGTGCACCCCTCGAGGAGCTAACCCAACAAAACAAGGCATCATTCAATGCAACTAACGACACCTCCAACCCAATAGTAGGGTTGATGCCAATAGCAACACCGAACTAAGCCTAAAAAGCAGGGCATCATCTGATGAAACTGACAACACCTCCAGCCCAATGATAGAGTTGATGTTGAAAGAAACACCAAGCTAGCCTAAAAGCAAGGGCATCATTCAACGCAACTAATGACACCTCCAACTTCCCAATAGTAGGGTTGATGCCGATAGCAACACCGAACTAAGCCTAAAAAGCAGGGCATCGTTCGATGAATCTAAGGACACCTCCAGTCCAATGGTAGAGTTGATGTCGAAAGAAACACCAAACTAGCCTAAAAGTAAGGGCATCATTCGATGAGTCTAACGATTACCTCCAATCCAATAGTAGGACCGAAGCCGAAAGAAACACCGAACTAGCCTATAAGGACGTATATCACTCATAAAACATAGAAAGTAGTCTATTAGCTTGTACAACGACACTCCCAGTCCAATAATTAATAGAATTGATGTCGATAACAAAGCTAATAGGACTACCTATAAATTGAACGTAACCAACCATGTTCAGCAACGACACTTTCGATCCAAAATAGAACCGATGCCGAAGTGAACACAATTGGCACGTTGTAAAACAGTGCCTGCTGCTACTAGTCTAGCGTTTCACAACGAAACTTCCGGTCCAATTTTAGGACCAATGTCAATGTGAAAAGCAATATCAACATACTTTTAAAACTACAAAAAGCAACTTTAAATAAAATTATACCAACTTAAAAACAAAGTAGTTAAAGAGCTTATGAAATTAAGCTAAAATTTATACCGTAATTTTTTGTCTTCCTTGTGAGAGCTCTGAAAATTCTAACAGTTCTTTGGTTGGGTACCTCACTACAACAAAAGAAGGTGTTATCGACGCATATATCGACGCTGCCCGTCGCTATGAGCGTCGCTGTGAAACCAGTCGCTATTAGCGACGCTAATAGCAACGCGTTGTCGAGAAATTTGCGGTCTTGCCAGGAAAGCACCGGGCTTATGGCTGTGAGAGTTTGTGAGAGAACTCAACAAAAACTATATGAAGGAGTTAAACCATAGATACCATGAAGACTAGGGTTTGGAAAGAAGTGCAATCAAAGAAGACTCACTCTTTCTCTCTTGCACTCACACACACAAAGAAAGAACACAAAAGAGAATGTCAAAACAATACGAAGATGAAAGCATCAAGGCTATGGTCATATCGTATCATGGGTAATATGAAAGGGTTAATAGATGAGTTAATGGCATTCAATCTTGGCTGACCAAATAGGCTATGATTTGTTCTTTGGAATTGTAGTTTTGTGATTACCATAATATATATATTTTGTCTAGTGATTGGGATTAATTGTGTGTACAAATCCTCTTGGTTCATAGCAAGATAACTACGCTTACATCAAAAGAAAAATTATAGTCTATGAGAGGTAGTATGATGGGATCCGGTGATAGAAGTATTTCATTGAGCCTTTCAGGGCCGAAGAGAAACACTATACATTGTTGAAAGTGTATTTTACGGCTAATCCATACGTTAATTCTAATAGATCGTACAGAGTGAAAGTGATAGAAATGATCATCATGTGGGTTATTCATCTAGGATAGTATGTGAGAAATGTAGATATGAGAAAAATCCCAAGCCCTATTCTTGCCCGTAGGCAATAAGGATACTGCGGGGAGAGATGTACCTGTAGCAAGGAGAACCTAAAATTTGTAGAGAGGATGAATTACTAAGAGTGAGAGAGATAGGTTTGGTTAAGGAGATGAGATTAGATACATATATATATATATATATAATTTTTTGGATTAGAGATGAAAATGAAAACAATAAGAAATCAAGAAAACATCAATGTAGAACACATCTTACTTGACAAACCCTTCGGCACCATTATTGATGGAGAGAGAAGAAGAGGGGATAATTCAACTTTGATTGATACGCCAAGTCCACGCCCTTCTTTGATTAGAGTTGATCTTCCAAGGATAGCATGCAAGGATGGCTAGTCTTCCTCTAGGAGAAAGTGTAGGCTTATGCTTATGTTAATGGCTAAGTATAATTAGGCATTACTACTCACTCCCTCAAGAATTCCTCTCATCAATGGCTTGAATGCTTGAGTTTTTTTTAAGGAAGAAGAGGTCCCCTTTTATACATGAAGAGAACCCCCAAGGGTTTACACAAGAAGAGAGGAGCCAGTGTGAACAGGAATTGAAAAAGTTGGAAATGAGTTGTCCCTGCATGATGTGGGCAGACTGGGGTCCAGTATTTTGATCATATCTCCTCAACCGTGGCTCCAAATAAAAAAGTAAAAATATGGGCAGAAACTTCAGCTCATTAGCTAAGATTTTCATTTTAAAATCATTTTCCAATTCGGATTGGAACCTTGTGTAAAAAATTCATCAAAATAGGGTCCATTTCTGGCAGCAAAAGTCTTCCTGTGGTCCCCTTAGCCTAGACTTTCATTTGATTCCAAAGGACACCTCATGCCATATGAAAGCATGACATTGCTCTTTGACAAAGTTTTGTAATCATGCTTGCAATAATGCATTAAAATAAGTGTATCTTTGAAATCATGCCACCTAGTGTCCCACTAGGATTTGATTCCCTAATAGTAGCTATTTAAAAAGAAATATAAGAAAAATATGATAAATACATAGAATATATATATATTGGAGTTTACCCTAGATATAGGATCTAACTAGGGTGTGAGATGATAATGAGATAGTAAAAATAAAGAATCAATGCTTTTTGCCCCAAGTTAAAGAGGCGGAGCTATTGATGTTTTTCCCATAGTATTTTCTGATGGTAAAGTAAGAATAGGTTACCCTTGAGAAAAATAATAGGATGAGATAGAAGGCTTATTATTATACATAAATATGCATATGTACATTATAGGAAAGATAATTATGTATCTAAAAAATTACAAGATAGATCTTGTAGCATGCGTTCTCACTATGTACATGTCACAGCACGACAGCGTATAGCGACGCATATAGCGACGACCATAGCAGAAAAAAAATTTCTTGGGCAGAGGGCAGGTAGCCTGGCGTGTGTCCAGTTAAAAGATGGACACAACCACAGCCAGACTTCCTGTCCTCTGCCCAAGAAAGCGAGCAGCACCAAAATATCAACCATGCTCCCGCGCGCAGAAATTTCGGCAGAGTTCCCTTTGTTTTTACATAAACTTTTCAAAAAAAAACCATATCATGTATACGCCTCCTACATGCTATCCATGTAGGATCTCACATGAGATTTAAGGCCAATGAAAGACAACCGTACCAAGTGAAAAGCATAGCCATAACTTAAAAGCATAACCATAACGAACCATAACCATAACGAACCATAACCATAACTTAAAAGCATAACCATAACTTAAAACCATAACCGGCTATAATCACTTTGATCAAAACCATAATGCAGATAACCATAACCATAAACAAAATTAACAATAACCATAAGCATAACTAGAAAGAGAAACAATAATTGTCTATACAATGACAATGACAATAATCATAACCATAAGGGAAACAATAACTGTCTGAACACTAACTGTTTGTACAAAAAAGAGATACAGAAGCGTGTCTGTGTCTCACAAAGCATATAGATGAAATGGTCCACTAATGACTAGGCGTCGCAACCTGCACATAGGACAACTCACAAAATTAGTATTGATATTACTTCACATATACTGACTTAATTAAATCAACTCACACATATTAACGTCTCACCTCAAGCGATCAGCGAGACTGTAAGGCCTCCCAGTCTACAGGCTCTCCTGAAGCTTCAAGATCTTTCAGTACTTCATAGATATCTCTGCGATATCCATATGACTCCTCCTCGCGTGATGGAGCTCGATGCATCACAAGATTCTACGTTTATACAAAATCAAAGTAATAAGAATACATGATTCATTGCGTTTTAAAAAACGCCATAGTTGAGATTGGATTAGAAACTCACAAACTCATAGCAAAAGGTGTCGAAGCCTCCACTGCCAAGATGAGATGTCCCCCTAGTCATCTGTCGTACCTGCGCGGCCTCACGCTGCTATCTGAACCGCGTGGCTGTTGTCCGCTCATCCTCCCTGATCTACAGCCATGTCTCGTGTGGGATGCCCGAAGGCTTCGGCGAGCCGGTCCTGAAAGCCTTCCGAGCTGCATCTCGTCGATGTTTGATGGTGTCCCGTGCAACACCCTTGATCCACCGCGTCGAAACAACGAAAGAACCCGGAGCAGGCTAGTACTCTCTCAGGATGGTCTCCACTATGTAAGTGACTTTATCCATGTCAACAGAACCATCTCCCCGTACAGTATAGAGCTTGGAGGCACTAGGATTGTGTGCCCTCCAAGGTGTCCGAGGTGTGCCAAGAGGTGTGTCGAGAGGTGTGCCTGGGTAAGACGGGGGTCGTGAGCGAGGAGGGGTCGAAACATCTGTGGACCCTCCTCCACAACAACCACCACCTCCACCTGACGATCGTCGAGATCGACGAGTGCTCCTGTGCTGCTGAGGTGAGGACGTACCCGCCTCTGCCCCACCCCTAGGGGTCGAAGCGGCCATGATGGCAGAAGAAGGCGTCGTACCCATAGGCGTCATGAACCCCGTAGGCGTCCCTCCCCTAGGCGTCGGTCCCTCGGGTGTGAAGCCCGGAGGCGTAGTACCCGTGCCTCTGGCTACCCAGTACTGAGAAGCCTCTACCATCTGAGCAGGCGTCATCTGTGTAACGAAGCCCATGAATGCATCTGCACTCATGGAAGCGGGATCTGGAATCTCGTCTGCCATACTAAAGTCCTGCACAAAGAAAGTAAAATAAAGCGTCAGAACACAGTTGTTTAAATTAACTTTAAGCTTAATTTTAAATCAAAGTCTTCACACAAACACTTACAGGCCTAGGCCTCGACGAGTGAGGCATCATCGATAAGATCTTGCACCGTATCATCGTCTATCTCTAATTGCAAACATAACTCTGCCCTAACTCGTTCTGGCAGATTGTCTTCATCCATTGCATCTTCATCTACAAGTGTCAATTCTGTCTCGTCTGCGTCATCTCTCGTATATCTCTCAGCTTCCTCTGCCATACCTTCGTCCATCTCATCTAATGTCACAGTAGTATGGACGTCGTCTGACTGAATTTCCTCCAGGAGATCTTGCCCTTCAAATACTTGTTTATTTCTTGCAGCAACATGAACCACAAACCACTATTGTCGCTCTCTCTCTCTCTCTCTCTCTCTCTCTCTCTCTCTCTCTCTTTCCTACACACACACACACCGCTCTCTCTCTCTCTCTCTCTCTCTCTCTCTCTCTCTCTTTCCTACACACACACACACCGCTCTCTCTCTCTCTCTCTCTCTCTCTCTCTCTCTCTCTCTCTCTCTCTCTCTCTCTCTCTTTCCTACACACACACACGATGGAGAGAGAGAGAAAGGGGTTGGGGGGGGGCATAATACCTGCGCAGCACGTGGAGGCCAAGATTTGAGCAGAGCGCAGGCGAAAATGGCCCCTGCTGCTCGCGAGTTTCGCTTTTTTCCCCCAAAATTTTTTGCGTCGCTATACGCGTCGATATACGCGTGGAAAATAAAGCCTTTCCACGTGTATATCGATGCACATATCGACGCCCGTTAATTTCATCGATATACGCGCGTCGATATCTCCATGTAGTGTTGTAGTGCCTGGACAAGTCAGAGCATGAGAATTGTGAAGAAAATAGGCCCCCTAGGGGCCCCTTTAATAGATACCTTGGGGGCCCGCCGGGCTACAAAGCGGGGCCGCTAGGGCCCGCCGAGCTACAGACCTGTACCGGCGGGCAAATCTCATCGGACCTCGTAGTCCCCTTCAAGTCACCATGCCATTTTTTGTGAATGTGAAGACTTGTAAATTGAGACTTTTGTTAATTAACAGTGTGATGACACACAAAAAACACGTGATCACGTGAATTTTAAATCCTTGGAACTTAAGGTCATAACAAAAGGTTGGTAGCTCTTTATATCCAAGCCATGTCTGTGTAGCCACTATGAGACATGATTTTCATTCTCCTACCTTTGCTAGCTATTTTGAAGCTCTGAAGGATTTTTGTGAGAGTCTATCCTACGGTAGCTCTCATCCATTGAATAAAACAAGATGTCCAGTATAGGGACAGTACTCCCATTGTGTTATAGCCAATTCTCCTTTGCAAATACCATGTGGAAAGTGGGGGTTCCGTGCAAATAATGTGTGTTTGTGTGTGTGTGGAGAGAGAGAGAGAGAGAGAGAGAGAGAGAGAGAGAGAGAACGCAGAATGCAGAACAAACCAAAGCCAAGACATGACCGACCAAGAGAGAGCAACAAAGAACATGCCATGATGTCAACCTTGGATAGTAGTATTCAAACATCAAAGCCATCTCCATTATCACCAACCATTTAAAGATCTATCATGATACCAGTCAATGGTCAATCTATGATTTTCACATCTTCCTTTCCTCTCAAAATTTGTACTACGGAGTTTGGCACCATTGTTCAACACACCCCCAAGTTCCAAAAGCCAAATATGAAGACGTTTTACCATAGGAGGACATTATACAAGATTGAAAGGCCTCACTTACCAAGGATATCAAAACATGTCATTTGAGATTTGGCATCATACTTGACCCAAATGATAATGATGTGAGAAAGGTATACATGAGCTCTTTATACAGTTAGACATCAGGATGGATGCTTAGTCATTGCAACATGTTTTTTATGGTGTAGCCTTCTCAAGGAGACCATACTTGCTGAGTTGTTGTGATTGTTGGTCACTAAAAAACGTAAAAAATATTATGAATGGGGGCAACTAAAGTGGTGAAGAGTGAAGAGAAGGATTCGAGCATAAAACTGAAGCAAAATAACTCATGTATGACAACAAATCAAGAAATGCATCATATGCCTCTTTCTAATACATGTAGTTCTAATGGGCATACTCCACAATTGAAGGTACGTGAGAGCATCAACACTCCACCTATGGTGGCATGAGTGTGTCCTATGTGTTGTAGCTCCACCCCTTTTCCCAGGCAAATAACATTGTGTTCCTACATGCATATCTAAAAGGTTGCATATGATAATGCACAATGTGTATAAATTACAATTGAGGATATGCATTGTTTGCCCGCGGCAATGCGCGCGCGGGTAACATACTGGTTCTCTCTGAAATGGAAAAGGCATGCCATTTAAATTCTAGTTCATTGCTTTACTATCTAGTCGTCATTATTCAGTTTTCAAGCAGACACATTTCACCACTATGTAATACCTACTCCCTATTGTATTTGAAGATGAATACCTTTCCCACACTTCAACAATGTCTCAAGAATCTATCAAAGCCACCACTACCAGGATTTTCTTTTCCTTTTTTTTGGGGGGGGTTGGGGGTGTAACCACCGCAGGACTAAAGAACACAGGGTCTTTAATGAGATCGACAGCAGAGGGTTACACGCTTGAAATGCAAGGTAGACTCGTTCATCTGATTTAAATGGATGTGTTCGAGTTTACTTTTTTTGTTTTAGTTTACTTTTTCCCAAAAAAGTTTACTTTATAAGTTTCAAAATGGGCATAAGGGGTATCAAAAGGCATGAGCCTGTGTGGTTAAGTCGTCGTGCTGTCGAGGCCAAGGTGATGGGTTCTAATCTTAGGTCTCCCACCCAAAGTTAGCGAATTTTGTGCACCGTTCACTTGCCTCGAGATTCATGTGCCTCCCTCCCCGTTGTTGATCCCATGGCAGGATCTTCATTAAAGACGGTACCCCGTGTTCTTTAGTGTCATGGGGGTCTAAGTGGCATCCAAAGGTCTAGAAGGGTACAAAAAAGGAGCGTGGTACATTCACACACATATAAGGCTGGGTTCAGACTGCCGTGCGCAAGAGACTTTTTGCTTAGGTGGACCAATTGAAATGCACGCCTCATTGGCTAGCCCTGCTAAGTTGGAATGTTGATTCATGCCCAAGCGAGCCCCTCCATGTTCCAACTGCCCACCCCGCTCGTAGCTTGTGCTGCACTGCGCCAGCCAATCAAAAGCCACAGTGCCATGCACGCTGCTTTTTTCCCGCTTCTGTCTGTTAACAGAGCAGTGGATGGTCGAAAAGTTAGCATTGCGCACGACTACTGGCAACAGTTGGCTCTTCCTCATGTCCAAGAAGCTGTCTGAACGATGCCTCAAGGCGGCTTCACAAACGGGCACCGCCAATCCCAACACGTCATGCCAATTCGCAGTACTTGACAGGTGTGCCCTTTTTTTCGCATAAAAAGTACTTGACAGGCACACGCCTGTACCACTACCTGCAACCAACAAACTAACAATTAATTCCCAGTGGGACTGGGCTCTTAACACCCAAGGGCCCACAATTCATTGTCATAATGGTGGTGGCTGCACCAGGCTAGCTAAAGGCAAAGGCCCTCTTAAAAATGAAGCTCACCTGGGCTTCTCGTCATCGAGAGAGTTCAGGTGGTGGGCAATATGGCATTCACTGCTGATCATCGTGAGCCGATGAAGCTGAGCAAGGAGCAGCTCTCACGGGAGCCTGTGAGGATAGTCGCCCCCCCTTTCGCCAAGCACACGTCCCCCACCACCATTGCCACTATACAACTCTCTAATCTGGATATGCTCTTTGACTACTACAACTCCGTAGTTCTCTTCTATGATGTGCACCACCCACATTCTTCCCTGCTACAAGATCAGACACCACCCCAACCTCAATGCACCCCGTCTGAGCCTGTAGCTCGATTGCATCGCGCTGTAGAGGAGCTTCTTCTTCACTACCCATGTGCTGGTGGTCTTCTAGTGCTCAATGACACCTCCGGTCGCCTTGAGGTGCAATATCTCAAGTATGTTGGCTGCGACGCCGCCGACTCAGAGCAGCCTCTTATATCCAATAATGCCTCTAACCATGCTGGTTCCCCTTCATTTGGAGTACCCTTCCATGTTGCTCATGCGAATGTTTCCCTTGCCGAACTCGGTGATGTGTCCAATCCGCATCCATCCTTGGATCTACTGTTTCCTAGCAAACCTGTTGAAGGCGACGACAGCGATGAGCGCCGGCTCCAACGCCACGTGCTGGCCTTCCAGGTAGTCGACAGCTCAAGCTGATTAATTTCAAATTTATGGCTTGATACAGCCGACAGGAAAGCTACCTGCATTGCAATTCTTAGTAAAAAATTATGGCTGAATTAATGCGTGCATAGTGGCAACGAAATGAGCTGGTTTTTATATGTGCACATACACAAGCTGCATGACCTAATTCTGTGGTTGCTTCACAGGTGACCACCTTCAAATGTGGTGGCTTTACTCTGGCATCTACCTGCAGTAACGTTTATGCCGATGGTTACACCGGTGCACGATTGCTCCAAAATTTGTGCTCCCTTGCAAGAGGGGCAGGCCTGGCCAGCCGGCCACCTGATATATCCCAAACAAGAACTTTGGTACTTGGTGCAAGGGAACCCCCTACACCAACAGTACATCACCCATTCATTCAGGCGCGAAAGCCCAAAGAGAAACCTCCGCTGAAGCACCTCCACTACGGGGCTGCAATCCGCTTTGCATTCGATGAAAATGTTCTGGAGCGCCTGAGGGCGCATGCCGCGAAGGATGGCAATTGTATGATATACAGTCGCAACCAAGCTTTGATGGCGCTTCTTTCGACAGCCTTTGGTAGGGTGAGTGTTAAAGTGCATGCGCTTCCGAAGACCCATGTGATGAATCTGCGCTTCCCCATCAATCTGAGGACAAGGGGCATCCCAAACCTCACTATAGGATATATGGGGAATGCGATTTGTCAATGCGCCGTGTCGGCGACATTGCAAGAGCTGTGTGAGAGCCCTTTGGGCAAAGTGGCAGACAAGTTTAGGAGTACCATGGGAAGCCTG
This sequence comes from Adiantum capillus-veneris, assembly GCF_014529385.1. Taxonomy (NCBI): domain Eukaryota; kingdom Viridiplantae; phylum Streptophyta; class Polypodiopsida; order Polypodiales; family Pteridaceae; genus Adiantum; species Adiantum capillus-veneris. Next base: position 122,173,762 of record NC_140957.1, on the reverse strand, counting down.
GATTTTCATGAATGTGTGCAGTCCGTGGTGGATTATGTGGAATTACAGCTTAGAGATGGGCTAATCCCATACACAGTAGGCCTAAGCATGACTTCTCTTGTGGGCCTGCCTTTCTATGATACGGATTGCGGGTGGGGCAATCCGATGTATGTGAGCCGTCCAAGCCAGCAGCTAAGCGATCGGTGCATAATTTTGGATCATCCGGCAGCACGAGCTTGGAATGTGTTGGTGGTGTTTTCGTCGTCAGAAGAGCATTCGTGTTTCAAGGAGAGCATTGCAGAGTACATTGACTCTTCTTAGTATGTCCCCTATCATTTTCTTCATCTACATGCATATCTGGCATAGGAGCAGTACAGAGACAATTAGCTTTAATTTTATGGATAAGAATGTGTCCCTTTCATTTTTTGCATTTCATTCATCGCATAGCATGCTAACCACATTGCTTCTATTGTAGATGACTGTCAGATTCTTATCTCCAAACTCTCCCATTGCTGACTCAGTATCTCCCAGCTAGGACAATATGTATGCAGCTATTTCATGTGGCCTCTCTACTCACATGAGGTTGTATCCCATGATGCGTTGATAACCCTCGTTCCTAAGTGTCACGGGGCTTTCTCGAGGGATCTATGGTGGATATTCAATCCACCGTTGATTGCATCTCTGCATGGCAAAAGTTTAACGTCCCCAACCTCCCCCGCTTCGGACTCGGTCGACCTGACCACCTCCCGCTTGAGACTCGCACTTCTTATCCAGCCCACCTTGTGAGTGCATTACAATAAAAGTCTACACCCCCCCCCCACCGCGGCTGTGTTGATCCGACGGCCCAAAGCCCGCCACCCTGCCGAAAAGGCATCCATGTCGTAGATACCATGGGATCAATGGCCCAAAGTGAAAGATCAATCTGGACCATCGATCTACTATAACTAAACTCGCGATCTCGAGTTTAGATTTTTCAAAACTAAGCTCGGGATCTCGAGTTTAGTTTTTACCGACCACGGGTGCCCTAATCTCAAGATGCCTGCGCTTTCCAAGCCGGGATTTGAACCCTCACCACTAGCTTGAGAGTCAGGGGCCTTAACCATCACACACGCGTGCACTTTCTTGAAATGGATGTGTTTTATTATAAGCTTAAACTTAAAACAATAGATTTCGACATAAAAACCAAACTCGAGATTTGGAATTTAGTTTTTGTGGACCCCACCATATAACTAAACTCGGGATCCCGAGTTTTGTTTTCACGCATCGATGGCCGAGATCTACGAGCGTCCTTGATTTTGCACAAGAGCCATTGGTCCCATGGTTGGGACCCATGGCACTTAAAGCTAAGGCTCGCGCAAGTGAAGGCGGGTCCCATTGCATGATGACCACCAATGCATGGCCACAACACTAAGTGGAATGGGGTATTTAATGAAGCCCAATCCATGGCCGGATCGATGACGGACAGGGATTCGCACACATCTCGAAGGGCATGGATGGTCCACAAAAATCAAACGCCATTGACTTTCTCATTCCCTAACTAGCGATCAAACGGCGACCTTCACTTTGCAAGCTGGAGATCGAACGACGACCTTCACGTTGGCAAGCTGATGTGCTAACCGTGTGGGGTTTGTTGTCCAAACCTGCACTTCGTGAACAGGCGCAAGCGAAACTAAATTCATCCCTAAAATGTAAACTCCATTGCCATCCAATGGACGCTCGTCACCATGAAAAATGTGCCCATGTTGCACATCGTCGATTCCATGGCTTGAGCTTCATTCCCGTGGTCTTTAGTGTTGAGGCGTCACATGCCAATGGGCCATCTTGGCAGCATTGCCCCCTTTACACACTCGTAGCATGAATTGCTTTGTTAATCCCAATGGACTACATAAGGACCTAAGGTTCATAGCTCTCGCTAAGAAATAGGATTTGACTATGTATTTGTCAAGATTATGCAGACCGATTTTGATAAAGCTTATGATCGCCTCCAATGGTCCCTTTATCTCCCAAAGCTTAGAAAAAATGGGAATTGACCCTAACTTGCTATTGTTTGTGGCCACACTTTTCGAAAATGCTAGAGCAACACTCTCACTATATGGAGCCCTCTCAGAGTATTTTGAGGTAAATAGGTCTATGAGACAGGGTTGCCCCTAGCCTTCTATTGGCAGCAGAAGCCGACAGACTCAATTGTCTCATCAAACGCAAAATGGAGCAGGGAGTTCCAAAGGAATTCCCCTCCCATATCAAAGAGGCCAGCAATGCCTTTCTCAGTTTATAGATGATGTCCTGCTCGCAGATGAGGATATCACTCCAAGGTAGTTTTGGAAGGCCTTGCTAATGACCAATTGTACAGCCTCAGGCTCAAGGATAAATTGCAGGAAAATTGGAATCAGGTTCTCTAGGACCCCTCTCCCTCAATGGAATCCGAGGAGGGTTGCATAGATATTAAAGAAGGGAGATTTTTCAAGCTGTGAAGGATTCCCTTTGGCTTCAATGTATCTTTGAAACAAAGGTGGGTTGGGTCCTTGGTCGCTTTAAAGTAAATTTGCACAAATGGATGTTGGGTTAAAGGCCAAATGGCCAGCCCAAATGACCCCTTTTGTGTATAGTTTTTAAAGGTTAATAACCTTTGGCCAAGTTCACATTGAACTTGGCCACTAACTTAAAAATGGTCCTATACTTTAATAAAGGGAATGAGAGCCCAATTCACCCTCAACTTATTCCCCTTACAAGAATCGTGCAGCCTCTCTCTCTCTCCTACTTCGACCTCTCACGCCCCATCTCTGCACACCAACGCCTCCTCTCCAAGGCTCAAGTCTTGCACATCTCCTCATGCTCTATCACTTGCACACATTGCTGCGCACTCATCAACTGGTATCAAAGCAAATTTAGGGTTTGCTTCCAAACCTGTAAATGCTGATTTTTTACCAAGGAGGTCAACTTTCACGCGAGCTTTTGCAATTTTATCGCCAAAGGACTCGTCGCCAGACACTAGAAGGCTCCCGGTTAGTCAAATTGACCTAAAACAAGCTGAAATTATGTCAAAATCAGCAAATTACAGATTATAATAGGAAAACACAGGTTTTGCAAATCATGTATTAAGGTGAGGGAACATCTTTACTAGGTCCCCGCTACCCGAAAACAAAGAAATTGCTAAAAAACATGTATTTTTAGCAAATTTCAGATTTACGCGGGTTTTTGCAAGTGTATATTGATGCATCTACATTGATCATGAGGAAAGTGCAAATTGATGCAATTTATGCACCTTTGACAAGTTTTGGTTATGTATGACCATTTGTGGCTAATTTTGTTGTAATTTGATGCTACAAATTGGGGCTTTTAATCATACATGCTTCTAAAGGCTATGCATTAGCCTTATGTATGTCCTGTGGGGCTAAAAACAACTAAAATTGTTGTTTTTTAGCACAAATTCACTTGCTGAAATTTTCTACGCAAAAATTTCAAAAATTATTTTTTGTGTCCAAATTGACCCATTTTGCCCCAAATTGCTCATGTGACCATTTGGAGCCGTAGTGCACATTTCTGTGAGGTTATACTCCGGTTTTGGTGCATTTTGCCCAAAAATTCAGTGTATTAGCCCACTTGTTCGTGCATCTATGGCCTCATCTTCTTCGGATGTGAAGAATCTCTTCGAGATTAGGAGGTTCAATGGAACAGGTTTCGACCTTTGGAAAGACAAGATCTAGGGAATCCTATTTCTTAAGCATTGTGAAGAGGTACTTGAACAGGTAAATCCACAAGATATGTCGGATGAATCATGGGTTAGCCTCAACAGGAAGGCAGTTACATACATTAAAATGGCCATGACCGATGAGACAGTCATTGATTTGAAAGGTCTCACAAATGCTTTTGATGTGTGGGAGAAGTTAAAGGCGATGTATGAGAATACAACGCCTGTCAACCAAGTGCATTTGATGCGAAAACTTGTTGGCATGCAACTAGATGAGTCCAAGAGCGTTGCAGAGCACTTGTCTTTGAGATTCAGGTTTGCCTCCTTTTGATGATAAGCTGAAAGCTATCTTCTTGCTTATGACCTTACCTGATTCGTGGGAAACATTGGTGGTTTCATTGTCGAATAACCCCAATTTGACCTTTAATAGTGTTAGGGGTTCTATCTTGAATGAGGAAATCAGGAGGAAAGCAGTTGGAGAGGGAGGCAGCTCTGCCAACATGGTTAGAGGAAGGACAGAGAAGAAGAATGTCAATGCACAAATGAGTAAGATTAAGAATAAGGAAAGGGGAAATGCCAACAAAGGCAAGGGTGATGTGACTTGCTATCAGTGTGGCAGGAAAGGTCATAAGAAACCCGATTGCAGGTACTACAAAGCCGAGTTAGAACGGAAAAAGAATGGCTGAGACAAAAAGAAAGAGAAGAAGGAAGTCAAGACAGGTGCACAGGACATCTCAAAGGACAAAGAGAAGGCCAATGTGGCTCTAGTGTTGTGATTGAGGAGCTGTCAGATGTAAAGGACGTCTTGTGTGCCACTTTGTCAGATGATGATGCTTATGACCTTGATGCCTCTCTTAATGTTCATTCACAGGACATGCAGATCACCAAGAGTGATCTTATTGATGCTTTGTTGACTGTCAATGATGCATTATCCCAGACTTGGATAGTTGATTCCGGTGCTTCATTTCATGTGACTCCTATCAAGGAGTGTTTCTCTACTTTTGATGCAGGCAAGCATGGCCATGTATACCTTGGAAACAATCATGCATGTTCCATTGAGCGTAGTGGCACTGTGCATCTCTCCATAGATGGCACAAATGAGCTTGTCTTGCATGATGTTAGATATGTGTCGGAAATCAAGACGAGTCTGCTTTCTGTTGGTCAGATGGATATGCATGGTTACAGCATCTTGTTTGAGAGAGGATCATGGAAAATGACTAAATGCCCAAGACTGGTTATAAATGGCACAAAGAAAGAGACACTTTACTGTATGCATGGAAAGGCCATGTTGGGCAAGTTTATTGCGTTGGCTGAAATTAACTCTCACATGGAGTTATGGCACAAGAGCCTTGGCATATGAGCCAAAAGGGCCTTTCTAAGCTTTGTACTTTGAACAAGCTTGATGCTAAAGGCACAAAGCTTGACTTTTGTAATGAATGTCAATATGGCAAGCAAGTAAAGTGTTCTTATTACTCCAGTGTCTCTCGTAAATCTTGTGTGCTTGATCTTGTACATTCTGATGCATGTAGCATGCCTACTAAGTCTATGGGAGGTGCATGCTATTTTGTCTCCTTTGTTGATGATCATTCTAGGAAAATTTGGGTTTATTTGCTTAAATCTAAGGAAGAATCCTTTGCTGCGTTTAAGAAATTTCATGCATTTGTGACCACCCAAACAGGTAGAAAGATGAAATGCTTGCGTATGGACAATGGGGGAGAGTTCACGAGTGCTGAATTTAACAAATTTTGTGAAAATTTTGTGCCATACAGCCCCTCTTCTAATGGTGTGGCTGAAAGATTCAATAGGACACTTTGTGAGAGGGTGAGATGCATGTTGTCCACAGCTAATCTCTCTCATGGATTTTGGGGAGAAGCTTTGAAAACTGCAGTGCATATATGCAATCAATCCCCTCACATGTCTTTGAAAGGTGACATCCCTAAAGAGGTTTGGCTAGCAAGCTTGCTTCATATGATCACTTACACATTTTTAGTTGAGAAGCTTTTGTGCATATTAGACCTGAGTTGAGAAGCAAGCTAGATGCCAAGTCCATTAAAGGCCTCTTCATGGGATATGGTGAAGAAGGCAAAATGGGTTACAGGATTTGGTACCTCAGCTCAAAAGGGTTGTACGTAGCCGGGATGTTGTTTTTAATGAGGCAAGGCTCCTTCAAAACAATTGTGCCTCAAAGCATGACCATAAAAGGGTCAAATTTCAGCATGACCAGGCACATGTTAGGCCTATTCTTGACCCTCAGGATGCACCACATATGGCTAAAAATATAGATGATCTAGTGGTGTTTGAGCCAGATGATGTTGGGCAGCAAATTGAGGCTCCTAAAGGGAATTTGTAGCCACAAAACAATGCTGAAAATGGTTCTGAAAATGATGTACAGCAGCCCATTGTTGATGAATTTATCATGCCACCTGATATAGACCCATTACCGGATAATGTGGATCATTGGGTGAGGCGGTCTACTCGTCCAAGACGGACTGTGAGTAGATATGATCCCTCTTTGCATTACATTATGTTGATAGATGAGGGAGAGCCTCTTACATATAAAGAGGCAAAGACATGTGAGCACAGCAACAAGTGGGAGTTGTCATACTTGGGATTTGGTGGAATTGCCCAAAGGTAGGAAGGCTATTCCTAACAAATGGGTGTATAAAATCAAGGCAGTTGATGCAAACCCCAAGTATAAGGCAAGGCTGGTTACAAAGGGATATGTTCACACCAAGGGCATAGACTTTCATGAAGTGTTCTCTCCTGTAGTGAAGATGACCACTTTGCGTGTATTGTTTGCCATAGTGGCTGCCCTTGATTTGGAATTGGACCAAATGGATGTACATACTGCTTTCTTGCATGGTGATGTGGAGGAAGAGCTTTACATGAAGCAACCCGAGGGTTTTGTTATTCCTGGCAAGGAACATTTGGTATGTATGCTCAATAGAAGCTTGTATGTGCTGAAACAATCATGTAGACAATGGTACAAGAAGTTTGACTGCGTCATGCTCAAACATGGTTACAAAAGAAGCCATGCAGACCATTTTTTGTATACCAAACGTGATGAGGATAGCAGCCCTATCATTCTTGAGCTCTATGTGGATGATATGTTGATAGCTCTGCAAAGAAAAGAAGCACTGTTGATGCTCTTAAAGAGCCGCCCGCTGAAATCTGCATTTTCAATGAAAGATCTTGGGGCAGCTGAACATATACTTGGAGTGAGGGTTAGAGGCAAAGGGACCAGCGCATATTGTATTTGTCGCAAGAAAAGTACATTGAAAAGGTGCTGGACAGATTTAACATGGCTAAAGCAATGCCTCTTGGCATGCCATTACAGCCATATATCAAAATCTCCAAGGATGATTGCTCCAAGTCAACGGAAGAAGCCAATGACATGCAAAGTGTGCATTACGCTTCAGCTTGTGGTTCACTTATGTATGCTATGGTTGCTACTAGGCCTGACATAGCCCATGCAGTGGGAGTTGTGAGCCGGTTTATGGCTAATCCAGGCAAGTTGCATTGGGATGTAGTGAAGTCCATTATGAGGTACTTGAAAGGGACTAAAAACAAATGCCTCTGCTATGGTAAAGGACCATTGGAGTTGAAGGGATTTTGTGACTCTGAGATGGCTAGTGATGTGGATACACGAAAATCCACAAGTGGCTATGTGTTTACTCTTGCAGGAGGTGATGTTTCATGGTGTTCTAGATTGCAAAAGATAGTTGCATTGTCTACTATAGAGGCTGAATATATTTCAGCCACTGAGGCTTCCAAAGAAGCCATTTGGTTAGCACGTCTATGCAGTGATTTTGGTTTGCCTGACAAGGCACCTATGCTTGGTTGTGATAGCCAAAGTGCCATATGTCTGGCAAAGAATGCCATGTTTCATGCATGCACAAAGCATCTTGATGTGCGGTATCACTTCATTCGAGAAGTGCTTGAGGATGGCCTTATTACATTGGTTAAGTTCCACTCATCACAAAATCTAGCAGATGTTCTCACTAAGTGCTTACCCAAAGCACAACATCAGCTATGCATACAGATGGTGGGAGTCATGTAGCTTAAAGGTGCCATTTATGCCTTTAAGTGGGAGGTTGTTGAGTTAAAGGCCCAAATGGCCAGCCCAAATGACCCCTTTTGTGTATAGTTTTTAAAGGTTACTAACCTTTGTCCAAGTTCACATTGAACTTGGCCACTAACTTAAAAATGGTCCTATACTTTAATAAAGGGAATGAGAGCCCAATTCACTCTCAACTTATTCCCCTTACAAGAATCGTGCAGCCTCTCTCTCTCTCTCCTACTTCGACCTCTCATGACCCATCTCTGCACACCAATGCCTCCTCTCCAAGGCTCAAGTCTTGCACATCTCCTCGTGCTCTATCACTTGCACACATTGTTGCACACTCATCAATGGAAAGGGCTCCCACTCTCTCTATCCGATTGACTCATGATGATCAACCATTTCATCGCATCCTACATCCTTTTCTTCCTCTCTTCTTGGAGACCACCCAAGTCCTACCTACATCAAATCAACAATTATTATAGAAGCTTCCTCTTCTCTTGGGACCCTTTCAAAAATCTAGCATCCAAGGTCAGTTGGGACACTTGATGTCGTCCCAAAGAAATAGGGGTGCTTGGCATCATGAACTTCTATGATTGGGCTGATAAACTCATCTTCAATCTAATAATGAGAGCCATCAGCAACTCCACCTAGGAGTGGGCATTCCTAGTGTTTAGACACTTGGAAGGATTCTCTTGGAAAAGCACAAGGGATGAAAAAGTTCACTTGGATCTCCATAGTGTTTAGTCAATACTCTTTCAAATCCGACGGCTTGGACTCTTTGGATAGCTTGGAGCAAGTTCAAGATCAACCTCAGAGTCAAGTGGGATTCCCCAATCCCATCCATCACCCCCACACAAGAATGATCCGTGCTTCGAATTCACAACATATTAAATTCTATAGGGACCTGTGGAACATCCAACAAGGAAGATGGAAGCATGCTGACAAAATTTTTCTCACCCGTCACCTCCACCCCTAGGAAATTTCACTTATCCATGCAAGGTTTGCCCTCTTTCACTCATCCAGGCAAGGTGTGTCTCCTCTCCTCATAATGAGTGTCGGCACCTCTAAGTGGCTGACCAACCAAGTCTCAAACATAATTGGTTGGATAAGCGGATTCCTCCTTACATTCCCCCCATAACCCTCTCATTGAAACGGAATGGAGTTATGGCACAAACATTAATGAGACATTCATGGTGCAATTCATGTGTTAATTACAGAGACATTAGAGAGAGAGAGAGAGAGAGAGATGAGGCTAATAAAAGTAGTAAATCATGATTATATTGATAGAAAATACTGCATGCAAATGGTGGATACAAGTAGGTGCAAATGATGGAAAATGAGAGGATACAAAGTGAGTAACTTTTTTTCTTTTATAGAGTGAGGAGAGGGCATCTAATGACCTAATCAGTGATGTCAATTGTGTAGGCTTCCAAACTAGAGAGGGTTCTCACTTGTGGTGGTGTAGATGTGTAACACACCTCAACAAAATTCCCAATTTTCGTCATAGTAGCACCCAAAAGTACAAAGGTATCCTTCCTTAGAGAATTTGACAGTAGGGTGTAGGACAAAAGTCAAAACATCCTCCCTAAAGAATTTCCAACTAGGTGTAGGATCAAAATACAGCTCCCGTAGAGAATGGTAGGCAACTAGGTGGTAGGTCAAAAGTCAAATGGGCTTTCTTTGATATCAGAGATCAAAGTGAAGTCCTACTAAAAATATTTAACACTAGAATGGTAATAGGAAACTTTTATGTCCTTGGACACTTTTGTGTCCTGTTAAGTGACCATTTTGCTTGAATTATTTGAAGAGTATGAAAATGAATTTCTAGGTGCTATATAACCACAAAGTTTCCTTATGAGCTGAAAAAAACTTGACATTTTTTTGAAGTATCGATTTCACCATTGACCTTACTCTTGCACAACATTTTTGAACCTAAACTGTGTGAGAAAACGGGTCCTGTTTTTTGTTTTTTTTTTCTACACCGCTCTAAACTTCATGTTTGTGAGGTTTAGATTTCTAGACGATAAGAATTCATACTTCTCAACATGTTTTGATGCTTGTAGGGAGAGCTAAGTGTTAAAATTGAAAGTTATGACCAACTTACAAGAATTGCATAATCCTGTTTTTTGACCAAAATTAGCACTTTTATGATTTTTTTGGTGGCTTTCTTGGTATCCAAATTCAATTTTGATTGTGTAAGTGTAATGTATAACATAAATCTAATCTTCCTTGAGTTTTAAGGGACCTAATACGCTATATAGCATAGTATATGCTGATGATTGAGTCTTTTGATTGCTAAAGAATACGCGACATTTTAGAGTAGCAAGTATAACTTTCTCAATATTGCTAGTTTCTTAGGCCAATTGTGTGTATTTTGTAGATAGTAACCATATCTAATCATAAACTACAAACTTGGCTAGATATTGAGTAGTTTCTTTGGGTTTCTAGAGGTCATAATGCTAAACCCGGTTTTTTCATGTTTGTTGTATTTATTACTTTATCATTGCCCCTAAGGTTCCACTTAGTAAGAGATCCATTATCCCTTTGACATGCTCCATGGCTCCTTTGAATCCAAAGGCCCAAACGGAACTAAGAAAACATGTATATAGTATCAGTATTGAGTGTGACTATAGAAACCTTGATGATAGGTCTGCAGAATGGCAAAAATGCAACTTTTTGTACTTAATTTTTTTTCCCTAAAACAAAATTAGTGAGGTAAAAGCAACCATATTTTTTGATCACCGACCCATTGAAGTTAACGGGGCATTTTATCTCATGTCCTACAAAAATCCCCACTCTTATTTATATGAAATCAACCGTAAGAAATTGCTATTTTGGGCAAAATGCACTGGTCCATTAACTTTGGAGGCTTGTAGTGTCAAAGTGATGAGAAATCTTACAAGTTTCTCATTTTTTCCATATGTAGTAGTCCTTAGCTATAAGCTCATGAAAGGATTTTTCAAAATGAGTGGATCTACTATTGGTTTTAGATTTTTTTTCCAAAACCCTAAAAGGACACTTATATGTCCTGTTAGGTTACCAGTCTAGTGTTAAAGTGCTTTGTGTTGTGCTTTGTTGTCGACATTGACTACAAGTGTCGATGTTGGTCGAGTTTGTCATCGTCGGTGCTTCCTCCCCTCCAATTGTGTCATTAAAATTTTCAAAAGCAGATGCCAATGTCGGCATGGCATGTGTGTCAAAAAAATTTGCAAATGTGTGCAAGTGAGGATGGTCTTACTTGTTGGCGAGCAATGTTTGTTTCTTGTAAAAAAGTTATCATCTTTGTGAAGTCGAATGTGTTTGCTTTGATGCAGTGCAAATGTGTAAATGCATGGGGTTTGGTGCAAAATGCGAGGACATGTGTGTGCAAATTCATGGTGATAGGGTTTTGATAATCTAAGGATTGCATTTTTACAAACATTGCTTGGTTCCTTGATAGCAGGCCGAGAGGACATGTGTCAAAGTTGGCAGTCTCTTGCTCTTGAATGGCTTTGGTTGTCAAAAGCACTAGTGTTGGAAGACAGCACCACATAAAAATCCTTTGAGATGATACATCATGGGGAAGATTTGGAAAGCTCTCTTGGAACCTCAAGGTAAAGAAATTGAGGCTCAATGGGCGACAGAAAGGCCCTTTGTGAGAGCATGAGGCAAAATGGACTTTGGGACATAGGAGGCTGTTGGAAGGCATGCTTCTCTTTAGTTATAGTCGGGGTCCTTGAGCCTTTAGCTTTTGAGCATGGGAAAAGGCCCCTAGAAAAGGGGGGTCAGGCAAGTCCTTATGGGCAACAAACCCATTAGATAGTGAGTCCTCTAAGGGCGGACCCGATTGGGGAGTTAATTTCAGTTGAGTCCCTTGGGCTCGCCTTGGGTTGGCATCCGCCAATGAGAGGGGTGAATAGGTGTCGATTGGAGGTGCAGTTGTGCTTGATAGCAAGCCGATTAGAGTGTCTGCCTAGCCAAACGGAAAAAAAATTGCAATGCACTTGAGCGCTCTAGCTCAAGTTCACCAAGTGGTATTTAGTGTAAGCACCCTTCTTGCCTCCTGAACATAGGAGATTTCCACGCACTCCTTGATAACACAAATCCCCAAAAAAAAATTGAGGCTCCAAGAATGTTGGTGAGCCTTAAATGCTTAAAGCTTTACTCACACTAACTGAGCTATTGTAGGAAACACAAAGAAGCTTCAAAGAAAAATCTTGTGGACTTCCACTCAGTGGTAATAATTAGGCTTAATCCCTCCCAAATTATCATTCTCAATGGAAAGCTATTGACGAGCACTTGCTCCACACACAAGTAATGCTATGTAATGTGAGCTCAAAAGTAACTAATTGAAGATGATGATTATGAAAAAATCACACTAAATGCAAGGGCTTAGTTGAAGACAAAAATTTATGCAAGGATTCAATGTTAAATGCAACTTCCGCTTCTCTTCGCCACCAAAGGGTAGTGGAGCATGCTAACACCCAAATGGTGATTAGGAAGTGGGATTATTAGGGATGCTAATGCAAGAGAAATTAATAGGCCTAGGTATAGAACCATCGTCTCTAATACCACATGAAAGGGAATGGCATCATGGCAGAAACATTATTGAGCCATTCACGGTGCAATTAATGTGTTAATTACATATATATATATATATATAGAGAGAGAGAGAGAGAGAGAGAGAGAGTTTGAGATTAATGAAAGTACTAAATCATGACTAGATTGATGGCAAATACTACATGCAAATGGTGGATACAAAGTAGGTGCAAATGTTGGCTAATGAGAGGATACAAAGTGTGTAAGTTGGCTTCTTTTATAGAGTTAGGCGAGGACCTATACGCTTTCAAATTAGAGAGGGTCCTCACTTGTGGGGGTGTGGATGTGTAACACACCCCAACACCCATCCCTCCACACCATTGTTAGCCGGCTGGCCAAGCCCCACCATATGGATGTTAGCAAAGCGAGAACCACAGACATAAAATGTCAATCCGTGGGACATAGCTGACCTGACTAGTGCATGGAGGATACAAGAGGTAGCTAATCTCTCGGAAAACCCAGGTCTATTGTGTTCTCACCTAGATCGATCTCAGGTGTGTATCAGACACCAAAAGCCACTTTCCTTACCGCAAGCTTGATCCAATGAATTGGTATAGCTACAGAGCTCCGATTGCAACAAAACTTAATGCCTAGCATGTGCAGAGTATCCTCAACATCCCTATGTGCTCAAAAATCATTTTTGACACTAGTAAAATCATGCCTAAGATAAATAGCATGTTTATCGACGCGTAATACATTGATTTTATCTAGTTACAGTGATCCAAATGCAAGGAAACTTACTACCTAGAATGTGGAGAGTATCCTCAACAGTCTCATGTGTTCAAATGTCATTTTTGACACTGAAAAAAAATCACACATAACATAAACAACCTATTTTAGGTCAATCAGTTTCGGACTCTGAAGCACTCCATAGCTTTATTAGGATGTGCTCTATCTATTCCTATGGTCAAAAACCAGTTAAGATGCATGTATTATGCATTGGGAATGAAAATAGCTCATAGATGGGCATGACTAAAACCACAACTTCATCGCAAGAAACTAGCTTTCACCTGCGAGCGCATTGGTATGCTCGGGTTTGCAATGCAACACCACACAAGGGATACACAAAAGACTGAAGTAGCAAATAGCTCACAAGATTGTACTGCAGTGTACACTCACTTTCATTATCCAAAACTTAGGTCCAAAGTTACAAAAATTGGCTTTTATTTATACCTTACCCAAGGTTTAAAATGTGCAATGTCTAGGTGCCCAAGACCTTTGAGGCTCCACAACTTACCGTATCTGCAACCTAGGCACAGTAGCCGACCTATTCTTTACATCTTTGAACTCTCATTGAGGTCGTAACACGTTACAATTATCACAATGGATAAATAAATTGGAAAATTACAATACATGGCCATTTTGGGAAAATGTGAAAAATATATAACTCCAATCTTCATTGCGCCTTCTCCGTATTTATCTTTGATGAGTATTCATAAGGCTTTGGTCTTTAGCACCTCCTGTTAACTGATGTTAGCTAAGTTAACAACCATTCTCAACAGAAAGTAGAATGTCTCTCTAGACAGAAGACAATGGTATTCTCCAAAATATGGGATACTACCATCCACCCAAACAAATCCATCCTTCTATGGCTGATCCTACACAAATCCGTATGGACAGGAGAGAGAAGCCTCCAATGGGATGTGCCCCAGATGCGGTCGTGATGTGGAGACTATCCCCCACCTGTTTATAAACTGCCCCCGATTTAGAGCCATCTTAAGGCCTTTAACTTCATTCCTAGCCTTTACCCCTTATTAAAAGAAACTCATACTAGGAGAGTCCATCAAATTCTTTTCCTCCCACTGGAATAGAATTACGACTAAGTTCATGGAAAGAAAACCAGATCAGTCACCACATCTAGGACACCAGTCGTTGAATCCGATGGGTGGGAGAAAAGGTAAGTGGCTAAGCAATTCCTTCCAAGCAAACAAACTAGGGGGATAGCTAGGCAAGAGACCACCACGACGAGGGTAGGATGCATCAGAACGGATGATCTCTTTTTTCCAGGAAATAAGAATTCACATTGTATCCCTTATTACTCTTTTGAAGTAAGGGAGGGTCCCACTAGGCTTAGATTGTGAGGCAAGGAGTATCATTCAAGGAGGTCACTCCATCCAGAAGTAGGAAGTGCCAAGTAGAGACTTAAAAATTTTAAAAACCAAGATCAAAGAATTTGAAGGCCACTTCATCGAGAGGTAGGAAGTGCTAAATAGAGACTTGTGGTAATCCCCAATCATTATATTTAAAGAGGAGATTAAAAGGCAAGGGGTTATGGTGAACATTTCAATACATTAAATTTACCAGCTTCATCATGCATATCATGAGCCATAATCACTCATTGAGGAAGTGCAAATTAGCTACCCAAAGTAGTCCTCCACCAGATAATACAACCATTAGCTCTACTAGTAGCTCAAGTAGTGTGTGTGTGTGTGTGTGTGTGTGTGTGTGTGTGTGTGTGTGTGTGTGTGTGTGTGTGTGTGTGTGTGTGTGTGTGTGTGTGTGAAAACACTGACGGGCAGGCTATTGATGGCATCGATCTCCCCCACTCCTGATAGTGTTTAGGATGTTGTATCTAAAAAAACATTCCCTTCCCCCTTATGTGCAATGAGTAACACGATGGCGACATCAATGGGCACTATTGCAAGGCAACAAGACCCCACAGACCCCCTGCATTTTGCACACAATCCTCTTATCAGCAATCACAAGCTCCCCCACCTTCCTTTGCATTTTAAAAGGCTATAGGTTCAGTGCTCAGTGAGTGCCCCTTGGGCCATTGGAGGTAACCCCCCGTCCAATCGACTATCTTGGAGTTTTGGAGTACAAATTTGTGGAGTGCGTTCCCTCCTTACAGAATTTGGTAAAAAGGTGGGTCTTTTATTTCGTTGTGGGAGGTGAGAAAATGTCTTGGGAGAGTTTTGAGGAGCAATTCTAAAGGTGGGACTGTGAATACCTCTATGCGGTCTCTCTAGAGTGGCTTGGCGCAACTCTTGTAGCCACCTCTAAAGTGCTTTGTGGCGGCTTGGAAGAGGCAAGGAGATTGGAGATTATTTTGCGGCTTGGTGAAAGTGTATGGCCCCTGGAGTGTGAGTAGGAACTAAAGTATTTGGATCTTGTAACTTTGGCATGGCCTCCCATTCCTCAAGTGCCAGCAACATCAATCAAAACCAACAAGTGGCTATGGACAGCAGATCAACCACCATCTACTTAGCGGCCTACGCATTGACAAGTGATTAACATGGTCTCTATCAGTAAGAATCTATAAACCCCTTAGCCACCGTCTCTTTCTCTCTCTACTTCCATTTTTGTTCCATGTACGAAAACTATGCTTTTGGTTGGTACTTTTGTGTGTACATAAGCATGTATAGGCTTGCAGGAATTGAAGAATTTTGTATCATGCTTCTCTTATCATGTTTAGCATGTTGATGTATGTGTATGATGTGTATATACTTTCATAGATACGTAAAAAGTATGCTCTTCTCCTACGTCATGCAGACACTATTTTAGTCGTATCTTCCAGCGATTATAAATCAAGTCAAACCCTTTGAGCTTGAGGTTTACCACATTGTTTGAATTGTTTTCTCTTTATGAATCATGTCAAAATTCTTCTTGTGCAAAGAGTTATGGTCAAAAAATAGCCTGTTGTTTTCTTCACGATCAAATTTTTGGACCCTGGGCTCCTTACAAAGCTACACTACAAGAGTTCAATCCAGTACCAATGCCAAGTTACCGACATCGTTGGCAGGCATCGCTATATGCATTGCTAAACTAGGGGGAGACTCAATTTTTTTTAAATCAAAATTTTCAATACCGACATGTATATCAATGCGTATACCGATGCCCACCTGTAAAACAAAACCCACGGGTTCATTTTTGCATTTTTGTCCCATTTTTTTCCTTCTTCTCCTTGCTCCTTTGTTGTGTTTTTCCTTCATACATATAGATCTACCACATTGGCCTCACCCGGCTTTGGATTTCCACTCACACACCCTCTTGCGATATGATTTTTTTGAGGTTTATGTTGTATGTGCAACATTGTGTGTGTGTGTGTGTGTGTGTGTGTGTGTGTGTGTGTGTGTGTGTGTGTGTGTGTGTTCTTGAGGGTTTTGCTTCAATCCCCCAAGCTCTTTGTGCTCATATTGGCCAAATGTGAGTGCTCTTTCTCTTCTTTTTTCCTATATACACATACACATGCAAATAAACACAAAAATAAATACACAAACAAATATATTTGCACATAATTATACACACTACGTGCACACACACACACACACACTTTTTCAAAAAAACTATTAGAACTAATTAAAATATCTTAAATTAAATTTGTCATTTTTAAATTTTGGCATAAATGTTACTATAAGCAAACTAATATATTGAAAATTGTTGATCATAAATATCTAGTTAAAAAAAGAAATTTTATTGAGTTGTTTTGGTTTAGATTTTCTATAATTAATTGCTTTATATTTATACAATTTTATTTTAAGTTTATGCGATACTTTTCAATTGTGACATGTCATAGGTCAAATTGTTAATTATGTTAGAGATTTATGGTTCGCAAATGCAAAGTGGTTATAAATGTTAGTATTAAGATGATTTAGATTAGAGATCAATATAATTTTAGGTTATAGTATTACACTTTGATCATCTTCATCTATTTAGAATTCACCATCTAATTTAATTTTAGGTTATAGGGTCACACTTTAATTTGACCATCTTCATCTATTTAGAATTCACCATTTAAGTTAGAATATTAAGGTTTGGCCGTCTTAATCCATGTAGAACCTACCATTTAGGTTAGATTACTAGGGTTTCGGCTTTTGGTTTGGCGGCTAGGAGTTGTCCTTGTAAAGGCACTTAGAGATAGTTGTGTAAAGACGCTCTAAACTGACTTAGGATCACTTTAGTTCGGCCATTTCAATCCACTTAGATCTATCTACTTGGAGTTAGGAGCTTATTTTTTGGCCATTTTAATCGGCTTAGGGTTGGTTGTGTGAAGGCGCTTAGGGCTAGCCGATCTAAACCGACTTAGGGTCATATATATTTGTCCATTTTAGTCTGCTTAAGGCTAGCTGCTTAGGGTTAGTGGCTTTTACAATTTGTGTGCTAAGAGTTGGCCATGTTTAGTTGCTTAAGGTTGACCCTGTTTGGCCGCTTAGGATTGTTCACTTAAAGTTGGCCATGATTCAGTTCGTTCAGGGCTAGTCGCTCAAGGTTCGTGATTTTTGGTTTGGCCACTCTAAATTGGCTTAGGGTCGCATTAGTTTTTTCATTATACTCCACTTAGGGTATGCGGCTTAAGGTTTCAATTTTCCGTGGTGGAGCTGTTTCAGTCCGTTTTCGGCTAGCTGCTTAGGATTAGCGGCTTTTGCTTTGCTTGCTAGGAATTGGCCTTGTAAAGGCGCTTAGTGATGGCCATGTAAAGACTGTATAACCGACTTAAGATCGATTTAGTTTGGCCATTTCAATTTTCTTATGGTGGGGCGATCTAAACCGACTTAGGGTCGTATAGATTTGTCCATTTCACTCCGCTTAGGGTTAGCAGCTTTTAGTTTGCTCGCTAATAATTGGCCGTGTTTAGCCGCTTAGGATTGGCCATGTTTGGCCGCTTAATATTAATAGTGTTTGGCCATGTTTAGCTCGCTTAGAGATAGCAGCTTATGGTTTCATTTGTTCTTGGTTTGATTGTTTAATTCCACTTAGGGCTAGCCATTCAGGGTTAGTGGCTTTTGGTTCGGCCCCTCTAAATCATCTTTTTAGGGTCGCATTAGTTTAGCCATCTCAATCTTCTTAGCGTTATTTGCCTTTGGTTTGGCCGCTCTTTATCGGGTTAGGGTGGCATTAGGCAAGTTTGTTGGAAGTAGGGTTGCAGAAGAACACACACAGCTTGGAGAAGACGAAGGAAGCTCAAGGCACACAATAGAGAGTGTATTACTTAGTGTGCAATGGAAAGATAGATAGCCTAGAGTGAATGGGCGTATATACAATGCACCAGGGGAAAAACCTTCTAAAGAGGGAAAAAATGCCCCGGCGGTCCTAAGTGTGTTCACACACATCACTACCACATGTATATGGTAACAAATCCCCCCTGGAATGATGCGGTGAACAAGAGTTGGCACATGAGTAAAGGGAAGTGCCATGCCCTAAGGACATGATCAGTCCACAAAGGGGAGTAAGCCCAAAGCTTTGCGGAATGCTTCGAACTTCTCACGAGACAATGCCTTTGTGAAAAGATCTGCAAGTTTGTCTTGTGTTGGCACATAAGCCAAGCTGGTCTCTTCTAGGAGCATGAAAAATTGAGTTCCTTGCAACTTCCAGTGCACTCTAACTATCAATGTAGATAGTGTTGGCAATGGCTTGTCCAACACCCAAATCATCCATAAGGCGTCTGAGCTATACTCACTAACCGTAGCTAGAAGACCGCCCTGTACTCAGCCTCACAACTCAAAGTGGCCACAGTAGGTTGCTTCTTGCTCAATCGTGATATACATGAACTGCTAAGCATGAAACCAAAACCACTTATGGACACTCGCGTGTCAAAACAACTAGCCCAATCTGAGTCTGAAAAAGCATGTAAGTGTGGCGGCAATGATCCCTCCTTGGGATAAAACAAGCCAAGATGTAAAGTGCCACTCAAGTAGCAAAAAATTCTCTTGACAGCCTGCCAATGCTTAGACCCTAGGCTATGCATATGTCTACTGAACTGTGAGACTGCAAACTGAATATCTGACCTCGTGTTACATACATAAATGAGGTAGCCAACAGCACTTTGATAAAGAGTGACATCAGTAGGATCATCAGCATCATGTAAAGGTTTGCAATCCTCAAGTCCAAACTTACATAGCAATGTCTCTATGTAACTTTTCTCACACAAGGCAATACCACCATCACACTGCTTACATTATATGCCCAACCAAACTTACATCGCAATGTCTCTATGTAACTTTTCTGACCAAGGCAATACCACTATCACACTGCCTAAACTATATGGCCAAGTAATGATGCAACAACCCCAAATCTTTCATCTTGAAAATAGCATTTATATCAGCCTTAAATTTAGCAATATGTGCCTCATTGGAACCAGCGATCAGCAAATCATCCACATAAAGAACAACAACAAGAAGTACATTGTCCCTCATGCTTGACATACAATGTGCTTTCTATTGGACTCTTACTAAAGCCTCCTTTGACCAAATGAGTGTCAGCTTTCTCATACCAAGCACGAGGAGATTGCTTCAACCCATACAAAGCCTTCTTACATCTGCACACTTTGTCCTCTTGTCCTTTCTTGACAAAACCGCAAGGCTACGTTACATAAACTTCGTGAAATATTTCACCATTAAATAAAGCAGTAACAATGTCTGATTGATGTACATCCCAACCAAAATGAGCTGCCAATGCACATAGAAAATGAACAGTATTCATACAATAAGTGAGAGAAAAAGTCTCTTCATAATCTATGTCTTTTTCTTGTGCACATCCTTTTGCAACAAGTCGAGCCTTATGGTGATCAACCTCACCATCCAACTTGCATTTCAACTTGTAAACCCACTATGTACCAATGGCCTTTTTCGCCAATAGGAAAATCACATAAAGTCCATGTGTCATTTTCTATAAGTGCATCATACTCTGATTGCATAGTAGCCATCCAATTTTCTGAATTTTGTGCTTCATCAAAAGATAGAGGTTCCTCAACATCATGTAGGTTAGACACAGCCAAAGCATAACAATCTGATGCATAAGATGCATGGCAAGAGCTTGAACGAGTATGACTAGACAAAGGTGCATCCAATTTACTCACACAAAGTGTGCACCAGCCATTTTGGCATACCTCTAGCCTGCTCATTTTCAGCCCTTTCCTCATCAAGTACATCATGTACATCTGCATCAATAATAGGCTGATCTGTAACATTTTCAGAAACCCCCATAGGCTGTACATTTGCCTCATTGGAATTTACATTCGTATTTCTGTTGGAATTAGGGTTGCAGAGAAACGCACACAGCTTGGAGAAGGCAAAGGAAGCTCAAGGCACACAATAGAGAGTGTGTTACTTAGTGTGTAATGGAAAGATAGATAGCCCTAGAGTGATGGGCGTATATACAATGCTCGGGGTAAAAACCTACTAAAGAGGGGAAAAATACCTCGGCGGTCCTAGTGTATTCACACACATCATTACCAAATGTATATAGTAACAAATCCTCCCTGGAGTGATGCGGTGAACGAGAGCTGGCACATGAGTAAAGGGAAGTGCCATGCCCTGAGGACATGATCAGTCACAGGAGAACAAAATGGAGATGAGCTAGGCCTAACCATGCCATTCTCAACTAACTCATGCACTTGCCGCATAATCTCCTCTTGTTGAGCTTGAGAAACTCTATAAGGAGGTTTGTTAGGCAGTGAACTTCTTGAAAGAAGTTCAATTGCATGGTCATCATTGCCTCGTTTAGGAGGTAGCTCACAAGGGGTGTCGTCAATAAAGACATCTTGAAACCCCTTGAGAAAATTGGATAACTCTAATTCCTTTCGATTGTGTATATTTTCTTTAACAAAAATCATGTACACGGAAATAGAGCTCTTTCTTGACTTGTTGAAAGCTTGTGTGTGTACAATGGGTATAGTGTTACCCATTTCCTTAGCATCTATATACATATCTTTTTCCCTGAACTAAGGAGATTCTCCTTTCAGGGAATTTAACATTGGCAGCCATGCACTCAAACCATGGTGCCCCTAGGATTACATCCTCATGCTTGAGAGGAGAGATAAAGAAGTCCTCTTTGTCCACATAGCTTTGGACATGGAGCCTCAATTTCCCGATTAAGGGAGTGACTGAAGCTTCTTACCCCTTGAAAGCACCGTCTGTGGGTAGGACATCTTTCATCTCGTAGGTTTGTATGCCTAGCTTGGTGGCCAACTCTATAGATATAAAATTATGAGTAGAACCGGGGTCAAAGAGAATAAAAGCATCATGTTCTCTTACCTTTCCCCAAGCATGGCATAGAGGAGATCCTTTGTGGTGAGTTTCCTCCTCTTGGATTTCGACCAAGGTAGCTCTAGGAGGATCATGGCGGTTGTTCTTTTGGGGACAAGCACGGTACGCATGCCCTTGTTCGCCGCACTTGAAACACTTGTTATCCTTGCGATAATGCTCAAGCTCTTTAGGAGAGAGTTTATTTTTGCCTTTGTAGACTCCCTTCTCCTTAGCTTTGTTGGAATTGCCCTTAGGAGACTTTTGGACATTGTCCTTCCCCTTAGGCTCATTGGAACCCTTGTTTTCAGGGGGCTTAGATTTCCTCTTATCCCTTGTTTGGAAATTGATTCGAGAGGCCACCATAGTATGATATATTACCGTCGATATGGTGCGTGGCCTTTGGGAGTTGACATACTCCGCCATTTCTTCGGTTAAGCCCACACAAAATTGCTGCTTTTGCTCTCCAAAATCCAACTTTTTGAAGACAGTGGCTTTGAGTTGTAGGTCCCAAAACTTGTCTACATATTTGTGGATGGATTCATAGGGAGAGAGATTCAAGCTTTGCCATTCGGGGAGTACTTTGTCTTTGGCATCGGTGGCCAAAAAATGCTTCATAATGGAAGCTCTTAAAGCTTTCCATGTTCGTGGAGCTTCACCGTTGGCCTGTAGGCTAGACCACCATTGTCTGGAGGACTTCTAAAAGTGCATAGCTACATGGCGTACCTTAGAGGACTCCGCGAAGCCCTCATCTCCAAACACCGCATCAAATTGTTGGATAAAGGCCAAGACTTTGTCGTAGCACCAAAAATGCCATCATAGGTAAGGAAAGAGATGCTCTTCCATTCCTCTTTGCATTTCTTGAGCTTGGACGACCTCTTCCATGCGGCATAGGATTTCCTATGGCTTCTTCTTTTTGATGGTTCAAAGGTTGCACCATCACTTTCTTCAGAAGATGAAGAGTTTGAGGAAGATGGAGAAGAGGGTGACCACTTTCTCGCCTTTTTCTTTCCTTGATCTTCTTTGTCTTCACCATCACTTTCATAAGAGGAAGAGGATGAAGAAGATGGAGAAGAGGGTGTCCGCTTTCTCACCTTTTTCTTCTCTTGCTTTTTGTCATCCCTCTTCGAATTATGGTGTGGAGAAGTATGCGACGGTCTTCTCCATTTTGGAGGTGATGGAAAGCGTTTAACCCGCCGTCTTCGTGGAGCCATCTCCGTCGAGGTGGCAGGAGACTCACTTCTTTCTTGTTCCTTCGGTGGAGGAGCTTGAATTCTCCTTTGAGAAGGAGATGCTTCATCAAGGAGCAAATTTTTTAGCCCTTCATAGGGATCCTCTTCTTCTTCCCGAATCGGAGAGAGACCTCCTGTGGAAGTCTCACAAGGAGGCTTCCTAGGTGTTCTCTCGTCATGGTGGGGAGATTGAAGAATCCCTTGAGCACGAAGCTGTCGTTGCACTTCACTTTGGAGGGATGGATTGCCCATGGCTTGTTGAACCTTACAAACAAGATAGTTAACAAGCATCGGGGCATCATTAGTAGCTTGCTCATTAGCAAACTGAAAGTTATCAACATTAATTTCACTCTCTTTACTATTGTCAGCCATTCTAACAACTTTTAGGAGTAAAATTTTTAGGTGTACTTTGGCACTTAAAGCCCTAGTTGCTACTCCTCTTTACCCCTTTAGAAAAAGCACTCAAGCTACTGTACCCGTGGCTCGAATACCATTAATTGCAAGGAAGTGAAGATAGGGTCGTTCAACACCAAAACAGCACCGGCTCCTGTCAAGCTTCTAATAGCTCAATAGTGGTTAAGCCGTAGGCCGTAGGCAAGCCCCGTAGGACTCCACTATTAACACCATAGCTCTCGATGGTGATGCCCCGTTAATTGCACAAAGGCAGGCACACTGCAAGGCTGGAAAATCCCTATTCTACTTACTCACATGCAATTAATAGTACCAACCATTTATAGCTAGCTTAAGGAACTCCCTTATTGAGCAAGAAAAGAGAAACCTTGTGCTCTGATACCAATGTAACATTTAATGGTCTAGTAACTTGTGTGTAGAGGAAAATAGCATGAACATAGTGAGCATTTCATTAGAATAGCTTCCTAATGAGAATAACAAGAGTGCTTGGGTGGAGAGAGCAACAAAAATCATAACACCTAGTTAGATAGCATGAACAATACTTCAAAAGAGAGAGAAATTAAGAAATTGACAACAGTTGAGGACCGGATTTTCATGGAGCCGATCCCCCCTACAAAAGGCTTTGTATTATGGTTTCTCCCATCAAGAGAGACATTTTACAATACAATTTCTTGTGTTCCTTCAATACTAGCTAGTTCAATGAAGATGGAAACTTCATGCACTACGCAAAAAACTTATCAAACACAACATCAATTCCCTCACGGTCTCAGACCCAAGACCTCACACACCTTCAAACATGGTGAGAGCTAGCGGGGTATAAGAGTAGATTGAGAGGAAGCAGAAGTATTCTTACGAGAAAGATGTATATCTCCTCACATAATCACTCATATTAGCATAGCTTAGCTTAGCTTAGCTTAGTAATAAGCATGGTAGAGGAGATGAGCATGCATTGAAGCTTGGCTCTTGGTTGGATTTGCATCACAAAGCCAAGAGTTGTTGGTGTAGGCCTCCCTTCTCACAAGCTTGGAGTAGGTGGTAACCTTTCCATTAAAGCTTGAGAAGGAGAGAGAGTCTTCTTTAATTCACACATGAGATTGTGCGAGTGTGTGTGTGATAATGCCTTGCAAAAATCAGCCCCCTCTTTCTCTTGGTCGACCCCTCTTGCTATTTGCTCTTGCTAGCATCCTATTGGACCTCCCCAGGCTTAGCCAATGGTAATTAAGCAGCATAAGTGATAGCCTTTTGGCATGTGTCCCCCTTTCCCCTTTTGTGAGAGCTTTAGGTGATTATTTAATTCAACTAAACTCTCATTGGACCCCTTTTCCCCTTGGCCAATAGGAATCAGGCAAGCCATTGGGCTGTTGAATGCTCATTGGTCCCCTTGGGAGACTGTCCAATAGTCTTCTAGAGAGCTTAATTCTTATTAGTTCTTTTATTAAGTGTTTTTAAATTAATTAGACTAGATTTACTCTAGCCTAATTCTCATTGGTCCACCTCCAATGCCATCCAATAGAAATTGGGTACACCTTGTGGGCATCTGGGCTAGGGAGCTGACATGTGTCCCTCATTCCCTTTGTGTAAAGGGAGCTTTGTGTGTGTGTGTGTGTGTGTGTGTGTGTGTGTGTGTGTGTGTGTGTGTGTGTGTGTGTGTGTGTGTGTGTGTGTGTGTGTGTGTGTGTGTGTGTGTGTGTGTGTGTGTGTGTGTGTGTGTTTCTCTCTCATCCCCTACTTGCAAGGCTCGGCCCCTCCTATGTAGGGATTGCCAAAGACTTTTTGTGACACACACTAAGCATCCAATTTCCCTAGTGTTTGGCCTTTGGACACAACCTTTGAATTTTGGAACCTTAGAGTTTTGGAAGTCTTAATGGGCTGAACCTTAGGGTATTTTAAGCCCATTGTTGCACATTGATCTTTTGCAGATGGCCCCCCTTTGGATCCCTATTTTCCCTCCTTTGGATCCCTACTGTGGCTTGTCTGCCAGCTTAACCAATATTCTAGCTTTTTCTCCCCTGGAACTTCCCCATATTAAATGATCAGTTTAACATGAGAAAATCATTTAGAAGATTTAGATATTGATTATTATGACAAAATGATCAGTTTAATATGAGAAAATCTTTTGGGTTGGTTAGATATTAGATTTTATGGCATTGCCTCTTTCTTGAAATCATAGTCGTCCTCGACTATGAGGTAGAAGAGATAAATCCTTAGTCATTAGTCAATCTTACTTAGCGGGTAGAGGATCCCTTTTTACCCAGCGACATCTTTTGAATATGGATGACTAATCCATTTGGTTCTTGGGAGGCATAGTTGCCGCAATCATATCTGCTCTTTAGTCCATTTCATTCTCTCAAGTTGAGTGACAAATTCTACTTGGTGTTTGAGAGACGTCGTCATCACAAAGATGATTCTAAACGTGCATAGTATTTAAATTTCTGCACAATAAAAAGAGAACTAGTCTTATAAGACAAAAACATGGGTCATTTAAAAGATAATTGTACACGTGCTTACTCTAATGTAGTATTTTAAGCATTGGCAAGGTTCATACTATCCTTAAGCTATATTCCTTGCATCCATCTAGCATCTTCAAAAGGATACTTTTTGAACTTAATAAGATATCGTTGGATAAACTTACCATGTCGTAGTACCTTGTCTTCATGCCAAAGAATAGCTTGGGGTTGTAGCACCTCTTCTTGGTCTTCAACTTTGGGAGGGTCTTCAATAATTGGTTCACTTACTGGCTCTCTTTGTAGGGCTTGAGTAGGCTCAAATGAAAAGCAGTGCGTATGAGCCAATGGTTGGGCAGCTTGAGTTGGTAAGTCGTCTCATTGATAGGCTTCAATATTTGGAAAGAACCATAGTAGCTTTTTGCTAGCTTAGCATAATACTTTTGATGGCCCATAGGATTTTTGCCCGTCATTTGTCTTAATCGAGCCTTGAGAAACTTAAGTAAGACCCAATCATTTTCTCCTCTAACTTTGACGGATCCATACGGATACCATCTTGAGAGATAATATGACCTAGGTATTGAATCTCTTGAAGGAAAATTCCCTTTTCTTTTGGTTGAGAAAAGGGTTGTTCTCCCTCAATGCTTGAAAAATCACTTGGAAATGCTGCTTATGTTCCTCCAAAGTCTTGGAGTAGATGATGATATCATCAAAGAACACTCCAGTGAATTTGCGGTAGGGTCTAATTTTTTTCCATTAGACGATTGAATGTGGTCGGTGCATTAGTCAAGCCAAAAGGCATGACTAGATATTCATAAAGACCAAACGTTGTACGCAACATGGTCTTTAGGATATCTTCATCCACTATCCTTATTTGATGATAGCCACTTTTAAGGTCAATCCTACTAAAGTAGGTAGATCCTTGTAGCTTATCAAATAGATCTTCTACCCTAGGCACAGGAAATCTATTCTTGATAGTGATATGATTTAGTGCTTGATAGTCCACACACATACGGTATGTACCATATTTCTTTTGCACTAAAGGATTGGAGGACAAAAGGGAGAGGAGCTAGGTCTTACCATCTCTTTGTCAACCAATTCTTGTACTTGCCTCATGATCTCCTCTTGTTGAGCTTGAGAAACTCGATAGGGAGGCTTGTTAGGCAGTGAGCTTCCTAGAAGGAGCTCAACGCGATGGTCATCATCCCCTTGTTTTGGAGGTAAGTCCATAGGGATATCATTGATGAACACATCTTGGAATTTTCTAGACAAGTCTAAGTCTTCTTGATTCCTACCATTTACCTTTGATGAAACATTAGGATATTTTAGAGACTTTTTGACAAAAATCATGTACGCAAAAATAGAGCTCTTCATTGATTTATCAAAAGCAGGAGGATTTACAAGTGGTATAGTATGACCACACTCGCTAGCATCTATATAGATGTTCTTTCCCCTGTAGTAGGTGAAGTAGATTCACCTTTCAAGGAACTTCATGTTGGCGGCTATGCGATCAAACCATAGTGCCCCTAGGATAGCATCCTTATGTTGGAGAGGAGAGATGAAAAAGTCTTCTCTGTCGACATAGCTTTGGACATGAAGCCTCAACTTCCGAATCAAGGGAGTAACGGAGGCTTGTTGTCCCTTGAAAGCTATGTCAGCCATTACAATATCTCCCATCTTAAAGGCTTGAATGCCAAACTTGGTGGCCAACTCCATTGATATGAAGTTGTGAGTAGAGACATGGTCAAAGAAGATGAAGGCATCATGCTCCCTTACCTTTCCCAAAGCATAGGAGAGAGACGATCCTTTGCATGAGCATCCTCTTTTGGAGATTCTATATTGAAAGCCCTAGGAGTCTCATTGTGAACATTTTTCTTGGGGCAAGGACAATAGCCATGTCCTTGCTCCCCACACTTAAAACACTTATGGTCCTTGCAAAAGGCTTCAAGCTCTTCAGGAGAGAGTTTTTTTTTGTCTTTGTAAAATTCCTTCTCCTTGGACCAATTGTTATTGTTGTTGTTGGAAGTGCCTTGGGAAGAATTTTGGGCATTGGTTTCCCCTTTGCATCATTTTTCTCTTTGTTTCCCATGGGCTTGACATTCCGTCTAGCCCCTTGTTGGAAATTGATGCGTGAAGCAACCATGGTGTGATGGATTACTTCAGTGATAGAACCAGGCCGTTGAGAGTTGGCATATTCGGCCATCTCTTCAGGTAATCTCGCACAAAATTGTTGCTTTTGCTCGGCAAAGTCTATCTTTTGGAAGAAAGTAGCCTTGAGATGTAAATCCCAAAACTTGTCTACATATTTGTGGATAGACTCATATGAGAGAAGCTTCAAACTTCACCATTCGGTGAGCACTTTGTCCTTTGCATCGTTTGCAAGTAATTGCTTCATGATGGAAACTCATAGAGTTTTCCATGTCTTTGGAGCTTTGCCATTTTTCCATGAACGTTAGCCCACTATTGATGAGCCAATTTTTGGAAGTGCATAGCTACATGGTGTAGCTTGGAGGACTCCGTGAAGCCCTCATTTCTAAAGGCCACATCAAATTGTTGGATGAAGGCCAACACTTTGTCGATAGCACCAAAGGTACCATCATAGGTGAGAAAAGAGATATTTTCTCTCTTTAGCTTTTGTGACCTTCACTATGCAGGGTATGATTTGCGATGTCCTCCCCTCCTTTATTCTCTAGGAGAATAGCCATAGCTTTCATCGGAAGAGGAGAAAGGTGAAGAAGAAGGAAGAGAAGAGGCTGACCTTTTTCGTGCCCTTTTCTTCCTTTGTTTCCTCTCTTCCCTTTTGGAGTGACAAGGAGAAGTACTGTGTGTTGATCCTTTCCTCTTGGGAGGAGTTGGCGATTGTCTAGACTACTGTCTTCGTGGAGCCACATCTTCAGAGGAACTTAAAGTTTCATTGCTTTCTTGCTCTTTGGATTCCTCCTCTTTTATGGGAGAGAGTTCTTTTGGGGCTCTCTTCAAGAGGCCTCCTAAGCTCTCTCTCCTCTTGGATAGGACGGGAAATCCCATAAGCACGAAGTTGTTGAGTAACGTCAGCTTGCAAAGCAGGGTTTCCCATAGCTTGTTGTAGCCTAGTAAGGAGATAATTGACAAAGATGGGGACATCATCATTAGCACCTTCATGTGCAAAATTGTGCACGTCTATCGCACGTGTCAATGCAAGGGACTTGCCGATACACTGTGTGCGAGCCACAAATGGCTCCAAACACAAAACTAAACTAATCTAGCAATCTCAATAGAGAAAGGGTGTGTCACTCACTGCCCTACGTTCGCCTTCGTGGAGGATTCCTCGCCACGAAGAAGAAGGGGTCGCCTCTACGCCGCGCTCAACTGCTTCACCGCCACCGTAACGTCGTCGCAATGCTCGATCACTCTCTCTCTCTCTCTCTCTCTCTCTCTCTCTCTCTCTCTCTCTCTCTCTCTCTCTCTCTCTCTCTCTCTCTCTCTCTCTCTCTCACGCATACACACACGCACACACACACAAGGAGATGAAGAAGAAGAAGATGGAGATGGAGCAAGAGCACTCTTCAATTGCACAAATGAAAGAATGAGTGATTTTTAGGTTTAGGTGACTTTTATATGGGCTCGCCCCATTCACACTTGGGCGCCCATACTTGGCCAACTAACCCTTGAATATTCCTGTTAGAGTGCGCCTCTCATCGGTGATCACTCTTACCCTCTTCCTATTGGACCGACAAGCCCGGCCCATGACTACTAGTGGTGGACGCCATTGGTTAACATGACCCCCTTCCTGATGTAGATTCCATCCTCGGCATATAATAGTGCAGCATCAGGATCCAGGATATAAGTACCCGTGTCAGAAGAAAAACAACATTGTGAAAGCTCAAAGGTAGCATGTACAGGTGTGTAGCAAGTGAGATGCATACATGATATTCTAGGAAATGCAAAAACAAATTCATGAATTGTAACATTGCCAACTAGAACAAGCGTAGTACCTGAATAAAATGCAATTGAGTTAGGGTCTATTAGGTCGACTCAAAGAGAAGTACACAAGAGTTAGGGCTAAAGTAAGTACTAGATTGACCAACGTTAATTAAAAAATGTCGACTAAAGAGTAGTTAACCTTAGGAATGCTCGTCGGGGTCTGAGGACTAGTGGTCTTGTCATTATACCACTTAAGTGTGATCCACATAAAATACAAGGAATGTTGTGCTATTTGCTTTCTCTTTTCTTTTTCTCTTTTTTTTGTGTTATCTTTTTTGTTGTTGTCATAGTTGCTACAAGTAGCTGGGGGACTCGAGGTCTCAAATACCAGCAGCTGGGAGACTCAAGATCTCGAATACCAGCTTGAGCATAAACTAGCCGGGAGACTCAAGGTCTCAAATACCAGCTTAACACATGGGCTTCCATAGCACAAGTCACACTTAGGTGGAATAAACTAGAGAGAACTATATCCTCATAGCATAAAACATTACTAAAGTTACTATAATTAATAGACTATTTAGGAATTAAAGTCAACAATTAAGTGGCTTAGTTTAGCCTAAGGTCCTATACCTACTTAAAGCCAACTAATAGACCAAACTCAAAGAGAAGAACAAGGTACTAGAAGTTTGAAAAAACTATAGCATCTAAATTGTCACAAAGGGTAGTAAGCCCAAAGCTTTGCGGAAAGCTTCAAGCTTCTCACGAGAAAATGCCTTTGTGAAAAGATCTGCAAGGTTGTCCTGTGTTGGCACATAAGCCAAGTTGATCTCTCCTGTTGAGAGCCTCTCCCTGACATAGTGGTAATGCACCTCCATGTGATTTATGCGAGCATGAAAAATTGGGTTCCTCACAACTGCCAATGCGCTCTGATTGTCAGTGTAGTTATTGTTGGCAATGTCCTGTCCAACACCCAAATCAGCCATAAGGCGTCTGAGCCATACACACTCAACCGTAGTTGTGAAGACTACCTTGTACTTAGCCTCACAACTCGAAGTGGCCACAGTAGGTTGCTTCTTGCTCAACCATGATATACATGAATTGCCAAGCATGAAACAAAAACCACTTGTGGACACTCGCGTGTCAAAACAACCAACCCAATCTGAGTCTAAAAAATCATGTAAGTCTGGCGGCAATGATCCCCCCTTGGGATAAAACAAGCCAAATGTAAAGTGCCACTAAGGTAGTGAAAAATCCTCTTGACAGCTTGCCAATCCTTAGACCCTGGGGTATGCATAAATCTGCTAACCTGTGAGATTGCAAACTGAATATCCGGCCTCGTGTTGCATACATAATTGAGGCAGCCAACAGCAATTTGGTAAAGAGTGACATCAGCAGGATCGCCAGCATCAGGTAGACTCAACTTCAAACCTGTTTCCATGGGAGTGGAAATAGGTTTGCAATCCTCAAGTCCAAACTTACATATCAATGTCTCTATGTAACTTTTCTGACACAAGGCAATACCACCATCACACTGCTTAAATTGTATACCCAAGTAATGATGCAGCAACCCCAAATCTTTCATCTTGAAAGTAGCATTCAAATCAGCCTTAAATTCAGCAATATGTCTCTCATTTGGTCCAATGATCAGCAAATCATCAACATAAAGAACCACAATGAGAAGTACATCACCCTAACGCTTTACATACAATGTGCTTTCTGTTGGATTGTTACAAAATCCTCGTTTGACCGAATGAGTGTCAGCTTTCTCATACCAAGCACAAGGAGATTGCTTCAACCCATACAAAGCCTTCTTAAATCTGCACACTTTGTCCTCTTGTCCTTTTATGACAAAACCGCGAGGCTGCGTTAATAAACTTCCTCAAATATGTCACCATTCAAGAAAGCAGTAACATTGTCTGATTGATGTACATCCCAACCAAAATGAGCTGCCAATGCACATAGAAAACGCACAGTAGTCATACCACAAGTGGGAGCAAAAGTCTCTTCATAATCTATGCCTTTTTGTTGTGCATAACCCTTTGCAACAAGTCGAGCCTTATGGCGATCGATCTCACCATCCGGCTTGCATTTCAACTTGTAAAACCCACTTTGTACCAATGGCCTTTTTGCCAGGAGGCAAATCACATAAAGACCATGTGTCATTTTCTATAAGTGCATCATATTTTGATTACATGGTAGCCATCCAATTTTTTGAATTTTGTGCTTCATCAAAAGACAGAGGCTCCTCAACATCATGTAAGCTAGACACAACCAAAGCATAAAAATATGATGCATAAGATGCATGGTGAGAGCCTGAACGAGTACGACTAGACAAAGGTGCATCCAATTTACTGTCATGCAAAGTGTGCACCAGCCATTTTGGCATACCTCTAGCCTGCTCATTTTCAGCCCTTTCCTCATCAAGTACATCATGTACATCTGCATCAGTAATAGGCTGATCTGCAACATTTTCAAAAACCCCCATAGGCTGTACATTTGCCTCATTGGAACTTACATTCGTATTTCCACCACTGGAAAGAGGCAACAAAGTGTCATAAATGTCATGTGAGCTTACATTACTGCCTCTAGTACATGACAGCAAGGGCTGAACAGAATCTGCCACAAACACTACATCTCGTGAAACCAGAATACGTTTTGTTTGCGGATGATACAACCTGTAACCTTGGCTTTCAGCACTATAACCAACAAAAATACATTTGACAGCCTTATCATCCAATTTCTTGCACTGTCTTTGTGGCACCAAAGCATATGCCAAACAGTCAAAAAACCACATGTGCTCAATAGAAGGCTTTCTATCATGCCATGCTTCATATGGAGTGATAGACTGCAAAGCTTTCATAGGACACATGTTTAGTACATAAGTGGCACACATGATGGCCTCAAGCCAAAAAGAATGCGGCAAAGCTTGACTTTTGACCATACATCGTGCCATTTCCGTAAGTGACCTGTTTTTCCTCTCAGCAACACCATTTTGTTGAGGTGTATAAGGCACTGTACATTGGTGTTTTATCCCACGACTAGCCAGAAATGCATTGAATTCATGAGACATATACTCCCTCCCTCGATCGGAAGGGAGGGTGCCCATAGTACATTCCGAGACATTTCCAACCATAGCCAAAAATTGTTTGAAGCACGTTAAAACTTCGGACTTTGCTTTAAGCAGAAATACCCATGCTGCCTGGAGTAATCATCAATGAAAGTCACGAAGTACAGGTGATTTCCCAAGGACGGAGTTTGCTTGGGCCCACAGACATCACTATGCACAAGATGCAACCCGCATGTGGCCCTAACTGAACCATCCTTTGGAAACTTAGAACGCTGCATTTTACCCAGAATACAGCCTTCACAGACATGTTTGACAGGTGCTTCAAAAGGCGGCAAAGAAGAAACCATATCATATTTCTGCAAACACAGCAAATTGGCAGAATTCAGATGACCAAAACATGCATGCCAAAGTTTTGCAACTAAAATAGCCCTTGAATCTGCAACTGCATTTGCAAAATTTTGTCCACACTTGTCATACAAAGTGAGCTTATACAGCCCACGTCACAAAAGCCCAGATGCAACAATTCATCACCAAAACTGAGATCATGAACTGTACATCTGCCATCCACAAATTTGACTACAAGTCCAAGTCTAGCAAGTGCAGATATCGACAAAAGATTCTTCTTGATCCCAGGTACATAAAGTGCATCAACAAGTGTGAAAGAACTGCCATTTGCAGCAGTAAGTACAATCTTTCCAACTCCCTGAACTAGATAAGAGGCATTGTTGGCACAAGTGACTGAATTTCCATGAGGGACAGACTCGAGAGAGGTGAACAATTCATGATGTGAGGTAATGTGCTTTGTAGCACCACTATCGAAATACCACACATGTGAATTTGCAGCAACTGACAAGCATGCATCATGGACAGCAGGATTGTAAGTGCACTCTACGCTAAAAGCCCATTCTACATCAACATCAGCAACACAGTCTCCTTTCATAGAAGATTCAACAATGGCTGCATTTGTAGTGGAACCAGCATTTGCAATGGAACCACCCTCTTTCTTTTTAGCCTCTTTGCCCTTCAACTTCAGGCACGACTTGATCAAGTGATCATTAGCTTTACAATAATGGCAACGCATTTTCTTTTTTCCCTTATCACCAGAATTTCCAAATGAATTACTATTATCAGAAGCATTAGGAACATAAGTTTTGTTGCTCGAAGCAGAACCATAAGAAGTGGTTTCATTACTATTACCACCCTTTCTTTGAGAAGCAATAAAATCCTGTTCAACTGCCGTTGTATAGTCCTTTTTTTCTGGAAAGTGACTCTTGCAACAGCAATGTGCATAATGCATCAAACTTGACAACTTCAGGATTTCCTTCGGTCATAAGTCTCCAAGTACTAGCAAAAGTCTGGTAAGAATCTAGTAAGGCATCAAGAACAGTCTGCACAAGGGAACTGTCAGAAATGACTTCACCTGCAGAAATAAGTTGCTCATTGATATCCTTGACACCAGCAAGAAAAGTGTCCATATCATCTTCCTCATGCATAATCTTCGACTCCAACTAATTACGCAGCAAAGCAATTTTAGCCTCATTGCGACTTGCATAACGGCCATCCAAACTATCCCAAGCCTATTTTGCAGATTTTGATGAACGAATGTGAGGAACAATGGTGCGCTTCATAGACAACGCAATCAATGCATAAGCCTGCGCATCCTTTACATCCCAACAAGCTTGTTATGCCGTAGGCAAAACAACTCTAATAGCAGCAATCCTTGCAGCAAGACCTGCAACATCCTCAACATTGCCTGCATCCTCAGAACCAGGACGTACATCAATGCACTGCACAATATTCTAGACGCCCTTTGACACAAGAAAATGTTGCATCATGTAAGCCCACATAGGGTAATT
Organism: Adiantum capillus-veneris; assembly: GCF_014529385.1. Classification (NCBI taxonomy): domain Eukaryota; kingdom Viridiplantae; phylum Streptophyta; class Polypodiopsida; order Polypodiales; family Pteridaceae; genus Adiantum; species Adiantum capillus-veneris. The sequence continues at coordinate 122,139,581 of NC_140957.1, read as the reverse complement.
GTCCCCATCCAACCTGTCCTCAGCAGCAAAAATCTTGAACACATATGTCAGCCATGGTAAATGCTGCACCTGATGTGAAAACTGCCCAAAAAGAGGAGAAACAAAGCGGGAACAACACATGCTATATAGCACAAACTGTAGAAGACTTCAAGGCCCTTGTTATGCAAAAAATGGCACTGACAGAAATTCTGCACAAAATGACGAAATAGCCTATGCAGACCTGTCTGTAGTGGAAACGGCAGCCAAAATGAGCTCGAAATATTTGTCGACCTACGAATGCTTGCCAAACCTCACTGTAATTGAAGAAAGTAAGCAGGCATGTGCTGGAGCAGCTCGCAACTAAGCCTAGGAGGACGTAACCTACTCTGATACCAATTGTTGGAATTAGGGTTGCAAAGAAACGCACACAGCTTGGAGAAGACGAAGGAAGCTCAAGGCACACAATATAGAGTGTGTTACTTAGTGTGTAATGGAAAGATAGGTAGCCCTAGAGTGATGGGAGTATATACAATGCTCGGGGGAAAAAACCTCCTAAAGAGGGAAAAAATTCCCCAACGGTCACATCACTACCACATGTATATGGTAACAATTTCCACCACTAAAAAGAGGCAACAAAGTGTCATATATGTCCTATGATCTTACATTATTTTCTCTAGTACATGACAGCAAGGGCTGAACAGAATCTTCAACAAATACAAAATCCCGTGAAACTAGAATAGGCTTTGTTTGTGAATGATACAACTTGTAACCTTTGCTTTCAGCACTATAACCAATAAAAATACATTTGACATCCTTATCATCCAATTTTTTGCATTGTGTTTGTGGCACCAAAGCATGTGTCAAACAACCAAAAACACACATGTGCTCAATGGAAGGCTTTCTATCATGCCATGCTTCATATAGAGTAATAAACTGCAAAGCTTTTGCAGGACACCTATTTAGTACATAAGTGGCATACATGATGGCCTCAAGCCAAAAAGAATGCGGCAAAGCTTGACTTTTGACCATACATCGTGCCATTTCTATAAGTGACCTGTTTTTCCTCTCAGCAACACCATTTTGCTTAGGTGCATAAGGCACTGTACATGGGTGTTTTATCCCACCACTAGCCAAAAAATGTATTATATTCATGAGACATATATTCCCCCCTCGATCGTAACAAAGGGGGCCCATAGAACATTTCGAGACATTTTCAGCCATACCTAGAAATTGTTTGAAGCACATAAAAGCTTTGGGCTTTGCTTTAAGCGGAAATACCCATGCATGCCTGGAGTAATCATCAATGAAATTCACAAAGTAAAGGTAATTTCCCAAGGACGGAATTTACATGGGCCCATAAACATCACTATGCACAAGCTGCAAACTGCATGTGGCCCAAACTGAACCATCCTTTGAAAACTTAGAACGCTGCATTTTACTCAAAATACAGCCTTCACAAACATGTTTGACAGGTGCTTCAAGAGGCGGCAAAGAAGCAACCGTGTCAAATTTCTACAAACGCAACAAACTGGCAAAATTCAAATGCCCAAAACGTGCATGCCATAGTTTTGCATCTGATATAGCCCTTGAATCTGCAACTACATTTGAAAAAAAAAATCCACACTTGTCTTACAAAGTGAGCTTATACATCCCATGGCACAAAAGGCCAGATGCAACAATCTCATCACCAAAATGGAGATCATGAACTGTACATCTTTCATCTAAAAATTTGACTACAAGTCCAAGTCTAGCAAGTGCAGATAAAGACAAAAGATTCTTCTTGATCCCAGGTACATAAAGTGCATCAACAAGTGTGAATGAACTGCCATTTGCAGCAATAAGCACAATGTTTCCAACTCCTTGAACCGGATAAGAGGCATTGTTGGCACAAGTGGCTGAATTCCCATGAATGACAGACTCAAGAGAGGTGAAAAATTCACGATGTGAGGTAATGTGATTTGTAGCACCACTATCGAAATACCACACATGTGAATCTACAACAGCTGACATGCATGCATGCATCATGGACAGCAGGATTATAAGTGCAATCTACACTAAAAGATCATTCTGCATCAACATCAGCATCACAGTCTCCTTTAATAGAAGACTCAACAATGGCTGCATTTGTAGTGGAACTAGCATTTGCATTGGAACCACCCTCTTTCTTCTTAGCCTCTTTGGTCTTCAACTTAGGACACTACTTGATCAAGTGAATATCCCAAGCCTGTTTTGCAGATTTCGTTGAACGAATGTGAGGAGTAATGGTGCACTTTATAGAAAATGCAATCAATGCATGAGCTTGCGCATCCTTTACATCCCAACGAGCTTGTTCTACCATAGGCAAAACAACTCTAACATCAGCAATCCTTGCAGCAAGTCCTGCAACATCCTCGACATCCCTACATCCTCAGAACTAGGACGTACATCAATGCCTTGCAAAATATTCCAAACTCCCTTTGACACAAGAACATGTTGCATCATGTAAGACCACATAGGGTAATTGTCCCCATCCAATTTGTCCTCAGCAGCAAAGATCTTGAACACATCTATGCTGTTGTTGGCCATTGCAAATGCATGCATCTGATGTGAAAACTGCCCAAAAAGAGGAGAAACAAAGCGGGAACAACACGTGCTAAATAGCACAAACCGTAGAAGACTGTAAAACCTGTTATGCAGATAACGGCACTAACAGAAATTCTGCACAAAATGATTAAATAGCTTGTGCAGAACTGCCTATAGTGGAAACGAAGGTCGAAATGAGCCCGAATCAAAAGTTTGAGCAGAGTAAGCTCTACGAGCTTACCCAAAATTTTTGTCAACTTACAAATGCTCGCCAAAGCTCACAAAAATTGGAGAAGTGAGCAGGCGTGTGCTGGAGCTGTTGGCGACTAAGCCTGGGAGGACGCAACCTGCTCTGATACCAATTGTTGAAATTAGGAACACACACACAGCTTGGAGAAGATGAAGGAAGCTCAACGCACACAATAGAGAGTGTATTACTTAGTGTGCAATGGAAAGATAGATAGCCCTAGAATGAACGGGCATATATACAATGCACAGGGGGGAAAACTCCTAAAGAGAGAAAAAATACCCCGATGGTCCTAAGTGTGTTCACACACATCACTACCACATGTATATGGTAACAAAGTTCTTAATTCTCACTTAGAGCTAGCTTCCTAGGGTTATTGGCTTTTGGTTTGGCTGCTAGGAGTTTTAGAGTTTTAGAGGGTTGGCGGCTTTTGGTTTGGCCACTCTAAATTGGCTTAGGGTTTGATCACTAGATGAACTGAATTAGTGTTAGAAGCGGCTTTAAGTCGGCTTAACTGATCAACAAACCAACCTGTTTAGGTTTTGTTTTGGCCACTTTTAGTTTTAGGTTAGAGTGTTAGAGTGTTAGGTTTTGTCCTCTACATCCATTGTCATGTAGACATGGGGTGTATACTTATGTCACACACACGAGTATAGGCATTGACCAATAAAGAAGATAGTATAACCAAGGATAGGCATTGATATTATAAGGCGATGGTCCTGATCTTCGTGCACCTCTAGACCGAGGTGTGCAGGGATCGGGCATGGCTAGAGAATATGAGGTAGTTTACATTGTGCCAATGTAGAAACTCTAAACGGCTAGTGGCTTTTGGTTTGATGGCTTAGCGTTGGCCATGCTTGGCTGCTTAGGATTAGCCACTTATGGTTGGTGGATTTTGGTTTGGCCTTTCTAAAATGACTTAGGGTTTGACCACTCTAAACCGACTTAGTGTTAGCCGCATTAAATCAACTTAGCTGATCGACAAATCGACGTGTCGTAGTGGAAAATTGATGAAAACCTAGAGAAGAAGCATCGTTGATCAACAAATCAACTTTTGGTTTCGCTGCTCTAAATCATGATCAGCTTAGAGTTTGGCAGTTTTGGTCCACTTAGTGCTAGCAAGCTATTTGTTCAAAATATGTATTAAATGTTATATATTGTAATAACATGCCACACTCACTATCACTTTTTTTCTGTGTAATCTCTAGATTAATAATGGATGATAGGATGGCATGACCTTGTATGCTATGTAAGAATCAAATCTTTCAAAAATGAAAGATCTGTGATCAACATATACACAACAACAGTCTTTTTCTCGTAGAAAAACTATAAGATCTGCAATATTAATCTCATGTCATGAGACAATAGGAGAAACCTGACTCTAATATATTGCTCCAATTTCATCACAGACTCAACAGAGGAGGCAAATATCAAATCAACCACCACCTATGGAGTCTACTCCACCAAAAATTGATGCAACATTGCAAGAAGTTGAGATGAAAGAAATGTTGGATGCATTATTTGACATGGATCCCATCATTAAAAGCCAAGGTGAAGAAAGCATTCAAGGCAACACTACCTCTCAACCTCAATCATCTCATCCACATCGATGACATGAGAATGACAAAGAGGAAGGAGAGATGATGCAAACTCTTGCCCACATTCTGCTTTACAATGATGCCAAAATTCATGTTCTTCGTCCAACTTGGGTAATGCTTAACCTAAAATCTATTTACAGATGGTCTGACATGAGTGTCACAAAGCTTTTCAGGTAAATATATGACATTCTAAGTTACCTTCAACACAAAGTTCTTGTTTTAAATTGTTTAACTGGTATTGACAGATTTCACGACAAGTAGATTTTGCTAGAAGGCAATCACATGTCCCCTACTTAACATGCCACCAAACACCTTCTTACGAACTTGGGAATAGATTTTAATAAAATTCATGCATGTCCTAATGATTGTATACTCCTTTGAAATGAGTACGAGAGTGTGGAATTGTGTCCCAAATGTGGATCAAATAGATATAGAGAGGATACACATGGAAAATTTATTGCTACAAAGATTCTACAACACTTTTCCATCATTCCAAGAATGAAGAGCATGTTTAGGTGCAAGTCTATAGAAATTTTAATGACATGGCATCAAAACACTAGATCCACAGACAATGTGATGCGGGTGCCTACTGATTCTCTTGCATGGAAGCACATAGAGAAAAGATGGCTTGCATTTAAATAAGAACCTCATTGTGTCCATTTTGTTTTAGCAATGGATGGAGTGCACCCATTTGGATTATGGAGTTCTCATGGAGCACATGGCTTATTTTCTTGGTGAACTATAATCTTCCAGCATATTTTGATATCAAGAAGGGCCATCTACTATTCTCACCGATTGTTCTAGGGAAGTACAAGGTAAAGAACATCAATGTTTATCTGGCACCACTTATAAAAGAGCTTCAAATCTTGTGGACAAGTATTGATGTGGTTGACATGTCCCAACTGATCGATCAATAACATGCACATGTGAAAGGCATTCTAATGTAGACCATGCACGATTGGCTAGGCTTTGGATCGTGTTCATGTAAGTACTTTGAAACCCATACCTATATGCATTTTATAGGTGTTTCTTGGCCAGTGCTTGATGCTTTTTAGTTTCTTCACAATGATTTTAAGGTTTGAGCTACTCGCGCAATCATGCATGTCTTCTATGTGTTCCTCCGAGGAGCATGGACGATTTTTTTTAGAAGGACATGAGCTGCGTGGACCAAATATATGCAAACATGACATGCACCCACTGAAGGCAAGTGATTGACAAGAGAATGTGGCAACAGATAGATGAACAAAGGTTCACCTTAGACAGTGGTGTCAGGGCAAGCTTTGTTCAAGAAAGTCAAAGTAGTGCCAGACACAGACTTGCCAGCTTGAATATTTTGGCTACATCCAAGACATCTTGAAAATTAGCTATAGAAAGTTTGATATTTTTATTTCTGATGTGAGGTGGTTCAAGGTTATTACTAGAGGTCCTAATGCAACTTTGTGCAAAGATAGGAATGGACTAATTCAAGTGAACTCTAGGCGAGTGTTGGATGGATGATCGAGGTACATTTGTACTTTCGCAGTATTTTGAAAAGGTTGTGTTTATCATAGATCAACTATGGAAGGAAAAAGATGAATAAGATTTGACTAAAGTGCACTGGCTTTTTGTTATCCAAGTTTCTCCACCGAGTAAACAAGTCTGCGAAGGATTGGATGTTGAGAACGAAGAGACACATTAGCAACGTGCATGGATTGCGGATGATCAGAATGAGGACATTGAGCTTGAAGTCGATGCCCTTTGTGAGCAGATGCCTGAAGCTGAAGAAGAGCGATCAGATACTAAGATAGATGCAGAGATGGATGGAGTGGCATGGAGTTTGATGACAAAGATGCAAACGTTCAAATAGAGATAGATGTCTTTGGTGCATTAGCTCTCATAGAAGATGAGAGATTGATTGGTGATTCTTGTTAAGAACTCTCTTGTAGTGTCTACTTTTAATTAATGGATTTTAACTATTGTCCACCATTAGTGAATAGATAGTGACTTGTGCTACCTAAGCTGGTCTTTATTATTAAGTAAACTACATTATTGTATATATATTTCCATATTAATTTTTGTAGCCATGATAGATTATGAGAAGCCATACTCTCCTAGCTTCAATTTTCCGGTTACTCTAGTCGACATGTCACCTGAGAAGATGGCTACATTTTTGCCACAATTTTTTCCAAAATAATGTGGATATACACAGCAATTTTGGAGAGTTGGTCCTTCTAGATCGGATACAGCTACTTCGATCCTTTATAGCAACATTCTAGTCACATTGACTAGTGGTGCCACCCCTTCGATGAGCATCCTAGTTACACTGATGGGTTGACCTACACTGGAGACTGCACTCTCTCCTTCTTCTTTGAGACGACATAAGGCTCATCGTTCAGGTGATGGTGATTGTTGCGGTAGTGACAATACCGATGCATCCACACCACTAAGAGAGCACCCACCTCTCTCTTCAGTAGAGAGTACACCACTTAGCACATCATATACACCTTGTGGACACATGAGCTTGATCCTAGCAAGGTGTACAAGACGAGGGATGGTGTATTAGTTATACATAGGGCCAGAAAGGCCATGTGATAGAGGATTCGTCATCTCTATATGGTGCAGCTTGGGTACTTTGTGATAGAGCATTGGGATGCTCAAGATAAGGAGAGGAAGAATTACATCATTGATGCCCTCCCTTCACAGAGAGTACAAGACCAAGGCGAGAGATAGGTACAAAAATAATGAGCCAAAGTTGGCATGGTTGGACGCAGAGGAGAAGGCGAGGATCGTGCAAGAGGTGCATGAGCATCCTGATAGGTTTCAGTAGTAGAGAGATGCTAGAGTACGCTTAGAGTCTGTAGGATCATCTCATCTTGGAAGTGGAGGCTATGAGACTCTTTGACATGAGTTTATAAGTGACATACACTATTACATGCATATGTTTTTCTAATATATATCTTATGGTTAAGTGTTTTTGCCATGAAGCATCAATCAACACATCTAGAAGAAAAATATAAATTCAAGCATGGATTGCCAGTTCTACTATGCCAACTTTAGGATGAGGGAGAGGTTGTCGACTGGGAGGCATTACCCTGACGAGTATGGTTTATGTATATGTTTTCATTGAGTATAGTTTGTTGGCTATTCAATCCCTAGTCCGATCAGTCATGTCACCTCGTGGAGACATGCTCTTATGAAGCATGCATGAAAGTTTAGTTTAGATCTACTTTGCATGGCCAGTTTCCTTATATATATGTAAAGGCCTCTTTTATACACTAATACAAGCGTGTTATTTTGTTTTGTTCTTCTGTGGCAAACTCTCTCTCTCTCTCTCTCTCTCTCTCTCTCTCTCTCTCTCTCTCTCTCTCTCTCTTTTCTGCACCACCCTTCACGCCATGCCTGCTCACCGCTACCACCCACCATAGCTTCCCAACCTAGCATTGGTATCAGAGCCCAGGTTGGCCGCCAAAGCAAGGAGGAGCTTGGCTCAATTGGTTTTGCAAGAACCATCGCTTGCAAAGGATAGACTTGGCTTACGTGCAAGAGAAAAATGCTCACTCTTGCACGGGGGAGATTGTATCCAATGCTCTGTCCTTCTTCTCTCTCTCCTTTCTTCTCTCTCGTGGTACACGTAGCACACTACTCTAGGAAGTGCACATGCTCTCTCTCTCTCTATCTATCCCTCTCTCTCTCTCTCTCTCTCTCTCTCTCTCTCTCTCTCTCTCTCTCTCTCTCTCTCAAAAAACGCAGCCGTTTTTTGACCTAGTAGAGAGCAGTCCACTCTTTTGATCATAACTTCTTCATCCCAACTCCGATTTGGGTGATCTATAGCCTCAATCGAAGAGCACGAAGTCCTCTACGCATTGATGTAAAGACAAAAAATTTCAGAGTTATGGAAGGCATTTCTGTAGCAGCATTTCCGAAGTGAACAGGTTCAACAAAATTGATTCTCATCTCCTATTTTACATACAATGTCTTCCGGCACTCGCAAGGGTTCTTCTTCTTCAACAAGGTCCACAACCATTGTGGAAAATGATCCAAAATCTCCTAAGTGTGGAGATAGCAACACAACCACCCAACCAAAGACATCGGAAACCATGATCATGGCGTACTTGGTATCATTGCAAGAGACCGTAAACAAGCAAGGCGAAGACTTACGAGCACTTGCAATGGAGAATGGCACACTAAGGGTACTTGTGGTTGAGAATGAGAATCTCAAGAGGACACTTGAGATGCAAACAACACGTTTGATGCAACTTGAAGAGGAAGTCAAGGAATGTAAACGCTCTCTTGTGGACTTGAATGCTTTGAAGGAGCGGATGAGCAAAGTAGAGCATGACCATGTATTGAAAGAGGAGAAATTTGACACTATGAGCCGGGATGTATGCGACATGAAAAATGTATGCACAAACAAGTTTTGGGCTGATGCATGTGGTAGAAATGTGGTTTCTAATTCCTCACTCATGCAAGCTATGGTTCCAAGCTATGGTTCAAACAAACAATGTTGAGAATGTGGATGTGGAGGAGTTGAAGGAACGGGAGCGACGTTCCAAGAACATTGTTATTCGTGGAATTCCCGAAGAGAAGTTAGAGACACCTCCTTCTCTTGCCATTGTTACAGAAGATTTCTTCAAAACCCACTTTGGCATGTCCGGAGTTATGGTCTATGGAGCACATAGAGTGGGGAAGCAAGGAGCTCTTCGCTCGGGAGAACGGCCAATTGTATGCACCATGCCGGATGAGACCAAGCGAAAGATTATCCTTGATAATAGTTGGATCTATTTGAGGGATACAAAATGTTTTGTATGTGAAGATCGCACTATTAAGTAACAAAATATGCGTCGCAAGGCATATGAGAAAAAGAATAATAAAAACAAGGAGATCTCTCATGCAGAAAATGTGCCCAAGGAGGAGGCAAGTCTCTCAAGAAAATAGGGATGCGTGACCTATGATACCGAGTTACAATTGAAAATATGCTTTTGGAATTGTAATGGATACCCATGGAATGCGGGGGTTGGCATTGATGAACTAACAAGCAAAGCCGATGTTGTACTTCTTGTTGAAACTTGGGAGCATGATACACAAAGGATTAACGGCTTGGAGGACTACAATGTACATTCATTGATGTGGTCAAAGAATCTCAAGCAACGAAGAGGACAAGGAGGGTTAGCATGTATGTTTAAGAAAGGATTGGAAGATTTTGTATCAATTGTGAAAGATGACAAGTACAAACGTTATGTATGGCTGAAAATTATGACACCAAAAAGAGCACCCATTTTTGTAGCCGGTTGCTACATTCCTCATCATGATTCTCCCTTTTATGCTTGCATGGATAGAGATCAACCATTTTCTGATTTGGAAGAGGACATTGCTTATTTCAAAGGTGAAGGTGATGTTATTGTATTTGGGGATATGAATGCTCGCACAAAAACATTGCAACATGATACTCAACAATTTGATATGCCATACATTTCAAGGGAGTTGGAGGAAGTTCACTTGTATGATCGTACTTCAATGGATGAGAAAGAGCCGGATCACTATGGAAAGTTACTTTTACACATGTGTAATAGCACGGGTATGCTCATTGCCAATGGTGTATCTTTGTGGAGTGGAACCAATGGATTTACATGTAGGAGACATAATGGGGATAGTGTGATTGACTATATGCTACTCTCTAAAGCCATCATGTATCGCATAAAGAGTTTTATGTTTGGTCAATGGACCCCGGAATCCGACCATCGCACCTTATGTATTGACTTTTCATGTGGAGAAGCAACTAAGCATATGATAATCTCAGCCAAAGGAAAGAGAAGTTATCACTATGTATGGATTTCAAACGGGCACCAATGTACATTGAAATGGTTGAGCAAAAATTATGGATGACAAAGCTTCAATGTGATGCACCATTGGAAACTAAATGGGAAGCTTTCAAGAAATCTATTTGTTCTTGTGCGGAAGAATGCTTTGCCATAAAGCATCTCCATGGTATCAACAAAGATAGATCACGCAAAAGGTGGTTTGATAAAGAATGTCAAGATGCTCGAAAGTCCTTGATAAAGCTTGATGCAACTATGGACAAAGACAACTATCAAAGTCATTTGCATACATACAAGGCATTGATTCAAAAGAAGAGAAGAAGATGGGAAGTAAAGCAGCAATAATTTCAAGTCCAAGAAAAGGCACATGCATGTGGAAGATTTTGGAGAAACTTGAGAGGCAAGCGGGTTGAGAATTTTGGTAACTTGAGTCTAGTGGATATGTACACACATTGTAGGCAATTATATGAGCAAGAAAATACTGAAAAAATGTCATTTTATGGTTCACTCCCATGTATGCCGTCTTTTTTTACTATTGAGGATGTATGCGGTGGGCTTAAAAAGTTGGCCACTCGCAAAGCGGGAGATCTTCAAGGTATCAAGCCGGAGATGATCAAATGGACGGGAGATTTTACCCATGAGTGGATGTGTGATATGTTCAACCTTGCACTTCAACATGGTATGCCTTATGATTGGAGTACTAATTGGGTTAAGCGTTTGCATAAAGGAGGGGATGTAAAGAATGTAAGCAACTACCGGACTATAATGATTGGGTCTCTTATGGCAAAGTTGTTTGGGTGCATAATGGAGATGAAATTGAGTGATTGGGCTGAAGAGAATGACAAGCGTGCAAAGGGACAAGCGGGTTTTCGTCGATGCCATAGCACCATTGATCATCTTGTCACTCTTCGTGTTCTCATGGAGGAAAGTCGGTTGAAAGGCAAGCGATTGTATTGTTGTTTTGTGGACTTTAAGAAAGCCTTTGATATGATTCCACGTAACAATTTGTGGAGAAGGATGGAAGAACTCCAAGTGCCAAGTGAGTTTATGCTTGCGGTTTCTCGAATCTATGAGAAGGTGATTTGTCAATTGCGCATGGGAAGAGAAATTTCAGAAATTTTTGTAAGCACTATTGGGGTTAAACAAGGATGTCCATTGTCACCAACTCTCTTTGGTCTATGCATCGATCAATTGGAACAAATGGTACTTGACTTTATGGAAGAAGAAGGCATTGAAGAGGTCACTATTTGCACTGCGGTAATCATGCTTTTGTTGTATGCGGATGATGTAGTGCTTCTAGCACACACTTTAGAAGATGCACAAAAGCTTATGGTTGTCCTTGAGAACTTTTGCTTGCATAGTGGGCTGATTGTAAATGAATCCAAAACAAAGGTTATGCTCGTGAAAACCAACCATAAGGAGAAGCCATGCATTGTGTACAACAACGAGACACTTGAAGTTGTTGAGAGCTTTAAGTACCTTGGCCTTGAGGTTCCATCCAATCACAAGTGGCATGAATGTGCTATGCGTCGTTTGGAAGCGGGAAAGAGAGCATATTATGCATTTGAGAACATGTGTAATGCGGAAAACATCAAGTGTTGGGTTCTCAAGAAGTATCTTTTTGATGCATTGGTGACACCGGTTCTTCTTTATGGAGTTGAAGTGTGGGGCGGGAGCATCTCAAAGTCTACTTGGAAAGAGTTTGAGAATGTCCAAAAGCATTTTCTTACAAAATTTCTCCGAGTTAAGACACAAACACCATATATTCTCCTACTTCTTGAGTCGGGATATCTTCCAATTGAGGTTATGGGCATGGAAAGGGTTGTGGAGTACATGATAAAGATGCGTCAAAACCCCTCACATCAACTTCCTACAATTGCATGGGAAGCAAGCAAAAAAGTTCAAAAGACGCATAAAAGCAAGATCTCGAGCACGGGATGGATGCAAGACATAAAGAAGTGGTTTGGGAGATGGGATGCATTACACTTGCTACATGATGCTTCAATTGACTCTCAAGTGAATGAAGCTTTTCTACAACGCCAATGTATTACGGCTTGGGAGAAATCCGGTGGGTCACGCTTCATACATTACACCACCTATATTGCCCCCAACTACAAATCCATGTTCTTCGCTGAGAGAGGAAACCGTACTCACACTTACATGCTTGAGCCTATTCCCTTGTCCGCGATGCGCACTATCGCAGCAATTCGGCTTAGCTCCCATTTCCTTCGATGCGAGATAGGGCGTTGGGGCAATGGAGAAGAGTCAAATCGATTGTGCACATTATGCTCACTGCAAGTTCGAGAGTCTGAGTACCACACACTACTAGAGTGCTCAGCTTTTGATCACATCCGAACTTGCTTCTCTCACATTTTCAGCCATAACTTAGACCTACACACTTTCCTCTCCCAGCCAAAGTGTGGGCTCTCCATTGCGACTCTCATCACTACAATTTTGGAGCATCGAGAGTCACTCATCAGCCATACACATACTACATCACATGTAACTTTGGTCCCATAGGTCATATTTGACCTCCGAGGACGATAATAAAATCTATCTATCTATCTCTCTCTCTCTCTCTCTCTCTCTCTCTCTCTCTCTCTCTCTCTCTCTCTCTCTCTCTCTCTCTCATGACGTTAAAACTCTCTTCTTCTTCTTCTCTCAGATCGTGCACTGCTCTGGATTGTGTGCACATGAAGTTTGCCAGGTATGCACATCTATTGGTTTTATCGCTTGTAGCATATTATTTAGTGTATTTTGCAAGCATGTCTTGTATCCATTTGTAGTAGTTTCAATGGCGCACGGCAACGTTGGCCTTGCTGCTCTCTTTAACACGTTGTTGCCCCCCTTTACCGCCACACAAGTAAATTTTTGAAGCGAACTACAGTTTGCTAGCCAAATTTTCCTTCACCTTTACACCCTCACAATTTCAACCTCAAACTAATGAGTAATGTTTTGAATAAAATTTAGCTAGTACACGCTATTGGGTCTACACTAAAAAAATTTGTAGCTTAAATGATTCTTTGGCTAAGGTTTCTAAGGCTTTGTGTGCAAAACAAAGCAGGGGACAACCCTTCTCATAGTGACGGTCCTGCCTACAACTCTTGACTGTGAGGAGGCAACAACAGGTCTCTATGATGAAGTTTCATCAAAAAGCCACACACACACAGAAGAAGAAGAAGAAGAAGATTGTTTTAACGTCGCAAGAAACTATCCCAAGGGACCTTAAAGATCTATCTGATGAGGAAAGTTGAACTCAAAACCTGTTATTCAAGAGGGAAATGGCATAGCCAATATACCACACTTGGGTGATAGAAAGGTTATACCATTATCCTCTTTTTATTAGCGCACACACACCCACACACACACACACACCCGAGAAAATGCAAAATACCTTAGATATGGAGAATTTATTGCCGAAGGGAAATCTGTGCAAGAATAGGAAGCCTCATATCGAGAGAGAGCTTGAGAGATCCACATATCCTGTGTCTAGGCTTGCTCCGCTTCGCTTAATTCTCAATCATGCTAGCTCATGGCGTTTCTAATGGAGGCAACCTTCCCTTTAAAGCCAAATGCAAGAAACCTGCTTCTATACAACATTTTGTTCTCTATAGAGTCGCTTGTCCTTGGGGGGGAGGGGGGTATCACTGCATACATGCGTGTTTCAAGACTTCACTTTGAAGCTTTAGATTTTATTTATACCTTTATTTTTTGCATCTCCCCTCAATGGGTATCACCGAGGTTAAAGGGGCCAATAAAAAATCGGGTCCCTATAAAGGGACCCCTAGCTCCCTAGCTTTACGACGTTAAAGGTTTGGATTTGGGACACAACAAGCCTCTTGGTGAGGTGGTTAGCTGAGTGCAACTTACCATTTGTGCCAGTAGACCAAGACTCAAGCACCGCTGGGTGCAATGTCACATTATAGCCCTAGGTGTGGCCTCCCATTTATGGTCAATTTTGCACGCAAATTTTTTATCACCATCGTGTGTCACCATAGAAGCTCTATTTGCAGCGTGATATCTACGACAGGTAGGAGACACTACGCTCTTTGGATTGCACCCATCCAATCTGTCAGCTACAATTTGCCACCCACCTTAGAGTTTGCCTACTACGGAGAAGTTATAAATGAGTGAGTATGTACGATGGCCTTGGAATTGTCACTTTGCCCTAGAGTCCTAGCGACATGTTGTTGTACAAGTTAGAAGCCGTGTAGGGTAGAGGAGCCAGTAGGGGGACGGGTAACTTGGGGAGCTTTAATCTCCCTCCTCCGAACTCAATTCTTTGCGCTGAGTAGCTCAATTTAATCGCCTTTTCATAAGCTTTCAAAAAAAATAATTTGGGATTGGTCGGGTTTGAAAGTCGGTAGTCACGGCGCGATTTTCGGAATGAAGTGTATCAAAAATCGACATGAATAAGAACACCAATGGGGGCCAAAAGAGGTAAAATGTAGCCACAACGTCTTGAACCCACACCATGGCCACTAAGGAGGCTTTATTTCAAATAAACTAGCCGTTTCAACTCCACCATTTCATGCTTCTTTCGGTCCCCAAACATATTAAAATTAGGGGTTCATGTGTCTTTTTTCTGGGGGGCCGTACCACAACTAGCCCCTCTACCCTAATGGGGTATGGCAAGCGAATGCACCTCTATTCAAGCTCTACTCTAAGGCTGGGTTCAGACGATGCCGGTGGAAGAAAGCCAAAATCATACAGTCTTCCAGGCGGAAGGTTGACGCCTATTGCCACCGCGCCTTGTGAACCCAGCCTTAGGCTCTACCTCAAGAACCCAACTGTGGCTTTACCTGGTAGCAACTAAAGAGCGTATACAGCAGGTCATTAACAAACTGGCTGGCCTAGTGATCTCAACTAGAGTGTGCCCAAACCTATTCTCAAAAGGGAACCTAGCCATAGAAGGCTTGGCAAGTTAGCTTTGGGCAACGCACCCACGTCCTAGCATGTGCAATAGCAGCTCTAAACAAATACGACCACAGAACAGTGATAGGATTTGACACCCATCTGTCCTTCTTAAGGCATTTTGCCGGTCGTATGAAGGCCAAAGTTTTTTTGAGTCTGTCATTCGAAGGGCTTGTTCAAAAATTATCCTTCTATAGAGAAGGGTGAAAAAATAGAATGCATGCCAATGGAAGGGTTAATTAAAAAACATTTTATATATATTAATGCTCATTTACAATATCTATATGTATATTGGTTATACTCATTGACAAAATATAGTATCTTGCCTTGTAAATTATGCGAAATTTTCTCATTGGAAGGGCAAACTGAAAATAGACCCTTCTATAGGGAAGGGTGCATTTTTCTACAACCCATCTTTTGAAAGAATATGTTGCCCTTCAAATCCTAACACTGCCACCAAAGGCCACTTCATGGATTCTCTAAGCTACGATGTGGCAAGGGTAGTGTCTCACTAGATGGAGTAGTGAACGTTGACAAAGTACTCTGTAGCTATAGCGTGGATGAACCGCGATCAAGACTTTGCGACTAGAGTCCTTTGATATTGTGTGTTGGGATATCATAGCTAATGTATGAGCTTAAATGGGTTTTAGGCTAACACAAAAAAAGATCCGCATGCATCTAATGCACCTTTCACCAGAATTAGTGTAGTGAATTAGTGTAGTGGTGTGTAAACCTAGAGCAATGGCATGGTGAACGAGAAAATCCCCAGGACCAATCGTTTAAAATAACGAATTGTTGCTACTGTTAATGGCGTCTAACCAGCCAGGTGGTAAACACAAGCCCTGGTTGAATTAGAATAAGATTTTCACTTGTGTGTTGGTCGATTCTTGATTACTTGCCTGCTCCAAGTTGATTTAGAAAGACAGGGCTTGGTAGACAAGGAATTCTCTTTCTGGAGATTCCTGTTTAAAACTCTCCTACTCCTTTGCTTAAAGACAGGGCCACTTTTATGCATAGAAAGGACCTCAATGGAGCTTGTCAAATTTGCAGAATCTCAAGACTGTTTTGTTCATGAGGAAGTTGGGCTCGAAGGCAATAACTTGTAACAAATTAGAAGGACAGCTTAATGGTGGAATCAGAGATTAGTAGATGTATGGGATTTGAAATGCTCCACAAGAGAAAAGCTATTTGTCTGGAAGTTGGTTGCTTGGGCATCAGACAGGTGTATTCTGCAGTCGATGTTAAGCTATTTATGCATTTGCAACCTGCAACAGGAAAATTGCTATTGTGTTTGTTGTAAGGGTTTGGATGGTCTTTTGAACTTTAAACTAAATGCATGAGAGTCATCTCCGTGATATGCTCAGATGTAAAAAAAAACAAAATTCTATGTATATTTAGTGGAGTACATTCTTCGTTGAGAACATGAACCTACATGAGTGGGAGCATGTGTCAAGTTGTTTGTTGCATCAGGTGTATCAAAAGCTGAACAAGATCTATGCAAATGGAATTAGGATTTGCAATGTAGGTGGAAGTTGTAAATGAGTGAGTTGTACAATTGCTTTGCAATCAACTCGATCAATGGTGCCTAGAACCGCAAAATCCTTCTAGCTATATGGCTAAGAAACTTGTTGCACAAGTTAGAAGTGGTAGGAGTAGTAGTTTGTTGTTGGGAAGCTTAAAGAGAGCCAATGACCTCATCCTTCATGCCAAGTCCCAGGGGTTCAAGCTGAGAAAAGGCCTTCATCCTCACTCCAGGAAGCAGGAGGGCACGCGTGCCAACTGTAACTCCTTCCTCCAGCTCAACCTTCTTGAATACCACCCGCTCGCCCTCATACAGATGGCCAAACAAGAGAGCATTCCTGCCAATACAAGTTCCAGGCCCCACCTCTAACAAATCAGGATTCAGAGCATACAATGTGTCCATGTACACTCCTTGCATGCTTATGCAAGCTCCCATGCAGTTGAAGTACAACACACAAAAGAGAGAGCCCTTTGCCAGCTCTAGGAAGCTCATACATGTCATCACATGGATAGACTGCCAAATGGTATCAAACAGAGTTCTAAAGCCCCATAGCTCACAAGAGGACTGCGACTCTGTCCATCTAATCAAAACCCATCTGCAGATGATGCTTGTGAGCGACATGAGGAGGCCGAAGATGGCGTAAGCTACTGGTAATAGCGCAACCACCACCTCTGTCCCTTTCCTTGATGCCACAAAACCTAAAAGGAGCAGACACGGATACATCGTGCCCACTAGCAAGGTGATGGGAACTAAGACTTGAAGCAAGGGCTGTATTACCTGAATAGATACTAGGATCAGGAAGCTTATGCTCGCCTGCAATTTCCCTTTCAAAGAGCCCAAACTAAGGGTTGAGGTTCCTCTTTTATCTGCACGGTGCTTTTGGAAAGTTGCATCTGCATGATTCTGGGTTTCTAGCACCCAACCATTTGGAGTTGGGAAATTTTGTCCATTAAGCTGCTGATGAACCTTCACTGCATTTTGCACACCGACATAGATGCTGTCCTTCTTCAACGTGCTACCCTTTGGCGCAACTGACATGGCTCCAAGAAGTACCCGCTCTTCAAATGTGGCGCCAGGAAGTATCACACTATGAGCACCTGCAACACTGTGGGCTCCTAGTCTAACCTCAAGCGAGCACAGGCTGCCTCCTTGGTTCATCATGCTGGTGATAATCTTGGCAAAATCGCCCAAGTGGCATTTGGCATTCAAATTCAAAAGGTCCGGGTCAGTGAGAGGATTCACCCCTCTGATGGAAGCCATGGATCCCACCTTGGATCCCATGCTTCTCATATATATGCAAAGAGCCTCAGTTCCTGACAAAAACATTGCGAACTTGGTATGTGCAGAGGTTATAAGTCGATGGACCAACCAAAGATGAAATCCGGCGTTTGAGCTAGGAGAAAGGTCTTTGTTGGGCTTCCATTTACCAACTAAGCACCACTTCAGCACACAAGTGATAGTGCACAAAATGACACCATAGACTGCGTAAGTCCCTATGAAGCAAGTTGTCAGGGAAAGGAATTCTCTTTTGTCAATTACCTCTGCCATGAGTTTGAAAAATGTACTTAGGTCATCTTGGTATGTTAGGAGCGGAATCAGCATTGTTAGATGCCATGGGAGGACTGCAGCTAATGGCAATGCAATGTAAACACATTCCGATTCCAAGAAAAACTTTTGGGGAAGCTGGAAAAACTTGGATTCTAACCATATGAAAAGAGGATATGCAAGCAGTGCTGAGATGGTCAGTACAAGGTTTACAAGGTACAGTCCCAAGAAATGTCGAATGGATAGAGAGAACGAAAACAGTAAGCGCCTTGGCTGAAGGTCCTGCAACACATGAAAACTCCATTGAAGGACAGCTTCACCACATTCATCAAAAGTGCACTATATTTATGAATGCATACTAAAAAAATATCAACTTGCTCCGCACCTGCATTGCAGATACATCCGAAGTTTTTCCCTTTGTCTTGCATAGAGGCTCGGTGATTTTCCCAGATGGAATGTGTAACCCAAGACTGGCAAAAGAGTAGGGTCCCATCCATGCCCCCCTTCCCACAGAAAGAGGAGAAAACCATACATTACCCCTTGACACCTGGTGAGCTTGTATGGTAGCACCTTCAGTCACAGTGACTCTATCACCAATCGTAACCAAAGCCGGCTCACTAATATCTGTTGTATCCAGAAAAACGTCCTCACCAACTTCAGCACCTAAGGCCCAATACCACCATGCAAGGTATATCGTGCCCTTAAGGTTACTTGCTACTGATGTTGTTGCAAAGTCTTGAAGCCTATACAAAGTCCACCATTTCACAAACCGTACTGTCCAAAGTGGCATGCAGTTTTCTCGGGCATAATTTGGCTGCAAGAATGGTACTGCAAGCAAAGAAATTGCTAGGCCAAGTAATACAGTATAAGCAATGCTAGCTAGCGGAAGCACCAATACCAAGAGCCATCTCGTTGTGGTTGTCCTGGCTAAGCTTTTGAATACAGAGCACACAACCATTCCTGGTATTAGAAGGATTCCAGATGCATATAAGATCCCTATAAGCTGCAAAATCGTGATGATAACTTGTCTCAGACAAGAGGGATACATATAAGATGATACACTTTCAACAGTTGATGTTGCGTCTCTGATATTGCTTTTCTTAAGACCTCCAGAATGTTGCAGCTCGTGTGGCTTAGTCACGTATGGCGGAAAACATTGGTTCATGTTTTCTTGCTTAGAATCGACGACATCAGGGCTGCCAGCTTTGACGCTGCACAACAGGGCTACAACATTGTCACAGAGCTCTGCAAGAGAGCCTGCAGTGTAGATATCAATAGCTGCTACTTGAACTCCCAAGAACTCTGAGAGCTTTTGTGCAGCCCAGACTACAGCAGTGGAATGGAGACCATATGAAGTCAAGCTGTCAGAAGGGGAAATAGAAGAGGTGTGTAAACCTGTTTTTTCAGCCACAAGTTTCGTAAGAAAGCTTAGAATTTCATCCTTGGTTTTCCACGTTGCCACAACTACTGGACTAGAATCAGCTGACCAGAGTGCCGATGGTAAAGAGGCAGATTGGTTTAGGGCTACAACATTGTCACAGAGCTCTGCAAGAGAGCCTGCAGTGTAGATATCAATAGCTGCTACTTGAACACCCAAGAACTCTGAGAGCTTTTGTGCTGCCCAGACTACAGCAGTGGAATGGAGACCGTATGAAGTCAAGCTGTCAGAAGGGGAAATGGAAGAGGTGTGTAAACCTGTTTTTTCAGCCACAAGTTTCATAAGAAAGTTTAAAATTTCATCCTTGGTTTTCCACGTTGCCTCAGCTACTGGACTAGTATCAGCTGACCAGAGTGCTGATGGTGAAGAGGTAGATTGGTTTGCAATGTAGGCAGAATTAGCCACTACTTGCAACTGTTCATTACAAAACTGCTTCATGCATTCAAACCGGCGTAATTTACCTGAAGTCGTTTTGCTTATAGTGCGAGGTTTAATGAAGGTAATGTAAGCAAGCTCTACCCCATGCTCTTCGGCAACCGCAGCCTTGATATCATCCATTAGCTTTCTATCAACCAAACAGCCATTTCTGACCTCTGCCACCACTACTACTCCTACACCATCGGAGGAGTCGGGGGATTTTATTCCCTTGACTTCTAGACTCTCTTTCGGGATCCCCAATACAGCACAGCAGCCTGGTCTTACTAACGCGCAAGAATCCTCCACTGTTTTCTCTATATCTGCAGGATAAATATTTCTTCCTTGAACAATGATGAGGTCTTTGATGCGTCCTGTTATGAAAAATTTTCCATCAACTACCCTTCCAAGGTCTCCAGTTCTGATGTAGTATCTAGAACTTCCTGTTAAAGTGTTTCGGAAAACCTGCATAGTTTCTTGAGGCTGGTCCCAATACCCTTGTCCGCTGCTTGGACTGCTGATCCACACCTCCCCCTCTTCTCCTTCTTGCACTTCTTGGCAAGTCTCTGGGTGAACTATGCGAATGTCTATATCCTCTTTGTTGTGGTGGGGCTCCACATAACCACAGCACACTTTTCCCTGCCAGTCCATCAAAATTGGCTGGTGGCTACCCCATGCACAGCACACAAACACACAATTTTCTGCCAGGCCGTACCCAGGGGCAATTACCTCTTCTTGAAGCCCAGATGTCACAAGCATTGTCACAAAGTCCTTCAATGTTCTGGATCTGATAGGCTCTGCACTAACCATCAGAAAGCGGAGCGAGGACAGGTCAATATTGGTGCGAGGTGGATGACGCTGATACCGTCGCACCAACAGCTCGAACGCAAAATTAGGACCAGCACTGTGAGTGGCCTTGTAATCAGACATAGTTTCCAGCCAGAGCATGGGCCTTTGAATAAACGTTAATGGAGAGAAAAGAATAGCTTTTCCTCCGCTCACCATGGCTGTGAACAAACCTCCAATCAACCCCATGTCATGATATTGAGGGAGCCAACTTACCAGGACTGTCTTAGAGGTGCTCTTGTACATTGACCTCATGAGCTTCACATTATGAACGATCCCACCATGGCTTATTATCACACCTTTTGCATCTCCAGTAGACCCTGATGTGAACTGCAAAAAGCAAACATCTTCGGGTTTTGGTTTGCCAAATTCAATGTCTTCTATGGACAATTCTTCCAGCTCATCCTCAGGGTCTTCCACATTGTTAATGGATACTGTTGTTGACTTTTTGCATGCCTGCTTTTGCGACTCTACTGAGCCAAGCCATCGAATTGATACAGTTTTCAAAGGAGGAGCACAATCTTCTATCTCAGGATAA
This sequence comes from Adiantum capillus-veneris, assembly GCF_014529385.1. Classification (NCBI taxonomy): domain Eukaryota; kingdom Viridiplantae; phylum Streptophyta; class Polypodiopsida; order Polypodiales; family Pteridaceae; genus Adiantum; species Adiantum capillus-veneris. The sequence continues at coordinate 122,118,183 of NC_140957.1, read as the reverse complement.
ACCTTTGCCAAGAAAGATTTCCCCTTTGCAATCCAAGTGTCTGTGCAATGCCATGGTAATTTCGGCCAGCATGGCAAGGAGGGTTTATTGGAGAAGAAGCTTTTAAAATATCCAAGATTTACACTTGTGTGGTAAGAAGATGTCGTGAGAATAGCTTTGGCATTGGTGATCTTAGCAACCTTGGTTACTTTTTCTAATGCTTGTCCAGGCCGCTGCATGGGATCAGGAGGTATTAAAGGAGCTGGCAACACCTGCATTGGTAGAAAAATGTGAAGTTACCAGTAAACATTGAGGATCCATCTCACTAATTTGGCAATAGAATCAACGATAACGTTGTCAATCAGCTCAAAACTTACCCTTGCTCTTAAACAGCCAAAAAAGGCAACAATGAATTGAAGGCCGGGTGGATGGAGTAAGATGACCCTATCTCCGGGAGAGAGACCATGTTTGGACATTCGTAAATATCTTGCAATGATAGAAGCTTGGCTGTTTAGCTCTGCATAAGTGAGCTTGTCTGTCTCTTTGCCTTCTTTGTCAAGCCACGTGTAGAGAACCTCGTTACCGACAACAGGATGACTTGCCCAGAAATGCAAGTAAGCATCAAGGGATGGGAAGTTTGGGAAGTTGTCAATGCCAGGACGCTCTGAGAGGTCCTTTGGCAAAGCATGCTCCCTTTTAACTTCAAGAGGAAGAGTAAACAGTCTCTGATTGGTGCAAGAAAATGGCAATCGCTTATTTAGAAAAATATGTATAAAGATATATATCTATATGTATGTATGTATACACACACACACACACACATATCCAACAACAGTGATCCAGTCCAGCATACCTTAACATAATTCAAATGTGGTGAGGCACTGCCAAAGTGCTTGGCCATAGATTCGATGGAATATGCAGCAACGCGCTCTGTAAGCTCAAAAGCCGGAAGCCCCCCAAGATACACAGTATTGTTTTCCCCTTGTAGACTCTCTAATCGATCATAAAACCCTGCCTTCATATCTGCATAAATGGGAACCCATCAGTGTTGCAAGCTCAATTAAAGCCACGAGTTAGCTTTTTGACTGACGTCCAAGAGTCAAGGCCCATCACCTGCAGTAGAAACATGTGGGAAGTAATCCCATTTGCGCTGGAGAATAAATTCTTGAGTTTTTCCTCCCATTGATTTGACATCCTCGTACAGAAGGTCGGTAACCTCTTTGGAATCAATTACTGAGTTGCCATACGACCAGAACAAATAGATATCTGTCTCAGTATAGAAACGTTGCATAGCTACAGGGTGACCAATGGTTAATGGATCTTCAACATATGGTCGACAGTAATAGAATCCTTGAGGCAGGTCGAGGCCGCTTACTCGCAGGACAGTGGTGAAATACTTTATGATTCTTACCTTGGAAAAAAGATCTAGCTCTTTGGTGCTTAAATTCATAAATTCCTTTGAATCACTGCCTGTGTGAAAACGAAAAAAAAAAAAAAAATTAAGTGTCGGTTGATATAGCATATCTAAAGCATCAGAGTTGTCTCATGTATCTAATGAACTATAAATTTGAGGAAGACATGACACTCTCATACAGGAACATACAAGTGCAGGACATGCTCCAACTTTCATGCATAACTTGACACAAGCAAGCAAACATGCATCACATACACCCACAAAAATGCAAGAAAGTTTATGTTGAGACCCACCAGATTTAGCTTTTGTAGATGGTGATCTGTATGTGGTGCCCCTACTTTTGAAAGGCATAGCTCCAGTTAAAATCAATTTGTCAAAAACGAGCTCTGTGAGCAATGATTGATGAGTTTCTTTTACTGTAACCTTGATGCTACTGTCATTATTGGGAGCTCTTTCAATAGCAACCACTTCAGAGTTGCATTGCACATTAGGCAATTTGTCGGCAATACTCTGCCAGAGTGTGGAATAGCCTGCTTTGAACCTTTGGATCTTTCCAAACATAGATGTCCGGATGAACTCATGAAGGTATGCGTAGGGCATATCTTCTACAAATCCATATCCCGAAGCCGTGTAGCCGGTAGTGACAGAAGGAGGCAAACCCTTCAACTTAAGATCTCCATTGGCTTCAATCTTCTCTAACTGCAATGCAGCATTATCATTCGCTCGACTGGCCATTGCCTGCACTCCAGTCAAGCCTGATACTCGAGCTTGTGCCTATTCAAATCAAAGTAAGCACACCTAAGAGAAACAATCAGAGCAAACTAACAATCTGCTTAAGGCTGGGTTCAGACAGGCCAGCCGAAGAAGAAGCAAGGCTTGTGCACGCAGATTCCATTGAATGAGCCAACAGCTCCACTTTACCGGGACCACCTTTTCCCTGGCGACACCACCACCACCCCCCTGCGCGAGAAGCAGCAGATTCCCAGTGGCAATTCTCCCTCATCAAGCACACGTACACTCAGCAGGCTTCCAAGTCACAGCAACTCGTTTGCAAGCCATCGATTTTTGCAGCGTTCGTCAGCAATTTGTGCTGCTGCCACCGTGTTGTGTGAACATGGGGTGGAAAATCTTCTTTGTGAGCCCTTCTCTGCCACTGCGCCGTCTGAACCCAGCCTAAGATTGACAACATGAACCAGTTCTTACCTGAAGCTGTAGAGTTAAAGGCATCATCGACATGTAATCTCTAGCAACATCCAAATCTTGATAGCTCTTATCCTTGCAGTTGATAATGGCAAGCTTGTGGTCATTCATGTCTTCCATCTCCAGCTTCATCTCACAAGCCAGTGCCATGATAGTGGGTGCACTGTCTTTTGCTACCACTTGTCCGCCCAAATCATAAGATGACCCTAGACAGAGAAAGATAAGGCACCCAATAAGTAGTAGAAAGCAAGTAGTGTACTGCGATGTGATAAATTTACTTGTGATGATTAGCCCCACATTGTGGCGATTAAGATACAAACAAATGAATAAATTTGTTTCATCACACAGAACCAAATCATAATGTGACTTCGATACATAAGCGTAAGAAAATACAAAATCCAACCTTCAAACTGAAGAGTTTCGCACATTCCTGCAACCTGACTGCATTTCTCTATCAAAGTAACATTGCAATATCCAAGTTTGAGGAGGGCATAAGCTGCAGAAAGTCCACTAGGGCCTCCCCCGACTATGCAGAAGCGAGTGCTAGTAGGAAACCTAGGGTGCAGAGCCGCGAGTCTACTGGTTGCTGAAGTGGGCAAGTCCATCCTGTCTGCACAAATTGCTTGGTTTGGTTGAGCTCCGAGCCAGTTTTAGTGCTGAGCTCTGTTCACAAAATGGCACGCCCTCATTATTAGCAATTAGGGTGTGTATAATGCATGCATGCATGCAGAAAAGAGCTAAAGAGGGACGGACCCATTAAAGCAAAACACTTACATAGTACTCTGCAGGTAGGTCCTCGGCCTTCCTCCCATTCCAGGATTACTGTCGAGCACAGCCACTGCCCATTTGCGCGTTTTCGCGCTCTTACAAGTTCATAATGTGATTGTTGTGCGTCAAATTTATAATAAATAGCCCAGTAATAAGTATGTGGCAAAATTTAGAGGCATCTTTGAAGATGCCCCATAGGACACGCCCGAGGAGAAGTAACAAAAATATTCTCCCTTGATGCCCCTAAATGCCCCTTCATTGGATCGATTTTAACGAGACTGGCTTGAGGCTTAAACACAAACCTCCCTTGGACTCTCTCTCTCTCTCTCTCTCTCTCTCTCTCTCTCACACACACACACGCACACACACAAACACTTATCAATAACAAACTTAAACACAAACCTCTCTCTCTCTCTCTCTCTCTCTCTCTCACACACACACACACTTACAAAAAAAACACACATATAAATAACAAACTTAATTAGATTTTTGTTCATGGATTAATTAGTTGTTTAGTTCGACTAGTATTCTTTAATAACTTTGGTCATGTCTAATATACATAATTAGTGTAAATGTTAGTCTTTTATTAAATAATATAGAATTTATCTTTAATCTAGTTCATGTTTCGTGAAATTAGTGCATTGTTTATGTAACCATATTAATCAATGTTTAATTAACTAATTTACTTATTTTCTTTAATTTAGTTCAACAATTTAGTCAATTAGCTTATAGTTTCTTGATACTGTTTTTGATGTTTTATTATCAAAAGATTTGTGATATTAATATCAGATACTTTACATACTATTATAATTATCATGTTTAATGTTGTCATCGTAGAGATTTCATTTGTGGTAGTTAAATCTCTATTTCTTTATATCATTGTATCGCTCATCAATACACATTAATACTAGGTTGTCACATATACTAGATTGGTAATGTGACACGTTTGTGTCTTGATACACCTTTACATATATATTTTTAGTTTTTACGGGATTGTGCCCACTCACCCATAGCCACATGTCTCAGGGGTTGAACCATAGTGGGTGCGCTTAAACCCCCTCACCTTTACCACTAAGCCAACTCTCCTTGACAGATACATCTTTGTAGATATTGACAAAACAATCCATGTGTTTGGCACGTGTGCTGCATGCCAAGAGTATCTAGAGGTGGTGTGTGTTGTGGGCAACTTCATGTTAGAGTGCAGGCATCAATACCACCCTCTTTGCTTCAATGCACTTTTCCACACCAATGACACATGTGTGAAGGAGGGGTGTGGCATGGTAATTCCTGCAGTGGCAAAAGCGTATATCAGTGGGCATTATATTGTAAATGGTAAGTTGAAACTATTCTCAATACGTTAAGTCTTCTTACTTTTGGATTATGATGTTGATTGAGTGAGTCATTTGTGATTGTGAAGATGAGCAAGATGTGACATGTGCAAGCCAATATAAAGTGAGCAACTTTCATGAATCATTCCAAGAGATACAAAGTAGACCTTTTAGTGTTTTCTATCCACAAATTTCGTTTATGAGCTGAAAAAACTTGCCATTTTTTTGTGAGCATTACCAGTCCATATTTTGACCTTCTTGAGATCCACGCACACTTTGAGTTTCCCATTCTTTTTTGGCACAATCACTATTGGAGACACCCATTCTGAGTGCTCAATAGGTTATATGAATCCTCATTTCACAAGCTTTTCAATCTCTTCTTGAACGATTTTTGCATATTTAGGATTCATTGGGTAGGGTCGTTTCTAAATTGGTTTAGCCATGCTATTCATGGGGATTGTGTGTTGCACCACGAAAGGTGGAACACCTTTCATATCATGATATGTCTAGGCAAATATATCCCTGAATTTCTTGAGAAGTTCTTTAAGTACACACTCCTCAGTCTTTGTCAGATCTTGAGCAATGAAAATAGGTTTGGACTCTTCTCCCAGGTCTGCTAACTCTATTTCCTTAACTATCACTAGACCGTCATAGACTACATTGCTCCCATCGATAGGTTTTCTTTGAGCCTTTGTATACACAACCTTGCGTTCCTCTGTGGTATAGGATTTGAAATGTTCAGATGCAGGGTGTAAGTTTGTGGGGTTCGGTTGTTCTGTGGACTGTGATTTCACTTTTGATTCCTTTTGTTGTTGAGCTAACTCTTGATTTTGTCATCTCCTTATGGTACGACTCAACTTTGGCTTCTCTGTAGCCTCTAGTTGTGCGATGTCAATGGGTTGTGGACTACACCACATAACGCTTTGAAGGTATTCGCCCCAGTTATCTACCAACTTTCGATGAGCATCACATGCCCCTATATAATTAAGCCATTCTGCGGTAGATTTCTTTTCTTTTATTCTAGCACGCACATTTGCTCGATATCGTCGCCTCTTATATCTCTTATTCTTCTTGTCTAATTTTTTATTACGGTCGATCTCCAGTGAAGAGTCACAAGATGAATCGCTACTTGTGTCTTCTACTCCCTTGGATAGATTGTCATCTAGGGTACCATTGGGCCCTGAATGGTTTGTCCCCACATTTGCACTAAGATTTAACTCAGATTCTTCGTCCTCAGGGTCAATTTCAATTGATGATTCTAACCCCAAATCGTGTGGACTATAGTCTTGTGAGGCGCTATTGGTTCCAATGCCAGTCAAACCTTCATATTGTAGGTCATCAGAAGCTATATGCATTGCTTTTAGCATATTTAAGGGTACGAGTGGTGGCATTTCATCCCCCTCAGGTGTTACCCAGGTCGTCCCCCTATTTCTCCAAGTGTCTATGGTTGCTGCTAGGTGGACCCAATCCACATTGTTCGACTCAATCATCCCAGGTAGTACATCCATATAAGGAGAATCTTCCCCAACATCAGTGTCCGCTTAACACGTGTAACAATACTACAATGGGCTGAGTGAACAGTGGTGTCAAATCTATGATCAATTATAAACCTGTTTCCTAGAGGATGTGCTAGACCAGTTACAAGATCCACTCGAATGACAGAATCTTGGAACTGCAAGTAGACATGGTTTTTAGACCAGTCATGCACCATTTTTTCTTCCCTCATGAAAGGACATCCTAAGATCATCTCCGATGCCATAGTGTGCTTGGAGAAATCCATAACAATGAAGGTAATTCTTATTTTATGTCCAAAGACCTTGATCTTGAGATCTTCTAGCATCCCAATAGGTTTAACAATAGACCCATTGGCCATCTTCACTACTATGGTTGTGGTCGCAAGGTGAGGTCTTCCATAGTTTCCCAACAGGTTTTAGTCACAATGCTAACCCCAATGCCATCGTCAAGGATTCCCTTCACATTTAATCCCTTAGTAGTGATTGGTATGGTCACATTGGATTCATCACCCTCAAAGTATTTTCCCAACTTGTTAACAGGTATTTCTATAACAAGGTTCTCATCTAGGTTGGGTTGTGGATCTAAGTGTTCCTCCTCTATTGGCATCTCCCCAACTCCATCCATCTGTGCAAATTGTGGTAGCCCAAAATTTAATTCTCCATTGAGAAAGGCTCGAAGAGCTGAGACTAGCTCAGGGTCTTTATATAGTTTGGACATGATGGTGGTTCTAACTTCTAAAGACATGAAATCCATCAATTTGGCAATGTTTAACGGCACCTTTTGGGCTTCAGTCCCTTGACGTGGGGAAGATAGGATCTCCATTTCTTCGATAGGATCAGGTAGTCCCTCTGTAAACATTCTTTTCATCAAGAAGTGAGTACGCCCACTTTCCCATGACTTTAAGTCAATATCTTTTTGGATGACACTAGGTATGGCTAAGGGTCTATGGACTTGTAAGGTTGTTGTTGCGTAGGGAACACGGTGTCTGTAATCCGGATCTGCCTAGGTGCTGGTTCTAGATCCCTTTGGGTATCTTCTACCAAACTCCTTAATTGCTTGACTTGCTCGATCTCCTCTGTAGGGTTTGGATAAGTTCCTATCTTCTTCTTGGATCCTGGCCATTGTGGCTCATGAAGATCTTCCTTGTTGGTTTCTATCTTAGTGGTTCTTTTGGTCTCCATAGTTTCACCTGAATCAGGATCCTCTTCAGCGTCGTTCATATATACGGGGTTGTCACCAGTCCCTATGTTGGTCTTTGAACTGGGGTCTAACTTTGTTTTTGGAGCATCGATCATGTGAGTACGTTTACTAGTACCACAGGTGTACTTTGTGATGGCTCCTCGGTAACCTCAATCAAGTTTAATGGCATGATCTTTGGTGCATTTGGATTATTTGGACATTGGGCAATCAAATGATCTATGCCACATCAATTACACATGAGTATCGGCATTGTAGACGTGCTCTCTTGATTAGTTTTCATTAGTGTGGTGTTCTTTTGTAGCCTAATAGGACACTCGACCACCACAGGATGTGGACCTCCACACTCATAGCATTGAAGAGGTGGTGTCTTAGCAGTGTAATTGATATTTTGGCCTCTTGTAGCAAGAGAAGCTACTTGACAAAAATGTTTGACTTGTCCCCAATAGTCCTCCATGTAGTATTGTGGACTTTCTTCAAGCACATCCATCCCATAGGCAATATTAGGATCTATATCTTCCTCACAGCCTTCCAAACAAGCAATAGATGACTCACAACCCACTTGATTCACAGAAGTGATTCTCGAATGTGGTGGTTGCAGCCCTAGCACTGGAGGTGGTAAGGGTGTTGTTTGAACAACATTTTGGGCCCTAGGGACCATGTGTTGTGACGTTTTTTCAAGAGGTGGGACTGGCATCAATGCAAGCACTCGAGATGTGTCTGTCCATGCTGAGGTTGGTCTATTGGCCATCGAGCGCTTAAATACTATGCAATCCTTAGCTTGATGACCATACCTCCCACAGGCATTGCAGTTCCCATTGAATTTTACTCTAAAAGTATGGCATTCACTGGTACTGTGCGGTCCATAGCATACTGAGCACCATTGTTTCTCCCTTCTTGGATACATATGATTGTTTTGCGGAGCACGATTGTCTCTAAGACTCTCTTGAATAGCCTTGGTGAGATCTGCTAAATTCATCTCAGATATCTTTGGCTCCTTAGCAATAGGCTTTAGGGTCATTGGCTGATGCCCTGATGCTTGCAAGCTAATATATTTAGGCTCAACAAACACTCTTTCTCCTTGAATCATTAAATTATCCTCCAATTGGATCGCATTGGTGGTGACTGCTTCCCAAGTGGTGATACCTCTAATGACTAGACCATTGTAGATATCCTCATGTCGTAATCCCCTAATGAATCTATCAAGCAATTGATTATTATTGAAGTGCTCATTTAGATTACAACGGGAATTCAAATGCTTCAAGCGACTAATAAAGTCTCTCACCGACTCTCCTTCCTCTCGTTGGGCTTTCTGGAGGTGAGAGGCTACACCCCAAAGCACTCCCTCTCGTATGTATTCTTTCAAGAATAGTCTCCTAAGAGTAGGGTAAATCGTTTTTTCTTTCGCCCTTAGGGTTCTATACCAATCCCCTACCTTCCCACTTAAGGTTAGGCTTAAAGCATTACTCTTATGCAGGTCATTGTGTTCTCCTAGAGAATCACATATTTGTGCAAACACTTCAATATGCTTTCTCACATCCCCGTCTCCACTAAATTTTTGTGTGAGCTTGGCTATTTGTACTGCCTTACTTCTAGGTTCTCTATCAGGCGTGTTACGCATATTCTCAGCAATAGATCGACCGATAGCTTGAGCAAATGCTGCCAAGTCACCTAAGTGAGCAGGGTGGGTGAAGGCGCTCCAGAGACATGTGGAGTAGGTATTGGCATTGGGCTTGGCGCATAGGAAGCCCTTGGATTCCACGTTTGGTATGGAGTTGCACCATGTGGCGGCCTAAAGTTCATATGTGTGGCCCTAGGCATAGCAGACGTCGGATGTGACATGTTAATGCTAGCCGGTATGGTCCCATGGAAATAAGAGCTTGGGTGTTGTGGTTGTGGAGCATAGGTAGTTGAAACAATGGGAGGGGTAGGGACTACATGAGTATGAGGACCTATAGGTATATACGATTGGTACACACTTGTAGGTACTGTTGCAGGCATTGAGCTACCATGTAGTGGTGCTTTACTAACAAATGAGATCCATGGCATGTTTCTTGGCATGCCCATCATTGGGGTAGGCATGGTAGCCATGGTGTCATAAAGAGAAAGATGAGCTAGACTTGGAAAAGTAAAGCTATCACTTGTTGGCTCAGATTGCACTGAGACCCCTGGCGAAACAACATATGGGGGATCCATCGGACTTACCGAGGGAGTATCCATTTGCGATAAGGTCAGTTGTTTAGCCTTCCTTGTATCCAAGAATCTCATGAGACCCGTTGAAGGCATGTGGATCCCCTTGTTCTGTCTCTCTAGCTCAATAACCCCATGGATGACCTCACAAACTCTTTGTTGTTGATCCTCCGCACTAGTAGCACCCGTTGTGGATTGTAGGACATTTAACCAACCCACGTGATAGGTGTGACCTGTGTATAGGTCAGTTATAGTTTTCGTTTGTATTTCGTACTTCCATTTCTCATTTAGAAATGCTCCATCTAAGCTTGAGGTGCTAGGGGTGTCCTTTGAACTAGATGCAATGTGGCTCTCTATGGGTTGACTCTTAGTGGTCGCTAATTTCGGAGCACTCGATTGCTCTCCTAGCAAAGATATTGACAAATGAGTTTTTGCTTTTAACTCTCTTTGTTGATCCGCCTTGCGTAAGCTCTCGATTTCCTTTTCCCTAGCCGCAATGATATATCGCTCAACCTCTTGCACTTCGGCAAGGCTTCTACCATTAGGTAATATAACCTCAGAGGAAAATAGTTCTGAAGAGTCAGGGGGTGCAGTGGATGGAGTATTCACGTGCACATTCTCTAAGGGCATAGGGTCTATGTTGGTCATGAATTGAGAATTTACTTCCCCACCCCCCTCATTTACATCACTAGCTCCATGTTCGGAGAGAGTGGCTCTACTAAAGGTTTCCTTCGAGCGGCTAAGCACGCTCGGCCCGGACCGTGGGCCCATGGCATGTCTTGGCTTGAGCTATCAGGATTAGGCATTGGGAAACTCTCCATGACGTCGTAGTCAGAGGAAGAGTCACTAGCCGCTATGTTTGGGTCTTGGTTTGTACTACCTTGGGTCCCCGCCGAGGGCCCGGAACCTAAGGTAGGTGGATAATGAGAACTCGCATAAGTCGAGATTCTCTCTAGTTGCTCCGTCTCTAGCACACGACCAGAGCATAGATGCATGTGCCTTTGGCACCCTACAAGCGTCGGCAAATAACCTCGAAGCTTAACCGCTTACTTTTTTAGGCGTCCGTTTTCACTCGTTTTTTGATGTTTTTTAATGATCGGTTTTTTGATTAAAGTGTGTATAGCTCAAAACAAGCGTATCACTTAGAGGGTCGTGGTGTGCTTTACAGCACAATGTTCGATCACCTGAAGCTCCGTTGATCCTCAAAAAGGTCGATTTTTAGCTACGTGTGAGGCCAAAATATGTAATTTTAAAGGGCAACTGAGGCCTGAGCTTGAGCGTGAGCTTGGGCTTGGGTCTGGGGGATATTCCCAATCCCGGTCCTACCTTTAAATTTTTTTATTTTTTATTTGGATAAGGTCGCTGCGGCTGCGCTTCGCGCGCGAGCACACACACACCTAACCTACCTATTTACAACTAATACAACTACTGTTACACACTAACACACTCAGGGGGGTTCACCATTTAGTACCCCCCTATATAACGTGCGTTCGCGGGGTATTAAAAAACCCCTCTTTTAACATGTCTGAATGAATAAAATGACCCCTTATTTTAGGATTTTTTTTCCAAAATTGAATATAAAAATCTCTTATTTTAATGTATCTCTGTTAAATTGCCTTTTTTTTTGCATTTTAAACCCCCTCCTTTCGAACTCACGTTATACATTAACATGATAACATAGTGCACCCCCCGAGCTAACACACTACTACAATAACTCATTAGCTCTAACAGATCTACTTACTACTTACTGTACTTTATGCAGAACTAGTATTATGGATCTACTATCTTAATCCTATCACCTTATCACAAAAAAACACAGCACCTTTCAATTCCTTATTAACAAAACAATACACATCAGCAAAAAAAACTCCTTCTCAAGAGACACACCTTCCTTCTCTACCTTTTCTACGATTGAAATTGCACCACAAAGAAGCACAGAGTGCCATTCAAGCTTAGTGTATGGCATTTCCTCGGCAACGGCACCAAAAATATGCGCATCTGTCGCACGTGTCAATGCAAGGGACTTGTCGATACACTGTGTGCGAGCCACAAATGGCTCCAAGCACACAACTAGACTAATCTAGCAAACTCAAGAGAACAAAGGTGTATCACTCACCGCCCTACGCTTGCCTTCGTGGAGGATTCCTCGCTACGAAGAAGAAGGAGCCGCCGCTGCGCCACACTCAACCGCTTCACCGCCGCTGGGCCGTCGTCGCAATGCTCGATAACACACACACACACTCTCTCTCTCTCTCTCTCTCACACACACACACACACACACACAAGTAGATGAAGAAGAAGAAGATGGAGATGGAGCAAGAGCACTCTTCAATTGCACAAATGAAAGAATGAGTGATTTTTAGGTTTAGGTGACTTTTATATGGGCTCGCTCCATTCACACTTGGGCGCCCATACTTAGTCAACTAACCCTTGAATGTTCCTGTTAGAGTGCGCCTCTCATCGGCGATCACTCTTACCCTTTTCCTATTGGACCGACAAGCCCAGCCCATGACTACTAGAAGTGGATGCCAGTGGTTAACAAAAATTAAAGCTATCAATGTTCATTCTACTCTCTTGGTTATTGTCAGCCATGTTAACAAAATTTGTATATGTACTTAGTGTATGCCTTGGCAATTCAAAACCTTAGTTGCCACTCCTCTTAGCCTTTGAAAATTGGCTCTTAAGTATCTACACCCACTGCTCGAAGTGGTCAATTATAGAGAGTAGTGGAGTGGGTCTAATATTGAAGAATTGCCGAGGGCTAGCTCCTTTTGGACTTCTTATGGCTCAATAATGGTAAAGCCGTAGGCAAGTCTAAAAAGACCCCATTATTAAGTCCAAAGCTCCCGAGGTGTGCACCATATCCCACATAGTGGGCTCAACAAGACCGATAATAGATCCTAGTCCCACTTACCCTAATATAATTAACAAATCAACCATTTATAGGCTATTTAAGAACCTCTCTTCTTAAGCAAGAAAAGAGAAACCAGATGCTCTGATACCAATGTAATGGAATTGGCCTATTTACTTGAGAGTAGTGGAAATTAGAGAGATTACTTTTGTGAAATTACTTTGTGAGCATAGTGGGTGAACATAATTGAAGGTAGCAACATAAACATAGCATTTAGTTAACTTGGCATGAAAAATACTTTTGCAAGAGAGAGAATTTAGAGAACATGACAACAATTGAGGACCGGATCTATGTGGAGCCGTGGTCCCCCCTCCATTAGGCATTTGTATTATAGTTTCTTCCATCAAGAGAGACTTGCTACAATACAATCTTTGTGTTCCTTGTGACCTAGGTGATGTAATGAAGATGGAAATCTTCATGCATCACGAGCAGAACATAAAATTTGTGGAAAGCATTAAATATCCCAAGCCTCGGCCCCAAGACCTCAAAAACCTTTGAAGATGGAGAGAGCTAGCAGGGAATGAGGGTAGGGAAGAGGAAGAAGAAACATTTCATAGGAGAAAGAACTAGTTCCTCACTTATCATCACTCTTATTGCTAGCATACATAATAGCATAGTAATGAAGATGGAGAAGATGGCAAGCTTAAGCATTGAAGCATGGATCTTGGTTGGATGTGCATTCCATAGCCAAGAGTGTTGGTGTAGGCTCTCAACCTCTCTACTTGCTTGGAGAAGGAGAGGGAGCTCTTGCACTTTGCACTTCACACAATGAGAGTGTGCATGGGAGAGTATACCTCTCAAGCAGGTCACCTACTTGGTTTGGTCGACCCCCCCTTGTAGCTGATGCTTGAAGCTCACTGGACCCCTCCAAGCTTAGCAATCACAAGCAAGAGTCATACCAAGAAACAAGGGTAGCCTTGGGACAAGTGTCCCCCTTTCCCCTTTGAGAGAGAGGGCTTGATAAATGCTAAATCGATTAATTAAATCCACTAAATTATCATTGGAGCCCTTGGGTGGCCAACCAATAGGCTTTAGGCACACCATGAGGGTAACCTAGCTAGGGGCTTGACATGTGTCCTACTTGCCCGGGAAAGGGGTGCCCTTTGGGAGTGAGAGTGGTCAAGCAACCAACCCCCCTTCTTGTATGGCTCTCCCCCTCCTTGTAGGTATTTGCTTTGACTTTTGTGCCACCTCAAGCCCCTCAATGTTGGGCCTAGTTCTCACCACAAAGCTTGGTCCTTAAGCCCCTCAAGCTTGGGTTGGGTTCCCACCTCAAGTACAGCCCTAGCATTTCAAGCATGACAAGCACCGCAAGTATCTCAATCATCAAGCACTTCAAGCATCTCAGTCATTAGGCATGACAAGCACCTCAAGCTTGGGCCGGGTTCCCACCTCAAGCACAACCCTAGCTTACCTAAGGTTAAAGGACTTTTGACTCTAACTATTGGAGGTCTTCAATGAAGCTAACGCTAAGGTCTTTATGCTCCATTGGTTAGCCTTGCTCTTTGATAGACCATATCTCATTTGGGCCCCTTTACCATTGGCTCCGTGTTGAGATAGATTTATAAGAACATGTCTGTATCCTAACCCTTGTTCCCGCTTATTCTCCCACATTAAATTATCAGTTTACTATGAGAAAATAATTTGGGTTGGTTAGATATTATATTTTATGACACCATGTATTGAAAGAGGAGAAATTTGACACCATGAGTTGGGATGTATGTGACATGAAAAATGCATGCACAGATAAGTCTTGGGCTAATGTATGTGGTAACAATGTGGTTCCTAATTCCTCCCTCATGCAAAATATGGTTCAAACAAAGAATGTTGAGAATGTGGATGTAGAGGAGTTAAAGGAATGGGAGCGGACGTTCCAAGAACATTGTCATTCGTGGAATTCTAGAAGAGAAGTTAGAGACACCTCCTTCTCTTGCCATTGTTATTGAAGACTTCTTCAAAACTACTTTGGCATATCAAGAGTTATGGTTTATAGAGCAGCTAGAGTGGGTAAGCAAGGAGCTCCTTGCTCGAGAGAATGGGTTGCACCATGCCGGATGAGACCAAACAAAAGATTATCCTTGATAATAGTTGGATCTATTTGAGGGATACAAAATGTTTTTTATGTGAACATTGAACTATTAAGAAACAAAACATGCGTCACAAGGCATATGAGGAGAGGAATAAGAAAAACAAGGAGATCTTCCATGAAGAAAATGTGTCCAAGGAGGAGGCAAATTCGTCAAGCAAACAGGAATGGATGACATGTGAGGCCGAGTTACAATTGAACGTATGCTTTTGGAATGGCAATGGATAATCATGGAATGCGGGGGTTGGTATATATAGATGAACTAACAAGCTTTGCCGATGTTATACTTCTTATTAAAACTTGGGAGCATGATACACAAAGGATTAATGGATTGGAGGATAACAATGTACATTCATTGATGTGGTCAAAGAATCTCAAGAAATGAAGAGGGCAAGGAGGGGTAGCATGTATGGTTGAGAAAGCACGACAAGCACAAATGTTTTGTATGGCTGAAAATTTTAACACCGAAAAGAGCACCCATTTTTGTAGTTGGTTACTACATTCCTCATTATGATTCTCCCTTTTATGCTTGCATGGATAGAGAGTAGCCTTTTTTTAAATTTAGAGGAGGATATGGTTTATTTTAAAGGCAAAGGTGGGCTTTGGAAATATGAATGCTTGCACTAAAAACATTGCAACGTGATACTCAACAATTTGATATGCCATACATTTCAAGGGAGTTGGAGGAAGTTCACTGGTATGATCATACTTCAAAGGATGACAAAGAGCCATATCACTGTGGAAAGTTACTTTTACACGTGTAATAGTACGTATATGCTCATTTCCAATGGTGTATCTTTGTGGAGTGGAACTGATGGATTTACATGTAGAAAATATAATGGGGATAGTGTGATTGACTATATGCTACTCTCTGAAACCATCATGTATCGCATAAAGAGTTTTACTCTTGAAAATGGACCCCAAAATTAGACCATCAGACTTTATGTATTGACCTTGCTTGTGGAGAAGCAACTAAGCATGATAATATTAGCCAAAGGGAAGAGAAGTTATCACTTTGTATGGATTTCAAATGGGCACCAATGTATATTGAAATGGTTGAGCAAAATTTATGGATGACAAAGATTCAATATGATGCACCATTGGAAACTCAATGGGAGGCTTTCAAAAAAGTTATTTGTTCTTGTGCCGAAGAATTCTTTGTCATAAAGCATATCCATGGTATCAACAAAGATAGATCACGCAAAAGGTGATTTGATAAAGAATGTCAAGATGCTTGAAAGTCCTTGATGATAAATCTTAATGTGAGTATGGACAAACACAACTATCAAAGTCATTTGTATACATACAAGGCATTGATTCAAAAGAAGAGAAGAAGATGGAAAGTAAAGCATCAATTTTTTTCAAGTTCAAGAAAAGGCAGGTGCATGTGGAAGATTTGGAGAAACTTGAAGGGCAAGTGGGTTGAGAGTTTTGGTGACTTGAGTCTTGTGGATATGTACACACATTGTAGGTAACTATATGAGAAATCAAATGCTTAAAAAAATGTCATTTTATGGTTCACTCCTATAGATGCCCTCTTTTTTTTACTATTGAGGATGTGTGCGGTGGCCTCCAAAAGTTGGCCACTCGCAAAGCGGGGTATCAAAGCCAGAAATAATTAAATGGATGGGAGATTTTACACATGAATGGATGTGTGGTATGTTTAACTGTGCACTTCAACATGGTATGCCTTGTGATTGGAGCACTAATTGGGTCAAGCCTTTGCATAAAGTAGGGGACATAAAGAATTTGTAAATAACTACCGGACTATAATGATCACGTCTCTTATAGAAAAGTTGTTTGGGTTCATAATGGAGATAAAATTGAGTGATTGGGATGAAGACAATGGCAAGCGTGCAAAAGGACAAGCCAGTTTTTGTCGACGCCATAGCAACATTGATCATCTTGTAACTCTTCGTGTTCTCATGGAGAAAAGTCGGTTGAAAGGCAAGCGATTGTATTGTTGCTTTGTGGACTTTAAGAAAGCCTTTGAGTGTGTGTGTGTGTGTGTGTGTGTATGTGTAGAGAGAGAGAGAGAGAGAGAGAGGAAGTTGAATTTGAAATCGTGACACTCGGTCATGTTCTTTTGACCTTATCCTACTCATTAAAAGTGATGCGTATAATTGTGATAGCTTGTCATGTTCTTCTAACCTTACCTTGCTCACTAAAAGTGGTGCATATGCACCTGTTTGCAGCTCTCTCTCTCTCTCTCTCTCTCTCTCTCTCTCTCACACACACACACACACACACACACACAAAAAGGCTTCAAGAGGGTAGCGCCTGTTTGGTCGAGTGAGCAATGGCATCGGGAACTGCAAGAAAGGATGACGATGTGGATAGTGTAGGGACAGAGAGGAGAAAGCCAAGGCATGTAGTTGCAGAAAAGGCGCAAGGCGAGAGCATGAAAGATGGATAACATGGCAAGAAGAAGAAGAAGAAGTAGAAGATTCAGGCAAGGCAATGAGAGAGGCAAGCTTAGATATGACGGAAGCTCCTAAGTCGAAGTGCCCGCCAAAGCAGCTCGATCAAAGAACGGGGGTAACAAGGACTGTAGCTTAGTTCTATAGGTCCACTTCTTGAGATTGATACCCTCTGTTAGCAGAAATCTAACTCAAATACCATTTTTTAGAGCTTTCATTAAAAAAACACTTATTATTTTGATCAATCGGGAATATTATAACTTCTATACTTTGTAATTAATGAAGCCCGGGGTACAAGCTTCTAGATTGTATCAACTTGTCTTTAGTTAGAGCTCCCAAATTATTAGTTTTGACCACCAAAAACCTTGGCTAAAGTATAAAGCCAAATTTTGTAAGTTTTTCATAAGTTTTGGATAATCAAATACACAACGTGAGCTAACGGCGCTCACTTCTCTCCTTCTCGTGCTTCCTACGCCCTCCCCGATTGTCACATTGCAGTCCCGTCTATTGCATTGCAACCCGCAGGTAAGAGCTCTACGCATTGATGTAAGCATTTCATAGTATTTCGTAGCTTTTGGCATCGCCAACCCGCGGCCTAATCTTATCATAAGTAGGAATTTACATTTCAAAATAAAAAACTAAGTGTAGGCGGGGTATGGGGACATCATTGCTAAGACTAGGTAAAAAACGACTAGGTAAAAAACTCACTGTTAATAATCGTGATTTTTGCACTTGACCTAAAGTGAGATTTGAGACCATAAGCATGTGTGCTTAGGTCTTATAAACATGTCCTAGAACTTTCATTAAATTTGGATGTCATTTGATGTTGTAACGGATGTGATTTGTTTGTCGATGAGCGATTAGCTTTTGGTGATTTCAGTCATTTGAGTGTAGCATGACTTAGATGCAAGTTGTTTGTTGTTTGTTGTGAGATTGACAACCTCTTGTAACCCATATACACTAGTCGAGTTAGCTTCGTCCCATGGATTGACAACTTATTTGTGGTTCTTGCTACATCTACAATGAGATAGGAGCAGGATTAGACACCCCTCCCACATTTGGCACCGCTGTTGGGGATCGAAAAGACCTAAACTAGGGAAAAACACGAGCGTCTTATGAAGTTATCCTTTAATTTCCTCTAGGTTCACCTAGAATCAAAGCTTTGTTTTTAAAACCGCATAGCTTAAGATTATCGTCTTTTGCTGTGTAGAGGTAGCTTGGAAGTAATCTTACTTGTTGAGTGCCTTTAGGATTGTAGGATTGTAGAATTAGATAAGGATTTTTTGAGAATGATTGATGGATAAGACAAGTTTTAAGATCAATGCTTAAGAAACCATAAAAAACAAGAAAACGAGTGTTTGTGGACATTTTCCACAACCCCATTACAGTAGAACCTAAGAGTAGGGTAAGTAGAATCCAAGGTGGATTTCAGAACATTGCTCTCTCCGGAAGAATCACTTTTAAGTTGTTATGTGAAGTTGTAGAATTTTAAATCTACAGCTAGAAATAGCACCAAAAGATTGCCAACCACTAAATCCGATTGGAGAGCATGCTTTAAAAGTTGTATGAACCAGTGGGTAAGCTCAAGGACACATTGAGGTAAAAATTTCAAGATTTTGCAAAAACTCAGATTATTTACTTTTTCTTGACAATTTAGGCCAAATTAAGTTTTGACATGACTCAAGAGGCTTAAAATAGCTCATGAAAAGATTGTCCGGTGAAAAAGTTCAAAAAAGTGTTCATTTTAGGCCAAAACTAAATAATTGTGATTATTTATTTCTGGCTCAAAACTGACCAAGGTTGATACCAGAGACTCTATGCATGTGTACAAACAACTTTTGTAAAGGACCATAGAATTTGGATCACCAAAGTGACCAAAAACTGGATAAAAACTAAAGTCTATACTGACTTTCGGTATAAATTGGGGAAAATTTTGTTCAAACTCAATGAAACTTGATTCATAGACTTGTATTGATGTGATGAACAAGTGTATATGCTCAATTAATAAAAAAGATGCAAAAATTTATCAAAAGTAAATAATCGTAATTATTTATATCTGTCAAATTTTTCAACTTTGTTGACCAAATCAACATACAACTAGCTATACCATGTTGTACTAAGCCCACAAATCAATTTTGGTAGAATTTGGATCATAGGAGTGAAAATTTGTGGCCAAATTTGCAAAGTCAGTCTTCTGCAGATACAAAACTAATGACCATGTGAACAAAGATTTGTCCAAACTTGATGAAACTTGGCTAGGGAGCTTAAGTTGAGATACTTAACAGATTTGTGTCAAGATTGGGACAAAAACTTGCAAACAAATAGCTGGAGTAAATAATCGCGATTATTTATATCTGCTACAAAATTTGATCATCTTGCACATTTGAGTATACCACAAGGTCAAGCATATTAAGTAGACTACACAAATCAATTTTGGTGAAAGTTGGATCACAAAAGTAAAAATTAAGCCAGATTCTTGAAAACCAAGTCTGTGGACACGAAACAGTTGATAACTTGAACAAACTTTGTTCAAACTTAGTAAAACATGTCCAGAGACCTTAACAAGTTTTATACTTGAAAAATCAAGCCAAAAAGTGCAAAAAAATGAGAAAAGTAAATAATCGTGATTATTTACAACTGCTACACAGAGACACCCGTTTTGACTTTTGAATTTGTACTATGTTATATCAACATAATACAAGGCCACTAGGCAATTTTGAGATCAATCAGATCTAAATTAGTACTTGTTCACTCAATTTTAGGTTGCATATTAGTCTTTGATTTTTGGCAAAAGTGGAATCCGAAAGTCTCAACTGCTGACTCACTTAGCTCGATTTGAAGTGATACACATAGACCAGTCACAATAGTTAGCAAGAATTGTACAGTCTTTGTGAAAGAATAGCTAACTTGATCAAAATTGATACAAGAATTAGGATGCATACAAGGAATCGACAGCTTGACAAAAGTTGCAATCAAGTCAAGTGGAAGAAATTGACAACAAGTCAATCCGGCGGTAAGTACTCTATCCAGGGCTTCACAAGTCTATATGAAACTTAGATCTGGTCATATACTAGCAAATCAAGGCATATTTGGGGAGACCGCTAGTAAAGTATCCACCGAAGAAAGTGCGAATTAGGGCAATCCCTTGCACACTATCTCAGACACATTTTCAGACTCAACATCTGAAATGTCTTCCTATTCGACTCACTCAGAAACCGGAACAACAGTGCGATATAAGCATATACTCTCTTTTTATAAGACTAATTGTCATGGAGCTCAGGTTTACCTGGAAGAGTATGCTATTCACATTGATGACCATGGCATAGAGTTTGAAGAGGAAATCAGAGCAAACAAACAAGGAAAAATGTACATGGATAGAAACAAAATTCAATATTTAGAAGTCGAAAACCCTGACGTGATAGACAAATGGGGGCTAGGGGTAAATACCATAATTCTAGTTATGGCAGCAAAAGAAGGACCACCAACTTTAGAATTCGAGGGATAATATCAAGTTGACTTGAAGCCTTTGAAACGGCTTAGTACGGATAATCCTAGTATCGGAGTCTATTGTTAAGAGGATAGAAACGTCGAAGATCTTCTTTGGACTTCTCATGCCAAATCAGGACAGCTAATGCCCATGAAGATCATTTATATCTACAAAATCAAGGACAAGGGATCAACAGATCTACTAACCTACCTGTTTACGGATTGTTATAGCAACAACTTTGTTACAATGACTCCTGAGAAGGTGGAACAAAATCAAATACCAAGGGTATTCCATACGGGATTGGATATGGACCAAGGACCAGAAACTATTCCACGAGAAGAACTATATGAGAGAACCTTTGAGAGTAATGTTAAGAAACCAAAAACCACCTCATCACGAAGAAAACCGGGTGACACTAAAGCCAGTCCAGGGTTACATGAGTCACTATTTCCAATAGAGTGGTTTGAAGGACTCAGAACAAGACCGACTGCCAGGAGACCGGGAGTTGAACCAAATAGACGTCTCGGACCATCTGATTTTCAGAAATGGGTCAAAAAATACAGCGGATCTAGGGATCCATATGACCATTTAGCAAGCTTTAAACAAGTACTAAGAGCAAAACGCATATTTGATTTTCATACTCAATTCGAGGGGTTTGGAATGACATTAGAACGAAAAGCATTGACATGGTTCCAAAACATTCCACCAAGGTCAATCATAGACTTAAACACATTAGCTCAAGGATTTGTAGCTACATGTTTCAAAACGGGGATCAAACACAATATGGTAGCTCAAATATATAGCTTTAAACAAAAACAAGGTAAGTCTGATAGGGATCGTGCAACTCGAATGAAGCAATACATTGCAAGATGCCCAGAGATAGAGATACCTGCAGAAGAACGACTAGTATCATTGTTTCTAGAGGGACTGCTAAACAAAGAACTTCATGCTATACTGTATAGCAAGAAGCATATGACCCTAGAAGAGTGTGTCAGATGTTATTGACTTGGGAGACAATTGTGATATTTTCAACGAAGAAGATTTCCCTAAGGATAACCAAAGCGAGAAAACAGCATCCACCAAACCAACACAAGTGGGAACGGCTGTTGCAGCACCACTTTCATCCATAGAAGACATGCTCAAAAGGATGAATGACATGATGAATAACATGCAAAAAGAAGCAATGAGGGAACCAGGGCGAGGGATTCCTCAACAGGAATAACCATTTAGGCCGCAAAAATGGTGTGCAATCGAGGGTAAATGGACCAACCATGAGACCCATGAGTGCTATTACCGACCGGAGTATGATGGGAATGTTCAATACGTGCCTATGAGGCCACAAGGACAACCCATGTACAGACATCATCCTAATATGGCCCCACTTCAAAGACCACCGATGGGTATGGAAGGACCTCAATCTGTGTTGGGTCAACAACCTCCATATCCTGGATATAATGCAGTGCCTGTAAAGTACATGCATTTAGAGGGAGTCATAGATGAACAAGCACTAGTGCCTGTTACACCCTATGTTGAGCCTAGTCCATCTACAGTAATGGACTGGGCTCAGTAATGCAGTGCCTGTAAAGTACATGCATTTAGAGAGAGTCATAGATGAACAAGCACTAGTGCCTGTTACACCCTAGGCTGAGCCTAGTCCATCTATAGTAATGGTAGAAGAAGATTGGTATAATTCACATCCACCACCAATGGAAGAACCTGTGACTTATGCTACTCCAGAGCTTGCACCAATGTACTATGTAGCTAATCAAGGTGTTAGACCTCCTATGGCAAGGCCCATGGTTAAGCCAAGAACTAAAAACTGTCATAATTGTGGTGCAGATGATCATTGGAAAAATGAATGCCCAGGGCCTGACAAGAATCTCAAGCCAGTTGAAGCTTATTGCATACAATGTTGCCAAAAGGGAGGACACAACCTGAAGACTTTTCAAAAAATCCTTTAAACAAGGGTAAAACAGTAGTGAACATAGTCCAAGATGTACCTAGTAGCTAGTGAGAGTGAACCAATCGTTTCAATCAAGGTAATCACCAGAGCCCAAGCTAAGAAAAAGAAACATAACTCCTTTGATGATTCGGAGAATACTAAAATTTCCTCTCAAAAGACCAAAAGAAGCAAAAACAAAAGGTATGAGATGAGAAAACAGAAACAACGGGCTGAAATCGAGGAGAAAGCAAAGAAACTATTCTAGGTAAAGGTGAAAGAAACTGGAAGCAAAATCAAGGAAGCCACCGTGAAATCTGGAGGATCAACTTTGGTAGACAAAATTTTTTAGCCTATTAATGCAGCCTTGGAAGCTTACCAAGTGGGACTTAAAGCATGCCAAAACATAGAAAACAAATGGAAAAATGTTCCTTCTCCAGACATGGAAGCAGCTAAGCTTGAAGCTTATCAAAATTTGGTAAGAATTACTCAAGAGATGCTGGGAAAACAAAAATCAAAGCTCGAGAGTATGGTAAAACCTAAGGAGCTTGTGGTAGGAACCAATAAAGAAAAATCCAAAGTGGTGGTAGAACCCCACCTTGAAACAAAAGAGCCAAAACTTGTAGTGCCGGACATCAAAGATGCCTTAGACGAAATTTCATTTGTAGAAGAAGACTGGCCAGGACACTTATGGGAAAAAGTTAAAGAGATTAATGATGGGAGCTTAACTCTAAAGTCAGCTCCTATAGAGGAACTTTTGTTAGACAACCTACCTCCTGATATGGACATGGATGTACAATCCTTGTATTGGGATTGTGGATTGGAAGCTTCAGGAATGTCTAAACCATTGACTTTGAAAACACTACCCTTTTACTTGGGAGATAACGAAGGTGAATCCATAGTGTGTAAAACCACTCAAGTAAAAAGAGCGGAACGGACCCTAGAAGTAGATTACATCCATTCAATCATGTCTACACCCATTCAGTGCACTCTTACTTTAACACTAGAATGGTAATAGGACACTTTTATGTCCTTGGACACTTTTGTGTCATATTAAGTGACCAATTTGCTTGAATTATTTGAAGACTATGAAAATGAATTTCCAGGCGCTATATATCCACAAAGTTGCCTTATGAGCTGAAAAAAACTTGGTATTTTTTTTCGAAGATTGATCTCACCATGAACCTTACTCTTGCACAACATTTTTGAACCTAAATTGTGTGAAAAAAACGGGTCCTGTTTTTGGCATTTTATCAAGTTTTGGCAACTATACCACTCTAAACTTCATGTTTGTGAGGTTCAGATTGCTAGAGGATGAGCTTTCCTAGTTCTCAACATGTGTTGATGCTTCTACGGAGAACTAAGTGTTAAAATTGAAAGTTATGACCAACTTACAAGAATTGTATAATCTTGTTTTTTTGCCAAAATTAGCACTTTTATGATTTTTTTGGTGGCTTAGTTGATATCCAAATGCAATTTTGATTGTGTAAGTGGCATGATAACATAAAGCTAATCTTCCTTGAGTTTTGGGGGACCTAATACGCTTTATAAAATAGTATATGATGATGGTTGAGTTTTTTGATTACTGAAGAATACGAGACATTTTAGTGTAGCAAGTATAGCTTTCTCAATATTGCTAGTTTCTTAGGCCAATTGTGTGTATATTTAGGTAGTAACCATATCTAATCATTAACTAAAAATTTAGCTAGATATTGAGTAGTTTCCATGGGATTCTAGAGGTCATAATGCTAAACCCACTTTTGCCATGTTTGCTGTATTTAGCACTTCATAATTGTCCCCAAGGTTCCACTCAGTAAGAGATCCATTATTATTTTGACATGCTCCATGGCTTTTTTTGAATCCAATGGCCCAAAGGGAACTAAGAAAACATGTATATAGTATCATTATTGAGCGTGACTATAAAAACTTTGATGAAAGGTCTCCAGAATGACAAAAAGGCAACTTTTTTGTACCTATTTTTTTTGCCCAAAAAAAAATAGTGAGGCAAAAGCAACTATATGTTTTGATCATCAACTCACTGAAGTTAACGTGGAATTTTATCTCATGTACTACAAAAATGCCCACTCTTATTTATATGAAATCAACCATAAGAAATGGCTGTTTTGGGCAAAATGCACTGGTCGATCAACTTTGGAGGCTTGTTGTGACCAAGAGATGAGAAATTTTACAAGTTTTTCATTTTTCCCATATGTAGTAGTCCTTGTACTTTAAGCTCATGAAAGGATTTTTCACAATGAGTGGATCTACTATGGTTTTGGAAATTTTTTCCAAAACCCTGAAAGGACACTTTTATGTCCTGTTAGGTTACCAGACTAGTGCTAATTAGGAGAACTATTGAAAATCATTTATGGAATGCTCTACATAAAACTTTAGAGAAGCTGGGAATAATAGGGTTAATTGCAAAAGAATTGGGAAAATTGAAACATGAAATGGAAACCGAAGAGATTCGATCTGTTCCAATGAACAAAGTCGGAGAATACTACGAAGGGAAAGAAGGAAACACAATCCTTCCGGTGAGATATAATGATATAGAAACCATGGCAATACTGGATAGTGGGGTATCCATAGCCATAGCCACGAAGGCAGTATGGAATCCTGGGGACAACTAGCCATTAGACAAACTCGAATGAAATTGCAATTGGTTGATGGACACATCGAAAGACCCGTAGGACTGCTTGAAAAATTGATAGTCAATTCCCGTGGGATTGAATATCAACACACTTTTGCCATAGTAGACTTTGGAAGAAACTCAATTACAAAATCATCTTGGAAAGACCTTTCATGCGACAAGTACAACTCATCCAAGATTGGGGGAACAATTATCTGTACTTGAAGCAAGTGGGATCAATAACAAGGGTTAATCTGAAAGATCCCACTTATAGAAATGTCATGAAAACACCCATACAAGAATTCGATTTAGTGTCTTCAACTGAAACTAAGCTTCCATCTTGGTTGAACAAAGACACTCCTATTTGGATGTGCGGAGCCTCAGAAAATGGGACCTTAAAACGAGAACAATGTATCTTAGAAAGGGATTGCACAAATGAAGCCTATGTACCTGAACCCTTTTCGGAGCATTTATTTGAGCCATTTGAGTGGACTCAAATTTTAGCAACAATGGATGTATG
Organism: Adiantum capillus-veneris; assembly: GCF_014529385.1. NCBI lineage: Eukaryota > Viridiplantae > Streptophyta > Polypodiopsida > Polypodiales > Pteridaceae > Adiantum > Adiantum capillus-veneris. Next base: position 122,092,600 of record NC_140957.1, on the reverse strand, counting down.
TGTAAATATGTCTATGCCTACTCAATTTTGCAATGAGGACGTCTATGACATAATTTCCATACAAATGATCTCAACTCTTCACATTGAAGACGAAATTCAAGAATCCAAGGACTTGATGAAAGCTTAACAAGTCTTTTCAGACCTCTACTATGATGCAACAGATGAGTTAGAAGAATATTTGGCTAACTCAAATGATTCGGGGTCGAAAAAAGAACATGTGAGAGCTAAGCTACTCACATGTAAAGGAGGGGAGGAAAAGTTTTTTGACTTTCCAAACCAGATACCGAGAAGACAGAAATAGTATAGAAGAAAAAGAGACACAAGAAACTTGAAAGCGAGACCTATGCCATCAGTGGCCGGTGGTCGAATTTGATGGCCGGTGGTCGATTTCAAAGGAGGATTTGTCTTCTCAAGGGTGGCCACACATGGGCAGATTGGAGGGTCCGATTTGGACTTATCTACACAAGAGCGGCTACACATGGCCGCCTCTCATGAGAAAGGGCATCACTTTTGGCCTATAAAAGGAGGCCATTTCTACACACATTTCAAAGATGCAACAACGCGGGTGTGAGGTGGTGAGAGTGAAGCAAGGCGGGAGCTCTATTACGGGTATAATCCCTTTGTAACCTACTTCTTGTTTTGAAGTACCAAATCCATTGAGTGGCTGCTTTCCCATGGACGTAGCCCACATTGGGTGAACCAAGTATATCGTGTGTCCTCTCTCTCTCTCTCTCTACTCTATAATCTCTCGTGTGTGAAAATATATCTCTCTCTCCATTAAGTAAGTTACTCAATTATCTACTTAGCTACATCACATTTCCTAACAACTGGTATCAGAGCAAGGTTTGCTCGTAGCTAAATTACCTCACGGAAAGGACTCCTTGAATTGAGTGGGAGTAATGGCGGAGGAAGGGAAGCTCAAGATTGAGAAGTTCAATGGCAAAAACTACCAACATTGGAAGATGTAGATTGAAGACTATCTCTACCAGAAGGACCTCTATTTGCCACTAGGTGGTCTTGCAAAGAAGCTCGCAATGATGGAAGATGAAGCATGGATTGTCCTTGATCGTGTCCTTGATCGAAAGGCACTGGAAACAATCCGGTTAAGCTTGGTATCAATGGTGGCCTTCAACGTTTTGGAGATGAAGACCACGGAGGACTTGATGAAGTCACTTGACGACTTCTATGAAAAACCATCGGCATCCAATAAGGTATTTCTCATGAAGCGCTTGTTCAATCTAAAGATGGCAGAGAATGGTTTAGTTGCAGAACACCTAAATGACTTTAACACCAACATATGTCAACGTCGACTGGTGAAAATAAATTTTGATGAACGAAGTGCAAGCTCCCCTTATACTATCGTCTCTACTGGATAGTTAGGACAGCTTTGTGATGGCTATAAGTAGTCCTATTTCTGGCACAAATACTCTTAAGTTTGATGATGTTGTGGGTGTTCTCCTAAGCGAGGAAATGCAAAGGAGAAGCACAAGAGAATCATCAAGTGCTGCAATGTCAGTGGAAACAAGAGGAAGGCCTAAGGAGAGGTTCAAAAACCAAAAGGGTCATGATCGCTCAAGGCAGAGCAAGTCACACACAAAGTCAGTTCTTGAATGTTGGAACTGCGGCAAGAAGGGCCACATCAAGAACGATTGCTGGTCCAAGAAGAAGAAGGAGTTGGAGTCTCAAGACAACAAGCCAACATCGGAGGCCAATGTGGCAGGTAAAGTAGAGCAAGATGCTCTAATTCTCTCATTAGACAATGTGTCTAATTCCTGGATAGTAGATTCCAAGGCTTCGTTCCATGAGACACCACGCAAGAAACATTTCCAAGATCACATCAAAGGTAATTTTGGGTATGTATACTTGGGAGATGATGAAGCTTGTGAAATTGTTGGCAAAGGTACAATTTGTGTCAAAACTGCTAACAGAAATGAATGGAAGCTTAAAGATGTTAGGCATGTTCCTTCTCTTTGCAAAAATTTGATCTCTACAGGACAATTGGACGATGAAGGTCACAACATTGCATTCGGGAGCAAACGGGGGAAGATCTCAAAGGGATCTTTGGTGGTTGCCAAGGGAGAAAAGGTCAGTACACTTTACTTGTGTACAGTTAGCACGCAATCTTCAACTTGTGCAATAGCTATGAAAGTCAATAGTGCGGTGTGGCACTATCGGCTTGGGCATATGAGTGCCAAAGGAATGCAAATCCTTCAAACAATGAAACTTTTACCAGGTTTGAAAGAAGTGGACTTAGAGTTCTGTGACGATTGTGTTTATGGTAAACAAAAGAGGGTAAAATTTCAAAAATCTAGAAATGAAAGAAAAAATAAAAAACTTGAGTTGGTTCATTTTGATGTTTAGGGTCCTACAAGTACACCATCTCTTGGTGGCTCATTGTATTATGTAACATTCATATTTACGATGCGACTAGGAAAACATGGGTTTATTTCATGAAGAATAAATTTGATGTGTTTTCCATATTTCAAAGGTGGAAAGCCTTTGTGGAGAATAAAGTAGGTACCAAGGTTAAATGCCTCAAATTCGACAACGAAGGTGAATATTGCAGCCAAGCTTTTGAAAGCTTTTGTGCTAGCAATGGCATTTGGAAGCAAAAGACAACCCCAAGGACACCTCAACAAAGTGGGATTTTAGAAAGGATGAAAATAAGAATCATGGAGCGAGCATGAAGCATGTGGCTACATGCAGGACTACCGCTTGAGCTTTGGGCGGAAGCTATAAGTACGTCTGTGTACTTAATCAACCGGTCACCCTCAGTGGCATTGGATGGAGGAGTTCTAGAGGAGGTGTGGACAAGTAAAATGGTGAATTATTCATTTCTCAAAAATTTTGGGTGTGAGGCTTTCATGCACATAGATAGAAGCCTAAGGTCAAAGCTAGATGCAAAGTCCAAAAACTGTTTCTTCATCGGCTATGGAGAAGGTGACTTTGGGTATCGCCTATGGAATCCTGAAGATGGTAAAATCTTTAGGAATAAGATGTAATTTTTAACGAAAAAAATATGTACAAAAGATTACTTGGAAAGAAAACAAACAAAAGAAATAGGTGATGAGTACATGGAGCTCGAAGACTCAAGGAGTGCAAACGGTGACAATGTGCAACAACGTCAATCAAATGAGGAGCATCAACCTATTCCCAAAAGATCTACAAGAGCAAGTAGACCTCTAGAAAGGTTCGTTCCTTCCTTCAACCATCTCTTGATCTCAAGTTTTGGAGAGCCAGAATCATATGAAGAAGCTATGCATCACAAACCCAAAGAAGAATGGATGAAGAGCATGCAAGTGGAGATGGACTCATTACATCGCAACCAAACATGTGAGTTGGTTGAGTTGCTTAAAGGTAAGCGGGCACTTCAGAACAAATGGGTGTATAAGATGAAGGAAGAAGAAGGTGGGAAGAAAAGGTACAAGTCTAGGCTTGCGGTAAAAGGGTTTTCTCAAAAGAAAGGTATTGACTTCAATGAAATATTTTCTCCTGTTGTAAAAATGAACTCAATCAGGCTTGTCTTAAGCCTTGTGGCTGTTCATGATTTAAATCTTGAGCAAATGGATGTAAATACGGTATTCCCTCACGGTGACTTAGAGAAGGAAATTTACATGCTTCAACCAAAGGGGTATGAAGTAAAAGGTAACGAGAAAAGGGTTTGCAGATTAAAGAAGAGCTTGTATGATTTAAAGCAAGCATTGAGACAATGGTACTTGAAGTTTGATTGATGGATGTTGGATCATGGATTCACAAGATGCAACTCGGATCACTGTGTCTACATGAAGAATTTGGGAGATGGGAAGTTCATCATCTTAATGTTGTATGTTAATGACATGTTGATTGCAAGTGCTAACATGCAGGACATCAAAGACCTAAAAGAGGAGTTGTCTAAATATTTTTCAATGAAAGATTTAGGTGCTGCGAAGAGGTTACTTGGTATGAAGATAAAAAGGGAAAGGACAAAGAAGACAATAAAGCTATCTCAAGAGGATTACATTAAGAAGGTACTAGAAAGGTTTGCAATGCAAAATGTAAAAACGGTTTCTACACCTTTGGCTAGTCACTTTAAACTAACCAAGGATATGTGTCCAAAGACACAAGAGGAGATAACCTATATGTCTAAAGTTCCATATGTTGCAGCGGTAGGTTCTCTTATGTATGCTATAGTCTAGACAAGGCCAAACATTGCACACGCAGTTGGAGTTGTAAGTAGGTTCATGGACAACTTAGGTAAAGAGCACTGGCAAGCTGTGAAGTGGATACTTAGGTATCTAAAAGGGACAACAACAAATGCTTTGTATTTTGGAGAAAATGATATTTTTCTAGAAGGGTATGCTGATGCAGATATGGCAGGTGACAAAGATACTCGAAGGAGCACTACTGGCTATGTCCTCACGATCGGAGGCACAACAGTGAGTTGGGCTTCAAAGCTGCAGAAAGTGGTCTCACTTTCTATCATGGAAGCAGAGTATGTAGCAATGATGGAGGCAAGCAAAGAAGTTCTGTGGCTCCATAGATTCTTAGAAGAGCTTGGATTCAAACAAAACAATTGTGCCTTGTACAGTGATAGCCAAAGCGTTGTCCATCTTGCGAAGAACTTAGCCTTTCATTCAAGGAAAAAGCACATTGAGGTGAGATATCACTTCATACGCACTCTTTTGGAAGAGGGACATCTAAAGCTAAGAAAGGTGCATACAAGTGAAAATCCTACAGACATGTTTACAAAGGTGGTCAACAAAGAGAAGTTGAGCTTTTGATCATCTTCAATCAGCATTCAAGGATAAGAAGCCAGGATGGAAAGCAGTCATAGGTTTGGTTTGGAGATCAGTCTCCAAGTGGGATATTGTTAAGTATGGAGCTTGATTTACCCCTTGTAATTTTTTGTGTTAAAAACACACATTTGTAAGGCCCCCATTATGAGGAGAAGCCATCGTGTGTGAAGAAAATCACTCGCTAGAAAACTAAATCACTCGCCGAAAACCAAAATCCGGAATATTCCTTTTTGCCAAAATATCATGGCCGGACGATGGCCGAAAAGTGGTCGAAAAACGGTCGGTCGTTTGGTCGGTGGCCGGTAGTCAATGACCGGTGGCCGATAGTCAAAAGTCAATGGCCGATGTGGTTGGTGGCCGAATTCAATGGCCGATGGCCGATTTCAAAGGAGGATTTGTCTTCTCAAGGGCAACCACACATGGGCGGATTGGAGGGTCCAATTTGGACTTATCTACACAAGGACGGCTACACTTGGCTACCTCTCATGAGAGAGGGCAGCCCTTTTGGCCTATAAAAGGAGGCCATTTCTACACACATTTCAGAGTGTGAATTTGATGCAACAAGGCGAGTGTGAGAGTGAAGCAAGGCGGGAGCTCTATCAAGGGTATAATCCCTTTGTAGCCTACTTCTTGTTTTGAAGTACCAAAGCCATTGAGTGGCTGCTTTCCCATGGACGTAATCCATGAACCACGTATATCGTGTGTGCTCTCTCTCTCTCTCTCTACTCTATATTCTCTCGTGTGTGAAACTTTCTCTCTCTCTCCATTAAGTAAGCTACTCAATTATCTACTTAGCTACGTCACATTTCCTAACAAGCACATGATGTCCTAAGCCCACTAACCAAGTTTGAACAAATTTAGAGCTCAAAATCTCAAAATTCCTTTATATCTACTGTTTTAGAGACGAAAAGCCTAAATCTGACACCATTTTTACCCTGTGCACTCAAATAAGCCCACATTTCAATCAGAGTATGTAAATGATCTATATTTCAAGCCTATAATGCCAAAATTGCAAAAAGCTAAAAAAATTCATCAGTTGTAAATAATCATGATTATTTACTTTTGTTGCAAATTTTTGCTTGGACTTTATGATTTTGATCTTTGCATCTTTTTATGCATCTATGCATGTTCAAAAATTGATTTGTAGCAAACTAGGCTCAATTTGTCAGCAATCCAGACTGAAGGGCATTTCAGAGCGATAATTGCAGAACTCTCTAACTTTGGTATTCTATTCACTTAGCAGGAGCAATGCAAGCTGCGGAGAAGGCCAACAAGAGGGTCTCTCAAAAAGAGAAGCTGCAAGAGCTGCCACCATACCAACTAGACCCTAGTTCAGTAAAGAAACATATTTGTCCAGAAAACAGCTTGAAGAAAACAACACCACAATTTTCATAGGCAGGTTTAAAAGTGAAGAAGGACACCAAGTTGAACTACAGCTGCTGTCGAAAGAAATCTATGATGTCGTGGCAAAGCCCGGAGATTTCCAGAAAGCCTATGAGCTCTTGTCTACAACTAAGGAAGAAGGATAAGCCCAAATAACTGACCAACAAGGACAGAAGGTAGAAGTGGTAATAACGAAAGAAATTGTGGCCGAGGCTCTCAAGTTGCTAACAGAAGGGATGACGATGAGAGCATGAGACAGAAAGATAGTAGGTACCTTCACCAAGGAGACTGCTGCGGAAACATTTGTCGACCTCATCTAGAAGCAAGTGAAAGAACTAGCACGATTGTATCACCAGCATTTCCACTTTCTAGCAAAGAGACCGCCAAGGTTCACAACACCTAATCATACTGGCGACTACATTCACACAAGTGTTGAAGTCGACAACCAGGCAACCCATTGATCATGCGCAGTGAAGGGTACCAAGAAAGAGGATAAGATCACATATCTGGGTGCACCTAAGGTACTAATAAGAATAGCATACCATGCTATCGGCATGGCAGATAATTTTTCACCTGCCCCAGATCAGAACACATGGGTCGTGTCGGCACATCCATCTCCAAGAACCACCCGCTTGTCAAAGCGAGTTTACAAGTCAAATGAAGAGTCGACAGAAAGCTCTCGTGACGCACATAACATTGAAAGTTTAGACACAATGAAGAGCAGACAGCTAGAAGAGAAGAGATGAAGAAGAAAGCAGTGGATGCACATAAGGAAGAACCTCAACAAAAAAAGGCAAGGTTTGAAAGGAAAAACCAAACCTACGAAAGAAGCCACCAAGCTACAGGTGAGGACCCGGCAAGAAGGGTTCCAAGAGATATAAAAAGCCCCCGAACCAAGAATCCTGGTAGGAGAGAATCAGAAGATCCCAAGGATTCTCTTGAATGCATGTACGAGGAAGCAGAAGCCTTAAAGCAAAAAGAAGCTCAAGAAGCAGAAAGAAAAGCAAGGGAAGATGCAGCGGAGCAGCAGAGACAAGCTGAAGCGGCCCAACAAAGTGAAGCCGAGCACGAACAGGGTGAGATGTCTCCTAGACCATCATCACCATATAGGGATCAGGAAGACCAACCTATGCCATGCCCTCCACCTTCACCAACGGCTAGACCCACTGAGGGCGAGCAAGTCAAAGAGAAGGCGCCTGAACCACAGGAGGCATGAACTTTTGAGCAACTCAAGGCAACACACACAGAAACCACACCTTCTACAACCACCCAATAGGAAACGCCCGAGGCATCCACAAAGCCTCAAGAAGACAAAGCAGCCGAGGCAACCGCATAGCCTCAAGGAGAAGTAGAACCCCGCCACAACCACAAGAAACCGCTACAAAACAACCCAAGGAACACACTGAAACGACTGAAACTTCCACATAGCCTATAGAGCTTGAAGATGGGCAGACAAATAATGAAGTTATTCTATAAGTAAAGGAATATGCCAAGCAGATGCAGGAAATGACAGAGAAAATGCGAACAACGACACTTAGCCGCAGTGTTAAGGCTAGAGAGTTGGAGATGGTTATTGACGCTCTCCAAGGAGAGCTAGAGGACAGAATGAATGTCATCTCCAATCTGCAGACACAAATCCAAGTGTTGAGAGCTAAAGCTTAACAACACCAGCTAGCCAAAGAGAAGCAGCAAAAGGAAATGGAGGAATTGGGTGAACTTCTCACAAAGTTAACAGATGCCTGTAAGACCAAAGATGAACAACTGATAGAGTTACCAATAAACTCTTAACTACAACTCTGTCAGTACAAAAGATCCAAGTGCAGCTCAACGTAGCGAATGCTTCAATACAATATTTAGAGCAAAGGATCAATGATCAAGCAACCTTTTTGAAACAAATAAGGGAAAATCCCGCAGTTGCCTCGATCAAAGGTACAAATGAAGTATACAAAGCTTTAGAAAAGAAGAACATGGATCTTGAACCTGAGCTAAAGCTAGAGTAGTCACAATGAAGAGACCTTGCATTGATGCGGGTACAAAGGGAAGAATAGTTGCTCAAGGAGATCATCAAGTGTAAGGTCCCCAAACCCGCCGACACCAAAAACGGGATGGGACAATTGAAAGGTCTCTAGGCCTACTAAAGTCAGAGTCCTTAAATGGAAAAAATTTCAAGGAATTCACCCTTACCATTGACAATGGTTTAGGTTTATAGCCCTAGAAAGAGACCTAGTCCTGTCTCGCAGTGGAAACGGGACCACTAATTTTTTTTTCCGGCCCTATAACTTCATCATTCAGATTATGATTTCCTTAGCCAACGCTTTTTTCTCCCTAGCATATGTGAGGGCACAGCCGTTGGTGGATTCCTCGTCCAAGTGAAGAAGTTTCTAAACGTTTTAGTGCGCGGGAATGGATAGTTACCTGACTAATCAGGTCCACCCGTCCATGATTGACAACCTTAGTCAATCCCCACTTACCACCCCGAACTCACACATGATTTCTGTGTTGTTTAATTACTACCACATTCTTTTCACACTTAAAACAATGATTCCTTTTAATTTTCACACAACTGAATTTCATTAAGACAACCTTTGAAAACAGTATTAAAGACATTCTTTCAGCAAACAAACATCTTTAGACTTAAGACAAGGTACTGTCATTCTAAAGTATCTCTGACCAGTACTGGCTTGTCTCAAGACCACCTATACAGGGGTGAAAAAACGGCACCCATTCCTTATTTATAAAAACGAGGGTGGAAAAAGCCATCACCCAAAGTCCGGGCGCCCATACGCCAACCGGTTGCTTATACAACCAGGCGGTTCCTCTAGGATAAACTTGAAATCTTAAGTAATATCCACAAACACAAACAAGCACGGGGTAAAGACTCCACGCGTGCTGAGGAAACCGACTCATCCATGGCGGAATCGCCATTATTACTCATTACGTGGAGTAAAATATTTCCAAGGAATCAGAGGTGTCTTGAGACAAGGTGTCTTAAAGATGGTCAAACAATTCTTTCCTAAGTCAATCAGTCATAACCCAATCATTTTTGTCCTATTTACAATCATTGCTCATTGGTTTCGTGGAAGTTACCTTCCATTTATAGCCAGTTTATCCTTCCTAACCTTACATATGCAATGCTAACTTAAAAATGAACTTTAAAAGATTTTAAGTGAACAAAATAGAAATCCACCTGGGACTGCTCGTCCATGTGCTGCTGGGCTGGAGCTTTTCTCCATTGGCCTATGGCTAGGCCCAGTCTCATGGTCATTAGTGGCTTTATTTCTTTTGTTGCTGATATCCTCTTCCTCGTTAAGAGGATTTCCTCTGGTTCTCTTTGGAGCCATGTCGGCAGCCTTATAAAAAGACTTAATCGATTAGAAGTTTAATTGAATAATCTCTTTTTTTCCTTTTTACCCAAAAAAAGGATTTTTGGAGTAAGTAGGTATCCTTGATAGTTAATTGGATGAGATATTCCTCCTGTAACTTCTTTATACTGTAAGTAATTTCCCATAATTACCATTTAATTAGGGAAACCACTTACTAGGTTTATCCTTGATCTATATTCCATGAATATTTTATACTTAACCTTAGTAAATTATAAATTCCTATCGGCTAATGTATTACTCACCCTAAATTGTAATTTGATATGTTCTATCTATAGAAATTTTCATAAGTTTAATTTATAACCTTTCCCTCCTATACTTATGGTCTAATTTAGGCAAAATTTTGCTGATAGTAATTTGTTATACTAACCATTTATGCTGAGGTAATTTTCCCAATCTTCAATAGTGATTTTGAACCTTAGGTATTTATTTGGTAATTAGAGAAATCCATTTACTAATCAGTTACTTTTAATAAAGATAATTATTTAAACTATTTATCTAAGGTTGGGTTATTTATCATGGATTCCTAAAGGTGTATTCTAGCTCTGATAATTATATCAAAGGTTTTTGGATGAATTTACTATTTTTTCTCTTTTATTTTTCCCTAAATATAATGTAATTTACTGAGATAATTAGGTAAACTAATTATTTGAGGTTAAAATAATTATCACGAGTTCTCTAATATGTGATTAACCTCTGATAAATAACTCAAAGAATTTTGAATTAATTTGTTAATTTTCGCCTTTTAATTTGTCCTAAAAACAATGTAATTTTGCTAAGATAATTAGGTAAAGTAATTACCTGAGCTTAACATAATTATCACGGTTTTCTTAACATGTAATTAATCTCTGATAAATAACTCAAAACATTTTGAATCAATTTGCTACTTTCCCCCTTTTAATTTGTCCTAAAACCAATGTAATTCTGCAAAGATAATAAAATAAATTAATTACCTGAGCTTAACATAATTATCAGAGGTACCCTAAGGTGTGATTAACCTCTAATAAATAACTCAAAACATTTTGAATCAATTTCCTAATTTCCCACTTTTAAGTTGTCCTAAAAATAGTGTAATTATGCTAAGATAATTAGGTAAATTAAGTATCTAAGCTTAAATAATTATCACAAGTTTCCTAAGATGTAATTAACCTCTGATAAATAATTCAAAGCATTTTGAATCAATTTGCTAATTTCTCCCTTTTAGTTTGTCCTAAAAATAGTGTAATTTTAGTGAGATAATTAGGTAAAATAATTATCTGAGGTCAACATAATTATCACTGGTTCCCTAAGATGTATTCAACCTCTAAAAAATAACTCAAAGCATTTAGAATCAATTTACTAATTTTCCCCTTTTAATTTGTCCTAAAAATAGTGTAATTTTGTTAAAATAATTAAGTAAATTAATTATTTGAGGTTAAAATAATTATCACAGGTTGCTTAAGATGTAATTAACCTCTGATAAATAACTCAAAGAATTTTGAATCAGTTTGATTATTCTCCCCTTTATTTTTCTCTAAAAAGAGTTTAATTTTGCTAAATTAATTATTAAAATTACTCAGAAAATTATAAGATAATTTTCCTAGCTTAATGACAGTCTAATGCAATGCAGCTTTGATAATTATCTCAATATAATCTAAACTAAATTAATATAATTCCCATTAAATTATGGTTAATATGAACAATTTCAGTTCTAATATGATATAATAATTAATTAGCTTAATATCCCTAAGCTTGATTACAACAACCAGCAGAGAATATTTAATTAAAAGAGGATTTTTGAGCATACATAGGATTAATCTTTAATTTATTAAGAAAATAGGTTAACCTAGCTTTGCTAATTAAGAAGGATTAGACTAATTACCGTTTAATTTAACAAACCATAGCTTAATCACTAGTGATTTTTGCATAGTGGTCTCTCTAGATGAGAGAGAGTGTGTCAAGGCTTCGAGTCTAATTTTTTATGAAGAAAAGGGGATCTTTTTATAGTTTTTCTGGGGCTCGGGCTGCTGTTCCTGGCAGGTTTGACACCTCAAGCAGGCCCCTAGCTTCAAGGTAGCGCCAACTGCTGCTATTTCAGTCTCTGGCAGGTTCCCCCCAGCTCCACACTGCCCCCATAGCTTCCAGAATCGATTTTGGTTGATTTTATTGATCTCTAATGATGAAAATTGGAATATCAGTTAATTTTAGAACCTTAGGATAAGAAAGTCTTTGTTAATAATAATTACTGAAACCATCCAATTTTTATTAACTACTTGAATTCCTAGTGAAACCTTTCAGGGCCCGTAACTTCTCCAGTTTTTATCGGATTCTGATTCTGAAAATTACTAACCATAGTAAAACTCTATTTATGATTCCAAAAATACCAATATCATCCATGGTTGAATCATTCAATAGTGGTTTTCAATTTAATTTTGCAAGCTTTGTACAATTTTTAAGGTTTCAAAAATTGGAAACCTTACAATCACCCCAACTTAAGGAATTGAGATGTCCTCATCTCAACCGAAATTGGGAAAATCTTTGCGAAGTGATACTTCATCCTCCCAGGTGGCGTCTTCAGTGGGGTAGTCCTTCCATTTTACTAAATGTTCTCTGATAACTCTGTTTAGTAGACTCCTTTTCCTAGTGTCGAGAATACAATCTGGTTGGAGTTCAAGAATTCCTTGCTTCTGCATCACAATCTGTTCGTCATCTAGTGTGATTGGGATTTGGGATGTAGGATTTACAAGACTGATATGGAATACATTATGGACCTTGAGGTGCTGAGGTAGTTTTAGTTTGTAAGCTTGATCACTGATTACTTTAATCACTTCATAAGGTCCACAATATCTGGGGCTTAATTTTTTGTATCTTCCCAAGGATAAAGTGCTTCTCTTTGGCCATACCCTAAGGAATACTTTATCTCCTTGTTTGAAAAACCGATCACACCGTTTTTTATCAGCATATTGTTTTTGGCGGTCCTTGGCTGCCTGAATGTCTTGTCTTATGGTTTTGGTTTGGGCATCCATCTCCTCCAACATTTGCTTTGAAGCTTCTACTCTTGTAGTAGGGTCAGAAAAGTTTTGGGGTGATATATATTCATGCCCATAAAGAGCATTAAATGGCGACATCCCAATGCTTTTATGAAAGGATGAGCTATAGGCGAATTCCACCAGAGGAAGAAATTGGATCCATTTCCGGGGTTCTCTACTACTGTAAGCCCTAAGGATGTCTTTAATAACTTGATTCACTCTTTCCGTCTGGCCGTCTGTCTGAGGGTGATAGGATGTACTGAAACATAGCTGGGTACAAATAAAGCTTTCCAAAATTTTGAAGTGAATTTTGTATCTCTGTCACTGACTATTCTCTTAGGAAGTCCGTGTAATCTGAAGATCTCTTTGATAAAGAGACGGCTTATGTCTGATGCAATGTAAGTTGTTTTTACAGGCATCAAATGGGATACTTTAGTCAGCATATCCACTACCACCATAATGGAGTCGTAACCCCCTTGAACATTGGGAAGGCCTGTTACAAAGTCCATGCTAATGAGTTCCCACTTCATTTGAGGAATGTCCAGAGGTTGAAGTTTTCTTGGCATCATTACTCGTTCAGCCTTAATCCTTTGATAGGAAAGACATTGTTTGATGTAGCGAAGTATATCTCCTTTCATTCCTGGCCAGAAATAGCTCTTCCTTATGGCATTAAGGGTCTTTGCATACCCAGGATGGCCGACAACTGGGGTGTTGTGTCCTTCATAAAGGATTAAATCCTTTAATGTTGGATTCTTAGGAATGTAAAGCCGATACTTATAATAGAGAATCTCATCCTCAAGTGAATAATCCTTGATTTTGTCTTTCTCTTTCTCTTTTAGGTCCTGTTGATTAATAACCTGTAGAAGTTTTTGGTAATCCTTATCTTCCAGGGAAGCTTCCTTAACCTTGTTTAGGATTGGATTGTCGACTGTGGAAATAGCCCCAAGAAAAACCTTACGGCTAAGACGTCAGCAACCATATTCTACTTCCTTGGTTTATATTTTATTTCAAAATCATATTCCTGTAAGAGTTCTATCCATCTTCTCTGCCTCATGTTGAGTGTTGCTTGTGAAAAAATCCATTTTAAACTCTGATGATCGGTGATTAACTGGAACTTCCCTCCTAGAAGATAGTGCCTCCAGAGTTTTAGAGCATGGATGACAGCTAGGAGTTCCAGATCATGAGTTTTATAATTTAGCTCGTGGATTCTTAAGTTTTGAGAAGTAAAGGCGACTGGTCTTCCTTCTTGGTTTAAGACTCCTCCTATAGCAAGACCGCTGGTATCTGTTATTACTTCAAACTCTTGAGTGAAGTCAAGAAGTTTGAGTACAAGGGTTGATGTGAGATTTTGTTTTAGTTTGAGGAAACAATCCTCCTATTCTTTTTCCCATGTAAGTTTGGCTGTTTTTTAAAGTAACTACGTCAAGGGTGCAGCGATGACTGCATAATCTTTGACGAAGATTCTATACCATCTTGTAATGCCCAAAAATCCTCGAATCTCACTGACCGTTTTGGGTTGTGGCCATTCTATTATATCTTTAATCTTTGCGGGGTCTACTGAAATTCCTTCAGGGTTTATTATAAAACCAAGATAACTAACTTCGGGCGTGAAAAACACACATTTACTCATCTTGGCATATAACTGATGTTGGCATAGAAGATGAAGTACTTTACGTACATGGCCTTCATGCTCTTTTTCATCCTTGGAATATACCAGGATATCGTCGAAAAACACCAACAAAAAATCATCCAGATATTCTTTGAATATATCCTGCATGAGACGGTTAAAAGTAGCTAGAGCATTCATAAGACCAAAAAGCATCACGATGAACTCATAATGCCCATACCGGGTGTTGAAAGCAATTTTATAAATATCTGCCTCCTTAATCCGGATTTGATGGTAACCTGATCTGAGATCAATTTTTGTGAATACCTTGGCTCCATGTAATCTATCAAGCAATTCATCGATGCGAGGAATAGGATACTTATTCTTTACCGATACCTGGTTAAGTCCCCTATAATCGATGCAGAGACGTAAAGATCCATCCTTCTTCTTTTGGAATAGAACAGGCGCTCCCCAAGGTGAATTGCTTGGTCTTATGAATCCTTGTTCAATAAGCTGACGAAGCTGTTCTTTTAATTCAATAGCTTCAAGGAGGGACATTTTGTAGGGTATTTTTGAAATTGGTTCACTACTTGAAAAGGTTTCTATTTCGTGGTCTATATCCCTTGGAGGAGGTAAATTTGAGAGATCTTCCGGAAATATATCCGAAAATTCCTTAAGCCATTCTGGAGTTGTGTTGTCCTTTGAATCATCTGCCTTATTAAGTTTTACTACAAAGATGTGTTGTCCCTTGCGTAACCCCTTCAGAAGTCAACTAGCCTTAACTAAATGAGCCTTAGGATTCCCATTTGATCCTTGTACTAATGTTTCTTCACCTAAGTGATTTTTGAAGGTTAAGTTCCCTTGAGCATAGTGAATTTGGGCTTGATTTTTTATTAACCAATCCATTCCTAGAATACCATCATAGATTCCTACTGGTAGAGTCCGAAAGTAAGATGAAGTAAGGGTTCCCCCTAGTCCAAACTCAACTTCCCCAGTTGTAAATTGAGATAGCACCTCTTTCCCATTTGCTAGTTCTACCACTAATTTCTTGGTGGGATATTGGTTCAATTGAAGTTTCCTTAAACATTTAGGGGAGAGAAAAGAGTGTGTGCTGCCACAATCTATAAGTAGTTCAAATTTTTCACCTTCTCTGCTTGCAGTGGTTTGCATGACAACATACTGTTGCCGAGCTCCAGGGTTATCAATGGCGGCAAAAAGAGTAGCTCTTTCATCTTCCTCATCCAGCAAGGTAGGCTCTTCCACTACAGCACAAGCTCTGGCTCCTCTACCTCTTCCTCTGCCTCGTCCTCTATTTCCTCTACCTCTTTGATTATTTCCTTGTCCTATCTGAGTCTGAGGAGTGGTTCCGACAACAACTCGGGGATTTTTCCCCTCGGGGCATTGACTCCTATAGTGTCCCATTCTATTGCATCGATAGCATCTGATGTTTGGAAAAGTCTGCTCTATAGTGGCTGCAGCTGACACTGCCCTTCGTTGATTTCCTTGGTTATAATTTCCCCTTGCTCTTCCTCTAAAGTTACTGTAGTTGTAATAGCTCCTTGCAGGGGGGTTTCCTTCAGCTGCAAGTGGTTTAGCTCTTAGAAGAGCATCTTGAATAGAGATGGGTCTCATAGCTTCCAAGCGGGTACTTAAAGGTTTGTTTAGACCCTGACAGAAATGATCAATCTGTTGTTCCATAGTCATTGATGGTGCATAACGTCGTAAAGACACATCTTTGGTGTAGTACTCTTCCAAAGTAAGCCCTAATTGTTTGAGGATGAAGAATTCATTCATTTTAATAGCTTGGTGAGCTGGAGGAAGATATCTTTTTTTCACTGCCTGCTTCATTCTTTCCCAGGAGGGACTAATGGAAGGGTTATCTCTACAGTACTGTTTCCACCAGAGTTTTGCATCTCCTGTGAGTCGAAACATTCCTAACATTGCCCGATTTTCCGAAGCAGTTCCTGCTGCCAAGAAATAATCATCCATGGCGTCGAGCCAGGCTTCGACATCACGTTCTAAGTTGGTTCCCTCTTCCTTGGAAGTTGGGAGTTGAACTTGTTTTAACAATAGTTTCTTTTCCTGGGTGGGAGTGTAGCTTTTTGCATTTCTCCGAGTTTGTAATTAATGAAAATCTTTTAGTGATAACACTACTTTTGTTTTGTCATGCAAGTTTTCTAATCTATATACTTTTAAAAAAATGACAACAGAAATCCGACAATCATTATCACCATCTCAATTAAACTACACAAAGCCATAAAACCATGGTATATACAAGAGTTAATACAACACTGACTCATACTAGGTACAAGATGGACTCATACTATGTACAAGATGGACTCATGCTATATACAAGATGGACTCATACTATATACAAGATCTATATCAAAATCCTCTTCACCACTGGAGGGTCTGACAGGGGATAAAAAAATATAACATCTTTTAGTCCCCTAAATTTTGGGCCTACCCTCATGGGCCTGATCCTACCTGGGTATATTACTTTGGCTACCTGATCATATACCCACTGATTTTGTGATACTTCTACCCCATCTATAATAATGGTATGATCTGGATCTTCAATCCCACTGAAAAAGAAAACTTCTATGGTCCGAAGTGTTTCTGTCCATTTGAGTCTTTTCAGATTGAGTGCCAACCCTTCTACCTATCCCGCATCAATCAGGAAAATTCCGCCAAACTGTGACCAAGTGATTCTCCATGTAGGAGGAGGGGAAAACATTACATCTAATAATTGCATGATGCTCTTGCGCAATACAAAGTTATTGGAGCTGCAAGCAGCCTCGAACATGATGTTGAAAATCACAAACTTTCGGTAAGCTTGGCGGATATTTTTCTGTATTGATAGGGAAATTCTCATTTCACAATATACCATAATTAAAAAATGCAATATAACATTGTGCCTATTTTTCAACTTTTACCCTCCTAAGGTCAGGACCTTATTAAACATTAGGGAAAATTTGGACTCACAAAGGGGCCTTATAAAGAGTTTGACTTCCTCTCTCATGTCCAAAACGGGCGTGCGGTAAAATTTTTGCAAAGCAACTCTAAACTTGGCAGAGATTTGACAGTTAGAATCTACTCTTCAAGCTCTTTCTATTGATATATAGCACACCATGAGATTCCTCATATTTTGAAAGATTCTATTTTTTATTCTCTTGTGATATGACAACTCCGTCTAGAATCTAGAGAATAAAAAATAGAATCTTTTAAAATATGAGGAATCTCGTGGCATGCTATATATCATTAGAAAGATCTTGAAGAGGAGATTATAACTACAACATCTCCGCCAAGTTTAGAGTTGATTTCCAAAAAATTTACTGCACGTCCGTTTTGGACATGAGAGAGGAAGTCAAGGTCCTTATAAGGCCCCTTTGTGAGTCCAAATTTTCCCTAATGCCATGCTCTTATACCACTTGTAAGGTCCCTAAACCCGCCGATACCAAAAACGGGATGGGACCATTGACAGGTCTCTAGGCCTACTAAAGTCAGAGTCCTTAAACGAGAAAAATTCCAGGGAATTCACCCTTACCATTGACAATGGTTTAGGTTTATAGCCGTAGAAAGAGACCTAGTCCTGTCTTGCAGTGGAAACAGGACCACTAATTTTTTTTTCTGGCCCTATAACTTCATCATTCAGATTATGATTTCCTTAGCCAACGCTTTTTCCCCCTTAGCATATGTGAGGGCAAAACCGTTGGTGGATTCCTCGTCCAGGTGAAGAAGTTTCTAAACGTTTTAGTGCATGGGAATGGATAGTACCTGACTAATCAGGTCCACCCGTCCATGATTGACAACCTTAGTCAATCCCCACTTACCACCCTGCACTCACACATGATCTCTATGTTGTTTAATTACTACCACATTCTTTTCACACTTAAAACAATGATTCCTTTTAATTTTCACAACTGAATTTCATTAAGACAACCTTTGAAAACAGTATTAAAGACAATCTTTCAGCAAACAAACATCTTTAGACTTAAGACAAGGTACTGTCATTCTGAAGTATCTCTGACCAGTACTGGCTTGTCTCAAGACCACCTATACAGGGGTGAAAACACCGCACCCATTCCTTATTTATAAAAACCGTGGTGGAAAAAGCCATCACCCAAAGTCCAGGCGCCCATACGCCAACCGGTTGCCCATACAACCGGGCGGTTCCTCTAGGATAAACTTGAAATCTTAAGTAATATCCACAAACACAAACAAGCACGGGGTAAAGACTCCAGGCGTGCTGAGGAAACCGACTTATCCATGGCGGAATCGCCATCATTACTCATTTCCTGGAGTAAAATATTTCCAAGGAATCAGAGGTATTTTGAGACAAGTTGTCTTAAGGATGGTCAAACATTTCTTTCCTAAGTCAATCAGTCATAACCCAATCATTTCTCTCCTATTTACAATCATTGCTCATTGGTTTCATGGAAGTTACCTTCCATTTATAGCCAGTTTATCCTTCCTAACCTTACGTATGCAATGCTAACTTAAAAATGAACTTTAAAATATTTTAAGTGAACAAAATAGAAATCCACCTGGGACTGCTCGTCCATGTGTTGCTGAGCTGGAGCCTGCAGACTTTCCTCCGCTGGCCTATGGTTAGGCCCAGCCTCATGGTCATATTAGTGGCTTTATTTCTTTTGTTGCTAATATCCTCTTCCTTGGTAAGAGGATTTCCTTTGGTTCTCTTTGGAGCCATGTCAACAGCCTTATAAAAAGACTTAATCAATTAGAAGTTTAATTGAATAATCTCTTTTTTTCTTTTTAACCAAAAAATAAGGATTTTTGGAGTAAGTAGATATCCTTGATAGTTAATTGGATGAGATATTCCTCCTGTAACTTCTTTATACTATAAGTAATTTCCCATAACTACCATTTAATTAGGGAAACCATTTACTAGGTTTATCCTTGATCTATATTCCATTAATATTTTATACTTAACCTTATTAAATTATAAATTCCTATCGGCTAATGGATTACACACCCTAAATTGTAATTTGATATGTTCTATCTTTAGGAATTTTCATAAATTTAATTTATAATCTTTCCCTCCTATACTTATGGTCTAATTTAGACAAAATTTTGCTGATAGTAATTTGTTTTATGCTGAGGTAAATTCTCCAACCTTCAATAGTGATTTTGAACCTCAGGTATTTATTTGGTAATTAGATAAATTCATTTACTAATTTTCTTTCTCTATTTTATACGCAAAATCAGTTACTTTTAATGAAGATAATTATTTAAACTATTTATCTAAGGTTGGGTTATTAATCACGGATTCCTCAAAGTGTATTCTACCTCTAATAATTATATCAAAGGTTTTTGGATGAATTTACTAGTTTTCCCCTTTTATTTTTTCTTAAAAATAATGTAATTTTACTGAGATAATTAGGTAAACTAATTATCTGATGTTTACATAATTATCACGGGTTCCCTAACATGTGACTAACCTTTGATAAACAACTCAAAGCATTTTTAATCAATTTGGTAATTTCCCCCTTTTAATTTGTCCTAAAAACAATGTAATTATGCTAAGATAATTAGGTGAATTATTTATCTGAGGTTAAAATGATTATCACGATTTTCCTAACATGTAATTAACCTTTGATAAATAACTCAAAACATTTTGAATCAATTTGCTAATTTCTCCCTTTTAATTTGTCCTAAAAATAGTGTAATTCTGCTAAGATAATTAGGTAAATTAATAATATGAACTAAAATCAATTATCACAGGTACCCTAAGGTGTGGTTAACCTCTAATAAATAACTCAAAACATTTTGAATCAATTTGCTAATTTCCCCCTTTTAATTTCTCCTAGAAATAGTGTAATTATGCTAAGATAATTAAGTAAATTAATTATCTGAGCTTAACATAATTATCATAGGTTCCCTAAGGTTTGGTTAACCTCTGATAAATAACTCAAAGTATTTTGAATTAATTTGCTAATTCCCCCTTTTAAGTTGTCCTAAAAATAGTGTAATTATGCTAAGATAATTAGGTAAATTAAGTATCTGACATTATTATCACAAGTTTTCTAAGATGTAATTAACCTTTGGTAAATAACTCAAAGCATTTTGAATCAATTTGCTAATTTCTCCCTTTTAATTTGTCCTAAAAACAGTACAATTTTGGTAAGATAATGAGGTAAAATAATTATCTGAGGTCAACATAATTATCACAGGTTCCCTACGATGTAATTAACCTCTAATAAATAACTTAAAGCATTTAGAATCAATTTGCTAATTTCCCCTTTTAATTTATTCTAAAAATAGTGTAATTTTGCTAAAATAATTAGGTAAATTAATTATCTAAGGTAAATTAGCATTTTGAATCAATTTGATTATTTTCCCCTTTATTTTTCTCTAAAAAACAGTGTAATTCTCTAAATTAATTATTAAAATTACTCAAAAAATTATAAGATAATTTTCCTAGCTTAATGACAGTCTAATGCAGCTCTGATAATTATCTCAACATAATCTAAAATTAATTAATATAATTCCCATTAAATTATGGTTAATATGGATAATTTCAGTCCAATATGATATAATAATTAATTAGCTTAATATCCCTAAGCTTAATTACAATAATCAACAGAGAATATTTAATTAAAAGAGTATTTTTGAGTATGCATAGGATTAATCTTTTAATTTATTAAGAAAATAGGTTAACCTAGCTTTGCTGATTAAAAAGGATTAGACTAATTATCGTTTAATTTAACCAACCAGAGCTTAATCTCTAGTGATTTCTGTGTAGCGGTGTCTCTAGATGAGAGAGAGTGTGTTAAGGCTCCGAGTCTAAATTTTTATGAAGGAAAGGGGGTCTTTTTATAGTTTTTCTGGGCCCCAGGTTGTTCCTGGCAGGTTTTGACACCTAAACAGGCCCCCAACTTCAAGGTAGCGCCAACTGCTACTATTTCCATCTTTGGCAGGTTCCCCCCAGCTCCACATTGCCCCCATAGCTTTCAGAATCGATTTTGGTTGATTTTACTGATTTCTAATGATGAAAATTGGAATATCAGTTAATTCTAGAACCTTAGGATAAGAAAGTCTTTGTTAATAATAATTACTGAAACCATCCAATTTTTATTAACTACTTGAATTCCTAGTGAAACCTTTCAGGGCCCGTAACTTCTCCAGTTTTTATCGGATTCTGATTCTGAAAATTATTAACCATAGTAAAGCTCTGCTTATGATTCCGAAAATACCAATATCAGCCATGGTTGAATCATTCAATAGTGGTTTTCAATTTAATTTTACAAGATTTGTATAATTTTTAAGGTTTCAGAAACTGGAAACCTTACTTCAACCTAAAAAGATCAATCAGCTGCTACGAGATGGACAATCAAAGACGCAAGAAGAAACTGGTACTTCAGAGAAACCAAGCATTGAAATTCCATCAGTTTCTTTCGCTGAGATGGAAACATTACCGGCAGAAGGGCTAGGACAAGAAGAAGACTTTCAGGTACCACTAACGGATTCTGATCAAGTGCCAATGGTCCAGCTGTCAAAAGCTGAAGAAGATGCACTCAAGGAGCAGGTCGCTCAAGAAACAGATGAACAATGGAAAGCAGTGATGTATTGGGAGTTGAGAGTTCTCCATTCAGTCAATGTTACTCAACTCACTCCCAACCAAATCAATGCACAATGGCAACAATAATCACTGCCATATCCCTTGATCAAGGTAGAGCTGCTACAGGTTAAGGAAAGATTATACAAAGACATGTAGGCAGTAGGTGTAGAGGAAGTCCACCCCAAGTGGAGAAAGAGCTAGCTAAACAAGAATCCCAGATAATTGATTTTATTCATAAGAGCACCTGCAACACTTCAGAAAGACCCAACCTTTTGTCCTGTACCAAGAGTAAGGACATGACAAGCACATGAAGCAATGACAAAGAAGCGGCCTACATGGCTGAATTATCCAAGATTGCCAGCACCACAGCAGGAAACACCAACAGAGGAATACATGGTGAAAACCCTAACGGGTGCCATTACATTCTTCAAAAGTCTCCCTTATCTCTCGTATGCTATGCTCTACAAAATTTGCTGAATTCTGCTCACATGCATTGAAGCTTTTCACGAGCCAGAGCAAGTAGGACCACCGTGGATGTCATTCCTCGAGGGCAATAAAGGTCTTTGCTATGACGTAAGTGCCCAACCTTCCAAAGAAGTCCTTTATGGCTTCTATGCACGGAGCATGTTCTTACCATCTCACAATATGTTGGCGCTTGAGGAAGCATTCTATACAGGTTTTTCACTTGGCGAACCAAGATTTTTGGACCAGTGATCAGCAACCTAACCTCCAAATTTGTAGGCTACTCAACCATTGAGCTAAAAAACAGGGTCACCATGCAATTTTTGCAGGTTCCAAACAAAGAAAGAAAGATCAGATATGAGAAAGCTTTACATGCACTTAAGGACCGCCTTGCTAGCCGCCGTTAACCCGAAGATTATTTTAGCCCATTAAAGCTGTCTCAAGGGACGACACAGGCGAAGAGGGGGGAATGTTAGCAGCAAGCTAACTCGGATACCATTTTTTGGAGCTTTCATTGTAAAAACACTTATTATTTTGATGAATCAGGAATATTGTAACTCCTACTTTTTGGATAAACTTTGTAATTGATGAAGCCGGGGCTACAAGCTTCCAAATTCTATTAACCTATCTTTAATTAGAGCTCTCAGATTATTGGGCCAGGGCCAGGGGCCAGGGCCAAGGGCCAGGGCGGACATGCAGTCAACGGGGTCCCTATATATACAAGGCCAAGGGCCTATACAGGGCATGGCTGGGTGGTGATGAGCAGGTTCAATTCCCTTGCCCTTTCACTGGTATCAGAGCCCAGGGGAGGAGAGCTATGGAGGAGGGGGAAGATGGCTTTCTCTCTCTCTCTCTCTCTCTCTCTCTCTCTCTCTCTCTCTCTCTCTCTCTCTCTCTCTCTCTCTCTCTCTCTCTCTCTCTCTCTCTCTCTCCTTGAAGAAGGAGGAAAATATAAGGGCACGCTTTCATGATTTGCATAGCAAAGAAGAGGATGCAGAAGAGGGTCGTGGAGTCGATCGAATAAGACGACAAGGCGCTGTGTGTGCAGATGCCCTTCCTAAGCGAGAAGGCCGAGGCCATAAGCACCGCTTAGCAGGAGGAAGGGGAGTTGACCTCCACCATCTTGAGCGCAGATGGGGTCTCTAGCTTGGCGCTGAGCTGCTGAAGAAAACCCGTAATGGGTGTGAGGCTGGGGGAGCATCACAACAAGTGACGACAACCTTACCTGCTTAGCGCAAGCGGTCGCCATCGCTGCAGGTAAAGTTGTGTGTATTTTATTTTTTTGTTGCTTTTTCTTTTGCATGCGGCCGCCCACGGGCGACCCTAGGGACACCCTAAGCGGGCCCTCCCATGGTACGAAGCGGGAGTACCACACAGGCGTAGAAGAGCTGTGCCCTACCTGCGCAGTCGGCCATGGCGGCGGCAGCAACAGTTACGTTTTTTTTAAATCAAAGAATTTCCTTCTTTGCCCTACCCTACTAAGGGTTTTGGCCCACGGTCCCATTATCCGGGCCCAACCAGGCCACATCACACGTCATCAACGGCAACATCACATGACATCGACGGGCGCCACCATCTCCGACGTCGAGTAGCGCTCACACAGCACCCCATGGGCAGCCCGCCATAGCCATGCCTTTGGAAGTTCCAAGGACATGTGGGTATTGGGGTACAATATTTTCAATACGGAAAAGCTTTGAAAACTCAAGGCTTCGGTAAAGTTCAAGGTAACCTTTCTATATTTGTTTTTTCTCAGTTGATTACCCTTATAGCTTGTGTAGGGTGGCTTAGTTGCCGAGTCCAGCTGTCATTGGTATTGCAAGCAGCTTGTATCCGTACATGAGAACCATTCAACAGCATGTGATTGCCAACACTTTGAGTCCCGAGCTCAGACAGAGGATCAAACCTACGGTTGGGTGGTTTCAATCCCAAACCACAACCTCTAGGGTAACTAACCTTGTGTCAGGCAAAGCCTGTGCTTTGTCCACTCAAGGTGCTCGGCAAGGACAAGCTTTAATTATTATTTCATGATGTTGGTCAACACGACTCGGATTGAAGTTCACGGCAGGATGTCTGCCATCAATGAAATCAACCAGGTTTATGATCCTTAGCAAGCATCTTCTGATGCAACAACCAGATTTTTGCTTGAATTGGACCTTCCGCGACCGAGGAGCACATCTCCATAGCTTGTATTGGCCATTGACTTTCTTCGCAATAGCACAACTTACAAGCGCATGTCTCTCTATCTGCATTCAGTGCAAGGTCATGTCCTTCAGCAAGGCCCTTGACAGCATGAAGTAGAGTAGTTATTGAGCATGTGCTTGATAAACTCTCGTATACAATGGAATAGATGATCATGGCCATCATTCATAGCACCAGGCAGGTCTGGGATACATAACTTGTGCGTATTCTACTAACTTTCACTTACATTTACAATTCGACACGGTCGATTTTTTGTGCATGAACGACAAGGTCGTCTCTCTTTGCTATGACATCTGTCGTCAATAGCATTTATTGGCAATGAGGCCAGACAGAGTTCTATGAAGCACGGCTTCAATTTCTACATCTTGCATTGAAGTTGGCCACGTTCGGCATAAGCTATGAGCATACAAACTTGGGAAGGATTTGGCAATCTGTTTGCAGGTTATTTCATTACATGCTAGATGGTGTATAGGATACGAGGCGTCTGTGCTGATATGGCTATGAGCCGGTTTGAAATGAGTTTTTCCTTCCAAATCTCATGACAACTGGTTGCAGCCACAACGACCAGGTTAGCCAAGTTTCAATTTTTCTTGTTTTTTTTTTCCATGTTTACACTTTGCTTGGCAGTTACTGTCATTGTGCAAAGCAAAGTGCTTTGGCAATTTCATAGGAAGCACAGCTTCAAGGAGCAGGCAAAATAAGGAATATCAGCTCACAGAATCCCTACCAGTCTAAACTGTGCAAGGCACTTATGGTTTTGGTTCTCCCATTTGAGGCCATCACTCTGCATGCAAGGCATGCTCGCTAGGTGGAATGACCTCCACCACCTCATGGATTACGCTTCCGCTATCCCACTTGCAAATCTGTCAAGGACAGAATCAGTGATGGATTGTTTAACATGATTGTTAGTTGTTATTAACACACAACCACACTAAAAGGAAAACCTAAATCTAGGACTTATTTCATGGGCAAAGTGCTAATGCTAAGTCCTTCTCATACAATCACGACCCCTGCAAGGTAGGTGGATCGGAATGAGTTTCGTGTTTTTCTGTTACCTCTCTCGATGAGAGTCTCATACTGGAAAACTGGGGAAGGCTCATACGATAAGCTGCAATTCAGGCATAAGATGTCTAAGAGCACACATTCTGGGCACACACTCTACACATTTAAGGAAAGTTCCTTAGCCCAGCATGCTCTTCTTCTCTCTCTTTTTCTTATTCCTCTCAAGAATAATGAAAACTTTCTAAGAAGCTTTCCATACATGTTTTGTTTGGGAGTTAGCATGAGCCAAGGTGCTCTAACTCTCACCTAGACATGGGCATCACATTAGTTTTCATCGGTGTATCGATTGAACGTTGATGGCCGAAAGAGCTAGGAGCCACACACACAAGCTGCCTAAGAGCCATTGTCAGATCTTGGTTAAGACCCAACTATTGGCAATCTTTGGGTGATTGTTTTCAAGATCTACCCAAGGAAGTACACATCGACGTTAATAGACAAGCAAGAGTCTTGTCATTACGGATGTTTAGGGTGTCATTTTGGCACTACATGTTTTCAGTGCGACACTCAAGTTGCATTTTTGATAATCTTCAACTCACAGCAGCTGATCTCTACAAGGAAGTATAGATGCAACAATCAGTTGTGAGAGCATGGCTGTCCATAAGAGCCCAGCAGTCAGTTTGATCTGCATTGAGGATCATAGGTGATCTATCCCAGTTATACTTTCAAGGAAAGAATTCTGCAATCTACCACGCGGTAGCGGATGAACACACTTTTCAAGTTCATTCCAATCATTCTGTAAACGGTTGACTATGTTGGTTACCGTTATCTGCTAGTTGAGCAGTTTCTACAAAGAGTCTTACCAAGAGGTTTGACTGCGTAGATTCTAATCCAAGGGCTTGGATTGCAAAGGCAACACCCAGGGTTCCCAGTGCAATGCTGTTTGTTTTTTCAGGTAGGGGACATGCTCCTCTCCATTTGAATACGGGTAAGTGAACATTACGTTCAAATCTCCAGGTACGCATCTATTGATTTGGTGTTATTCCATTTTTAGTATGCTTTGCTTGGTTTTTCAAGATGTATAAGTACGCTTGAATGTTCCAGAGCCATGCCAAGGGCATGTCGGCACAAAGTATTTTGGGCCAACTGTCCAATCTATCTTTCTGTCTTATGCTGTTACGAGCCTATTTGTAGGTTTCAATTTGGCACATGTTTTCGCATGGGATACAACATGGTCTAGGAACTCAAGGAGTTCGGTTTAGCCAGTGTGGAGCACTGAATGAGGGTCCCTCTCACTTTTGTCGTAGAGTGTTTAGAGCTACTTCCACACACAAGTACATCTTATACTTGTAGGATGTTCTTTTTTCAGATATCCTTAGTTGAGACATATTCCACATGTGGCGAATATGAGTCTCTGGGACTGACACTGGCGCCCCCTATTTCAAATATGTGTCATGACAAAGTCCCTAAGTGCTGGTCAAATCTGTTTTCTAGACCATTTTCAGCACGACGTATCATGAGCAATTTCAGTGGCCAAAAATCGTCAGATACTTAGAATGACTTGTTCAACTACAAGTACCGCTAAACAACATTACAGATGGTTGTTTATACATATAGCAAGGCTATAAGTTGTTAATGAAAAAGTTCAATTGTCTGTACCTAGAAGTGATCAATGTTTCACCTTCTATTGTGATTTAGAAGTTTTAGCAAGGCTTGCAAAAGATTGCAACTGAAAGTATTTAGTTTCTTTTCAGAACTATTGACATTTCTTTTTAATGTGTGCTAGATGCATCACATTTGCCATAAGTATTGGCAAGGATCACCATGGATATACAGGTTCGGATCTGTTTCTTGCTAAATGCATGCACACCAGGTGTTATGGGCCCTAGTGTTTAGCAAAGGCTGATTTGGAACGACATGCATATTCCTTAAGTTGTTGCTTATGAAGCATTTTTGCACTCTGTGTGCAGTAGCTCCATGAGATTACTTTTGGGTCTACTAATCCCCAATAGAGGTCATGGCTCGGTTTGGGTGTTTGTGGATTTCTCAAGTTAACCACGATGGTTATTTTTCAACAATGTTACACGATATTGTGATTCCCATTTACCAGTCATTTGGGACGACTGTTTGTAAACCGTGAGGGAACACACTTCAGTACTGTCAGTTATCGAAGGGGATAGGCAGATTACAAAGTGTAATTTGGTGTTGAAGCATATTCAAAGTGCGTATGTTAGCACCAAGCGATCCAATTAGTAAGCATTTATTGCTCTACTTAGAGTTTGCTTACTATAAGTTAAAGCATGTTTGCGACTAGGTGTAGTCTCTTTATGTATAACTCAGGTTCTCAACCTTGAACACTCGTTAGGGTGGGGTTGTTTACTGATGATGAAAACGGGGAACAAGTCAAGGACTTAAACTTGGCTGATGAGTTATGTCAGCAAGTCACTTTCATGGAAAGTGACAAGAGGTACTCTTTTTGGTACACCTGTGTTGTGATAAACTCGTTTACCATGCTCATGAGTGTTCTAAATGGAGTCTACACACTATGTTTGGATAAGAACCGGTACCATCAGATGGTTACAAATGGACAACAATGTAGAAAATCAAGATGTTACTCTTGGTTTCATTGAACCTCCTACTGAACCGGGTTCCGCTCAAATGAACCGTTGGATCCATGAGGGATGTTACGATAGAAAACATTAGTGTTCTTATGAAGATACCATCACTTGTGTTTTTGCGGATGAAAACGCTTCTCCAAGGGGGAAGTAATGTCAGGACAATGGTAGGATCAGTCACGGCTATGGGCCAGGGCCAAGGGCCAGGACGGACATGTAGTCAAGGGGTTCCCTATATATAGAAGGCCAAGGGCCTATACAGGGCATGGCTGGGTGGTGATGAGCAGGTTCAATTCCCTTGCCCTTTCACTTGGCTAAGGTATAAAATCCAATGTTTGTAAGTTTTTTATAAGTTTTGGATAATGAAATACACAGGTGAGCTAACGATGCTCACTTTTCTCCTTCTTGTGCTTCCTACTCCCTCCCCGGTTGTTACATTGCAGTTGTGTCTGTTGCATTGTAACCGCAGGTAAGAGCTCTACACATTGACATAAACATTTCACGATATTTTGTAGCTTTTGGCATCGCCAACCCGTGGCCTAATCTCATCATAAGTAGGAATTTATACTTCAAAATAAAAAAACTAAGTATAAGCGGGGTATTGCGGCATCATTGCTAAGCATTTAGATGCATTTTGGGTCCAAAACGATTAGGTCAAAAACTCACTGCTATTAATAATCGTGATTTTTGCACTTGACCTAAAGTGAGATTTGAGACCATAAGCATGTGTGCTTAGGTCTTACAAACATGTCCTAGAAGTTTCGTTACATTTGGATGTCATTTGATGCTGTAACAGTGGATGTGATTTGTTTGCCGATGAGCGATTAGCTTTTGGCGATTTCCGTCATTTGAGTGTAGCATGAGTTAGATGCAAGTTTTTTGTTGTTTTCCAAGATATTGACAACCTCTTGTAGCCTGTATGCACTAGTTGAGTCAGCTTCGTCCCATGGATTGACAATTTATTCGTGGTTCTCGCTATGCCTACAATAAGATAGGAGTGAGGTTAGACACCCGTCCCACACCCTCAAAGAGTTTTCATGCCCCATCTGAGTTTCTTCCCTGAGTATTTACATTATGTTAGTGCCAGACATCTTTATTGCAGAAGTTCACCCGATCACAGCGACTCGGTAACATTGGCGTTGTTATCTGGGAGTGTCCTTAGGTGGTGATACCTAATCATATTTGTAGCCTTTTTTACATAGATTTTGTTATCCATTCCGTTTAAACGCAATCACGCAACTAGACACGATGTGTAGTGCTTGGTAAAGGCTACAAGTCAAGGACTTGCTAGATCTACTCTTGATAGGCAAAGAGAGTTGTGAGTGAGATACAAAAGGCATTTTATTTTGCATTTTTCTTGATGCTTTGAAAGTATTGTTCCATTATCCATTTCACCTTCAAATTGCATTGTTTTATCTTTTTTTATTCATAGATTCATTGCAATACCTAGGAGGGGTAAGTAGCAAATACTACCATCAAATTGGGCTGAAAAGTTCATAGAAAATACTGTCGAAAACCACATTTTGGCAAGAGAGACCATAACTCTGAAAATTGGAAAAATTGATGGTCAAATCTTGAAAGAGCTGATCAAAAGTTAAAAATTTAATGCAAAAAGGGATTACCAAACTCACAAAAAGCAAACTAGAAAGTTTCATTCTGTTTGGTGGAGGAACATGGATTGTGATCCACTTTGTGACAGTTTGACGAGAAACTGATACCACTAGGTCAAGAGTGTTTCCTAGCAATATGATCCACAATTTTGGAGTGAATTTGACACTAAGAACACACTCAAAATCAAGAAATTGGACAAAACCCTACAAATGCTTGGAAAATTGACCAAAATTTGGGGTTTCCAACTTTTAGTGATCCAGCTTAAAAAAAGATTGAAAATTGACCTCTATAGGGCATAGAGAACCAACTGACCAAATTCCATGCCAAAATGCTATCAAAACTTGGATCACGATCTATGTATCTTTTGATTAATTAAGGTTGAGATTTGAGCAATAGCTAGCTCATACAATTCGAAATAACTTTCTCAAAAGGCACAATAGCAAAAAATTGGTCAAAATAGAAAAACATCAAAAGCTAGTCAAAAGCCGCAAGGCAAACACAAAATTTTGCCTTTGATTGGCAAAAAGGTTTCCAAATCCATTTTTTTTTGGGAGTAGACAATTGACATCATAAGTAATCAACAAGCCAAATTTGGGGTCTATATCTGATGGAACATGGATCGCGATCGATGTAAACTTTTTTGATTTTTTTGGACAGAGACCATGCCAACCCATAGTAGAGAACATTAAACAAAACGTCCAAAAGCAAGGTAGCCAAAAAAGTTCAAAAAGTTGGGCAAAAGTAATTCAAGGCCAAAAATCGCCAAACAGACCTGGGGTTGTTGACTTTTGGATGACATAAACCTGATCCAAATCGCACAAAAAGCATATAGAGCTTAGTAGACCAAGGGAAAGTTGTGAACCAAGTTTCATCAAATTTTGAAACAAAGGTACATGGATCGTGATCCATGTACCTTTGTTAAAAGTTGAGTCTAGACTTGTACCATAGCTAGAGCTTGACACAAGGAGCATACTGGTATTTTCAAAATTGAATTTGGACTTGATTCGTGGATTTTACAAGCAAATTATGAATTTTTACCAAAAATGCAATAAAATATTATCGCATTCAAATTTTGACTAACATAGCAACTGTAATGTAAGGTCTTCGACCCCGAGCTAAAAGAGCACCATTGTACCATGGAATGAACATAATGGAAAAAGTTACTATTTTTAGCAGTTTTCCAAATTCTGTCGGTGCCATGATGTTTAGAATGTTATAAAGCTTCCAAAAGTGAATTAAAATAAATTTTGTAGAAAAATTCCAAAATAGTAAGTTTTTGGTCACCCGACCCGTCTAGTTTTAACCGTCTCGAAAAACTGCACCCGTACCCCAAATTTGAAAAAAATGCATTTTCGGCCACTGAGGACTGCTAAATATGGTAGGTACTCGGACAGGTACAACTTAGTTAGAGCTTAGTATAGCAATTTACGACATTAAATTCCGATTCGTATTGCCCTTTTTAGCCTAAAGTCAAAATTTCCTAAGGCTATGCGGGAAGCATCGGGGCTCGGGGGCTGTGTGGGAACTGGCTCCAGGCCACTGCAGACTGAATTTGGCAGTAAGAGGGCGCCCTCACACACTCACAGGGCTCGTGGGCTACTTTCCATGCAAGAGAGAGAGAGAGACTAAGTGAGCTCTTGAGCAGGTTGGTACACTTGGTAAGTATGCAACTAGAGCTGCCATGCATGAAGTGAGTACTCCTCCAGATGCATATAGCAGAAAAATTCAAAAATTTCAGCTTGTGAGCCTATATAAGATCATGCTCACACACACACAAGCACACATATATGCTCACACACACACTAAGTACACACACACACTCCTACAGACACACACACACACACACCTTGAGGAGGTGCTGCCGGCAGACATAGTCTTTGGAAGAGGAGCTAAGGAGGAAAGTGCTGCCTGTTTCTCGTCTTGAGGAGTCCATTGCATCAGAATTTCGAGAGGAATTCGGCCTAATCTTGGTAATATCCAATTTAATTCATGCTTGTTGCAATTCTCTCCAATATTCTCTTAATCCCGCATCTATTGTGCATAACCCTAGCTAAATTACTCAATGGATACTCTCTAATTCTACTTATCATTGATCTATTGCATAAATCTTAATCTAATTAGTAATTATGCAAGCAGTTAGTCTCTCTTAATCATAGATTATTGCATGATTAAGGAATCAACCACTAGCCACCATTGTAATTAAGAACAAGTCGGCTTTGAGGTAGAGATGGTCAATTGCTTTCTATTGCCACACAATGTTTAAACAACTAAATTAAAATAAATTAGCTCATAGATTAGGATGTAATTAGTGAAAATAATCCATCATTAATCACTAGGAAGGGAGAAACCCTCTTACCTATGCATACGGTAAATTTGCAAACCTCTACTTGCATTAGGAAGTGATTAAGCATGCCGAATTCATCTCTAGTAAATAGATTGAGAAGAAACCTGAAATTCTTAACTATCTAGGCCAAATAATTAACCTTAGGGCCAATTCCCATAGAACAAGTAAGGTGCTATCAGAAATCTCTATGTCTTGAAGTAATCAAACCTCTCGTATAAAGGGATTTGCTTATTGAAACTAATCTGTCATTTTGGTCGTATGTTGCTCTCGAATATTAGCTCTTTTTTCTCCAAGTTGTCAATCTAAGTAGTGAGTATAAAATGGCCCCAGTAAAGAGAACTCGTTTTGGTGGTTCCCATGACTGCGAGGCTGGGACAAGCAACATGAATGGGAAGGGAAAGGCTCCCATGGTCGGCCAACTCACAGAGCAATGACGAGGAAATTGTGGAGGTAGGTCAAGTTTTAATTCAAGTTTGTTAAAGCAACATTACATTCAATAAGGTAGGATGAAAAACACATTTTTCAACATGTTGGAAATCAACGGAAACCACGGCATTTAAATTAATTGTATTTTATATTCAAGTAGGAAAGAATGCTTTCGAAATATACTGTCTGAAGTAGGAAAGATTGGTTGCTAGGGAAAATTTAGCTCAGCTAGTTCATTTTCAATTCCAATGTTGATCTAGTCCAAACCCCCTCTTGATCACAGGGGCCAGCTCACGAAGTTATTCGCAAGAGCTAGAGTTCCTGGTTAAGGGCTCTTGAATCCACGACTGCTGGTTAAGTGGTGGATATCCACGATTGCTGGTTAAGTGGTGGAAGTCCACGACTGCTGGTTAAGTGGTGGACAACCTAGTTGTATGGGCAACTAGGTGACAACGGGTGGAGTAAACACTCGTTGGGAGATTTGGTGCCTCTAGAGCATTGGAACTTTAAATGAATGAGTTTTTGAGTGAATTTTTACTAGAATTACTGTCTTGGTGCCGCTTGCAATACTGGTTGAAGGGCTATATTAAAGAACTTGTGAATCGAAAAAATAAACAAAGAACTTATATGTTGAACAACCATTGTGGTAGTAATTAGGTAACAAAGAAAGTGTGAGTATGGGGTGGAAAGTGGGGGCTTGGCTCGGGTTGCCAATGCCTATGAGAAGGGTGGTCCCGATTGGTCAGGAACTCTCCATCCCCATAGTACTATAAATTGACGCTAGTATTACTCATTGCCCCAAGAGCGACGAAGTCTCAAGTGTACGTGCCTCTGAAAGCTATGGGGAAAAAGGCACTCGAGACTTCTCTCCTCTTGGAAGGTGGGTTTTAGGACCGATAAATGGTTAGACACGCTTCCCTTGCGGGGTGGAACTAGATCTCGATGCTAGTAGGCTCGAACTCGACTCACTTTGTGATGAGAGATCGTTCGCTAGATGAACCATAAACCACTTTGTTTGCTTCCGCTGTAGATCTAGTGGCCGCCAGGTTTACCATCAGATCCGTCGTTTGAGACGATGGGGTGGGGACCTCACATGTAAACTCATAGCTACCAAGTGTTTTTGTACATATCGCAAGAGCTAGAGAGTGCGGCTCAAAGTGCTTTCCATTAGAGGATTTGGATGCATCAACTAAGGTAACAGATCATGGTTTTTCAATAGTGTTTTCTTGACCTATTTACGATCAGGAAGATTATATCAGAGTAGAAACCTTGTTGTAGGAGACCATGTTAGTCACATTTCAACAAAAGAGAGTCATTCCCCATGGTGGTAGTCTAAAGAACCTGTCAAGTTTAGGCACCTTTACCCTTCTATCACTTCTTTTATTTAATGGAGTGTCCACAGCTCTCTTAGGAATATGGTTGTTTTGACTTTGGTCCCATCAACTACTTGGAAATGAAAACATTAGCTAGAATTTTTACTAGTTTTATACCATATACATGTGGTAGTGATGCGTGTGAACACACTTAGGACCTCCAGGACATTTTTTCCCTCACCAAGAGGTTTTTTTCTCCGTGCATTGTATATACACCCATCACTCTAGGGCTATCTCATCTTTCCGTTGCACACTAAGTAATACACTCTTTATTGTGTGCTTTGAGCTTCCTTCGTCTTCTCCAATATCTGTGTGTTTTCCTGCAATCCTAATTCCAACAATTGGTATCAGAGTTGGTTGCATCCTCTTGGGCTTAGTCGCCAGTAGCTCCGGCACATTCTTGCTCACTTTCTCCAATTTTTGTGAGCTTTGGCGAGTGTACGTAGGCCAAAAAATATTCTGGGAAAGCTCGTAGAGCTTGGTCAATTCATATTTTTTATTCGGGCTCATTTCGACCTCCGATTCCACTATAGGAAGTACTACGCTTGCTATTTTGTCATTTTGTGCAAAATTTTTATCAGTGCCATTTTTTTCATAACATGTCTCTTACAGTCTTCTATGAAACGTGCTATATAGCACGTGTTGTTCTTGCTTTATTTCTCCTCTTTTTGTGCAATTTTCACATCAGGTACAACATTTTCCATGGCTGACAACAACACAGATGTGTTCAAGATGTTAGTTGCTGATGGGGATAACTATCCTATGTGGGCTTATATGATGCAACATGTCCTTGTGTCAAGAGGTTTTTGGAATATTGTGCAGGGCATTGATGTACGTCCTGGTTCTGAGGATGTAGGCAATGTTGAGGATGTTGCAGGTTTTGGTGGTAGGATTGCTACTCTAAGTTGCATTGTACGTTATATGGTTACGTATAATACGCTTTAAACAGATGTATTATGCAACACCTATCTTTATTTAGCTATATTATATAGTGGCACATCAGCAAAACCACCATATCGTATAATTTCTTAAAATTTTGATCAAAATATATCTCTTTATATACCGTTAAAACGGACTGTTTTCCTCATTCTATTGATCTCTCCTCCCTTATCTCATCGATCTATAGGTGAGCTTTACAACATCAAGAAAAATATATAAAAGCCAATTTAAATTTAGTCATATGATTTTTTTAGTTAAAATTTAGAGCTTTGCATAAAAAGTTTTTTTAGGTTTTGGAGTTTTGAGTCTTTATCTGCTCTGTGTGAAGTATATCTTACACTGAGAGGTAAATTAAGTAAGGTAGTTAATGATTACTTGCTTAGTGTAGAGGAAACTCACACTTGGAGGTGATTTAAGATAGTTAAAGTTATCAGTTATTTGCTTTGTGCTGAACTATGTTCACACTTAGAAGTAACTTTAGTTAGATAGTTAAAGTTAAGAGTTACTTGTTGTGTGTTGAACTATGCTCACACCTGGAAGTAACTTAGGTTAGACTTATCTAATGATTGTCTGTCATGTGTAGAGTAATACTCACACTACATACAATTTAGGTAGATTAAATAATAATCTCTCTCTTTGTGTAGAGGTATTCTCACACATAGAAGAGATTTAGAGAAGTAGTGACTTTTGATTGCTTGCCATGTGTAGAGTTATACTCACACTTAGAGGTAATTTAGATAGGTTTTTTAAAGTTATCTTTCTTTATGTAGAGTTTACTCACACTTGGAAGTTATTGAGATAGATTAAGCGATTTATTTATCCTGATTTAGGTGTAAAGGGAAAGTTCACACTTGAAAAAAAATTAATTTTGGTATTTATAATTTAAAGAGGTTGAAAAGGTTGACGAATAAAGTAATGTACATGGTATTAGAGTTTGATTTTAGATGCATATTTAGTAATTAGTTCTGTTTGAGTTTACAGACGTTAAGAAGATGGTAAAAGGATATGAGTGGAACTACGTAGATGAATTGGTCAGTGGAAAGACTACATTAAGTTGAGGTAAAGTGCTTTAAAGAAATGCTTTCAAAGCATGGAAAGGATTTTGCATCCGAACCACATGAGATAAGATATGTTGATCCTTCTATTGTAGCTCCTATGCTAATTTTTACAATACCTAATGTGCCTTGGAATGTGTGGCTTATTCCGGTTCCAAAGGCTCATTTGCCAAAGTTAGTAGAGCTATTGAATGAAAAGATCAAAATGGGGATTTTGGAGCCTTCTTATGCTCCATACTCAAACAGGTGGTTCCTAGTTCCAAAGAGAATGATGCTCTATGCTTCATCCAAGATATGCAACCGATGAACAAGGTGCCAATTAGAAATGTAGGTACAGGTCCGATTGTGGATGAGTTTGCAGAGGCGTTTGCAGGGAGGGTAATCTACTCAATGGGGGACCTCTACTCAGGGTATGATCAATTTCAACTTGCAATAGAAAGCATAGACTTGACAACCATGAGGACACCTTTAGGTTTGGTAAGGATGTGTACCTTGCTGTCTGCAGGGAGCAACCAACTCTGTTGCACATATGATGAATGGGATGAATGAGGTCTTATGTGAATTTATTCCTCAAATCACATTGCCTTTGATTGATGATTTTCCTATCAAAGGATGTGAAGAAAGTGGAAAAGATGAAGCTTTGGATCTCATGAGATGTCACAGGTTTGTGGCAAATCACATAAATGATTGTGGTAAAATTATTTCTAGGTTGGAAGAAGTGAATCTTACTTTGTCAGGGAAAAATTCTACGTTTGGTGTCAATGAAGCGCTCATTGTGGGGCACATGTGCGGGCCATATGGTAGAAAACCTTGTCCAACAAAGGTAGATGGCATCCAAAGAATGAAAGAAACATGCAGTAGCATCACTGAGGTTAGAAGGTTTTTGGGAGTGTGTGTCTTTTATGTTATTTGGATTCCACATTATGCACATTTAGTTGATCCTCTTTATCAATTACTTAGAAAGAATCAAAAGTCTACATGGACAGATGTAAAAGCCGTGAAAAAGTTAAAGGACTTTCTCTAGTCATCCCCAACTTTGAAAAAGGTAGACTATGAGTGTCAAAGGTCAGTAATTGTGCCAGTAGACACAAGTCCTACAAAAATTGGATGGGCAATAGGGCAAGATGACAAAGAAGGACACAGGTATGTGGTGAGATTTGGAGTAAAGGTACTGAATGCTATCCATAGATAAAGAGAGAGTTATGGGGTATGGTTACAGCCTTGAAAAATGAAAAAGAGTATCTAATTGGTGCATGCGTGGTTGTAGAAACAGATTGTCTACCACTTCTTGGTACATTAAGTCCTTAAATCCCAAGTTCAAGCACATTGCAGGTAAAGACAATACAATGGCAGATATGCTATCAAGGGCAAGGTATGAAGACGAGTCATAGATGATTGACGAGGGAGATGATGTAGACACAAAGTTATATTCTATCTCTCATGTCAAAGGTAACAATGTCTGCATGACTAATCCACTTGAATTGTTCTTGAAAGAGCTCTATGAAGGTGATTGGCTTCTTATTGAAGCTACTTGAGTACTCTAGCAAAACAGGATGACTGGTCTGAACAAGAATTTAGGCGGATACACATGAAAGCGTATGGGTACTTTTTGAGGGATGGTTACTTGTGGAAGCATCCTAAACAAAAGGGTGTTACACCACAAAGGGTTATATGTAAAAAAGCTACTCAAGTAAAGCTCATGCAAGAGTTTCATGAGAGTCTATGGATTGGACATAGGGGTGTGTGGGAAACCTTCTCCAAGTTGAAAGAAAATAATGGTGGAAAGGTATGTATGAAGATGTATCTCAATTCGTAGAGTCATGTGTAACTTGTCAAATGTATTCAAATGTTCGACATAGTGATGGATTGTACCCAAGCCATGCACTATAAATGGGTTGTGGATCTAGTCACAATACCTTTAAGACTCTGGCATATAAGATACTTAGTTCTTGCATGAGAGGACCTAACTAATCAGGTTGAAGGGCGAGTATTAAGAGCTAAAACCACAAAAGTTGTATGAAATTTTCTTCTTGATGAAGTGATTTGCCGTTATGGTTGTGTGGGAAACATCACTGCAGACAGAGGTGAGATGGATGTCGAGGAAGCAAGGAAGTTATTTTTAAAATTAGGAATCAAGCTTTCTCTTACTACAAC
Organism: Adiantum capillus-veneris; assembly: GCF_014529385.1. Lineage (NCBI taxonomy): Eukaryota > Viridiplantae > Streptophyta > Polypodiopsida > Polypodiales > Pteridaceae > Adiantum > Adiantum capillus-veneris. The sequence goes on along the minus strand of NC_140957.1, from coordinate 122,054,689 downwards.
TTACAACCCTGTAGGCAATGGAAAGAGTGAAAGAGGGCATCCTACTATCATCAAAGCTTTGGCCAAGGCTTCCGAAGGAAGAGTTGGTGAGTGGCCAAAACTGTTGCCATATGCTTTATGGGATAATCATACAACACATACCTCAGTAATTGGCTATATGCCTACCGAGCTGATGTATGGTCAAAAGCCAGTGGTGCCGATTGAAGATACAATTCCCACATGGAATGTACTACCTTGGCAAGAGGGGCTTAGCAGGGAAGGTCTCCTTGCATTGCGCATAAGGCAATTAGAGAGAAGACCTAGTGACATTGAGGCTGCAAAAGAACGACTCAAAAGTACAATTGAAAAACAAGGACTACTTTGATAAGCGACATCGGCTCAAGAGTAAAGCAATTGACAAAGGTGACTGGGTTTTAGTGTATGATAGTAGCTTTGATAACCAGCACACAGTCATGCGTAAGTTCTCAAAAAGATGGTTTGGGCCGTATGTTGTAAAGCGTGTGCATGAAAATGCTACTTACAATTTGTCTCAACTAGATGGTATAGAAGTAAAAGTTCCTATAGCAGGGAAAAGGATCAAAGTGTTTAAGAGAAGAGGAGATAGTGATCTAGAAGATGTTGAGGAGGAGGAAGAGTAAAACACAAGTGAAGATGAAATGTTGGAAGCTATCAATGAAGATGACATCATTGAATATCTACAAGGAAATTCAAGTTGCAACAAATAGAATGTGGCACATACTAGAGGATGTGCAGGTTTAGAAGGGGTGGATGTCATGTTGTGACACGTACATAGTCGGAACGAATGCTACACGATCGATCTTGCATCTTTTTAGATACATAAGTATATTTCTAATAATGTACAAATGCATATCTAAGAATAATAATCATATTTCTATCTCATGCTAATATTTATCTCAAGGGTAACATATTCTTACTTTACTGTTAGAAAATACTATGGGCAAAATAATCAATAGCTCTGTATCTTTAACTTGGGACAAAAAGCATCGATTCTTTCTTTCTACTATCTCATTATCATTTCACACCCTAGCTAGATCCTATATCTAGGGTAACTTCCAATATATATATATTCTATGTATTTTTCATATATTTCTTATATATCTTTTTAATAGCTACTAGGAAGGAATCAAATCCTAGTGGGACACTAGCTTGCATGATTTTCAAAGATACACCTATTTTAATGCATTATTACAAGGCTTACAAAAATTTGTCAAGGAGAAATGTCATGCTTTCATATTGCATGAGGTGTCCATTACAATCAAATGAGAGTCTAGGCTACGGGGACCACAAGAAGACTTTTGCTACCATAAATGTACCCTATTGTGATAATTTTTTTGCAGAAGGTTCCAATCCAAATTGAAAAAAGTATATAAAATGGGGATCGTAGCTTATAAGCTGAATTTCATTTCTCTATTTTTACTTTTTTATTTGGAGCCACGGTTGAGGAGATATGATCAAAATGGTGGACCCTAGTCTACCCACATCATGTAGGGACAACCCATTTAAAACTTTGTCATTTCATGTTCACACTGGCTCTTCTCTTTCTTGTGTAATCCTTGGGGGTTCCCTTCACCAATAAAAGGGGACCTCTTCTTTCTTGAAAACCATTCAAGAGGGAGTGAGAGGATTGATGCCTAATCGTACTTAGCCATAAACATAAGCCTAAGCCTACACTTGCTCCTAGAGGAAGACTAGCCAATCTTGTAAGCTATCCTTGAAAGATTAATTCTAATCAAAGAAGGTCTTTAACTTGGTGCATCAATCAAGGTTTGAAGTCTACCCTCTTCTTCTCTCCATCAAAATGGTGAATAACTCTCAAAGATTTTGTCACGTAAGATGTGTTTTACTTTGATATTTTGTTGTTTTCTTTTCCATATCTAATCCAACATATATCTCTAATTTCATCTCCCTCCCTAACCAAATCTATCTCTCTCACTCTTAGCAAGTCATTGTCTCTACAAATTCTAGTTCTCCTTGCTACAGGTACATTCTCCTCGCAGTATCCTTATTGCCTACGGGCAAGAATAGGGCTTGGGAGGGAAAAATCTCTTTTCTTCACTTCTCTTACATCTATATTTTGCACATACTAGAAATATCCTAGATGAATAATCCACACGATGTGAATTTCTATCACTTCCACTCTGTACGATCTATTACAAGTAACGTATGGATTAGCCGTAAAATACACTTTCAACAATGTATAGTGTTTCTCTTTGGCCAAAAAGGCTCAATGAAATGCTTCTTTCATCGGATCCCATCATACTATCCCTTATAGACTATAGCTTTTCTTTTGACTTAAGTGTAGTTATCTTGCTATGAACCAAGAGGATTTGTACACACAATTAATCCCAATCACTAGACAAAACATATATATTATGGTAAGCACAAAATTACAATTCCAAAGAACTTTTTGTAGCCTGTTTAGTCGACAAAGATTGAACTCCATTAACTCATCTATCAACCCTTTCATATTACCCATGATACGACACGATCATAGCCTTGATGTTTTCATCTTTGTGTTGTTTTGATATTCTCTTTTGTGTTCTTTCTTTGTGGGTGTGAGTGCAAGAGAGAAAGGGATTCCTTGATTGCACTTCCTTCCAAACCCTAGACTTCATGGTATCTATGGTATAACTCCTTCATATAGTTTTTTGGAGCTCTCTCACAAACTCTCACAGCCAAAAGCCCGGTGCTTTCTTGGCAACAAGACCGCAAACTTCTCGACATATTTTTGGTGAACCCGATGTGAAACTCCTAGGGTGAGAGTTTGTGGGTAACCATGGGTGATCATGTGGAGCAACATGGTATGCATTTTGACTGAGCAGCAACAATGCAAATGTTTCAAGCATTTGCAATGCTCATGCAACAACAACACGCCATTGAAAGAAGGGAGATTTCAACAACCAAATCCATACAAGCGGTTGTCAATAGAATGGATCAGTTCAATGTCAAATATGTAACCAAGTACTTGCGCGAGTATGTGAAGGAGATGGAGTTGCATCACGTGACAGAAGGTGAGATGATTCAAAGCTTTGAGCTAGTTGTTGCTCCAAAAATTAGAGAACATGTTAGGGCAATTAAAGATGGACATGGGAGAAATTGGGAAGAACTCAAAGTAGCTTTAAAGCGGGAGTATTTCATGGAGGAATCTGAGAGAGTGACCAAAAGGGCATTCTTAGAATGGGTAGTCAATCCAAAGCTATCAATAGCAGAGCTACTTAGGAAATTTGAGTGGCGTTATGCACTAACTCACAAGGACAGAAAAGGCCACACTAGATACAAAGACGACAAATATTTTGTTACAAGCTGCATGTAATGAGTTTCAAGAAAATTTGGAGCTTCTTCTTGAAGATAAAGATGTTGAGAAAGGACTAAAGACCGACTTGAATGAGGCTGAAGGTGTTGTCTCACTGCTTTCCAAACGGCAAAGAAGAAGGGACAAGATGGTAGTAAACACTACAAGTCCTTCCACCTCAACTTCTGACAAAATGGTAAAGCCTACTTTTATCGCTCCTAAGTTTGATGAGTCCATGCTAGATGACTTGTAGTAAACACTACAAGTCCTTCCACCTCAACTTCTGACAAAATGGTAAAGCCTACTTTTATCGCTCCTAAGTTTGATGAGTCCATGCTAGATGAGCTTGTGAAGGGAATGCGTGACTTGAAGGTGAAGCTTGCAAATCTTGAAGAAAAAGGACAACCATCAAGGCCACTTCCTAGGCAAAGACAACAATTCAAAGAAGGTCTTGTTAATAGATGTATTTGGTGTGATAGTACAGACCATGTAAGAAGGGATCGTGATAGTTTTAGTGATGCTTTAACAAAAGATGTTGTCTTTTTTTAAGGATGGTAATCCACTTAAGAGAGACAGGTCTACCCTTGAGAACTAACTTTGGGAAGGGAGGAATGCAAACCTTAGTTGAAGATATGGAAACTAACCATGACACCTCTTGAGTTGAGCATCTACTTCTGGAGTAAAAATTGAGCATCTTAGTGATGAAGAGGTGAGTGACCATCATGGTCGACTTTGGCCAAATATCATGCAATTAGCTAAAAAGGGAAAACTTAAAAAAGAGATTCATAGATATGGGCGAGAATACACTCGTATTCTCCCAGAGAAGGTAGAAAAGGCAACAGTTCCAGAGACATCGACATATGCCCCCGAAGAAGTGCCAAGGGTCACCTACACCCCTAGCAAATCGACAAATCCATTTTCAGAAGAGTACGACGCGACCTCACATTCTAACCGACAACAGACGTTCAACTACCAAAACCAACCAACAACCCAACCATCATTGCAGGCATGGATTTGACAAAGTGCAACATTAGAAAAAGACCGAAATTGAGATGGTTATCCAGCCGCACGAGGGCTAAGGGATTTACAAGAACCACAGGTCTGCTAATCTGGAACTGTACTTCCCTCGAATGTTGGTCAATTTACAGGGAAAGTCTTAATTCCATCTTTGCTCCGTCAAAAGGTCAAACAAGGTCCAATTTCACTTATGAAAGAATTTTTGGAACTCTTAAGTCAATTGGAACATCACTCTATGTCCTCAGTCAGCTTTTCTCTTCACTAAGCCCCTGTAGACATCCTACGCGTAGGATGTCTACCTGCTTTGTTTTGCCTGATTTTGCACTATAGATTCCCCTTGATGTGCTGAGTCCACAGCTATTTTTACTTTTTGATTTGGACACCTATAAGCTGGTCAATTGATCAGAAATCTATTCCAGTAGCCTGATGTTGGTATGACCACTCAAATCAACTCTAATCTGGACCAAAATTGACTAGGAGGCTTGCCTCAGGCTATACAACACCCTGCTATGCCTACAGCCAGTTTTTGGCTTCAATATCATGCAATAGACATCCTACGCGTAGCATGTCTAACTACTCAAAATGGCTTCAAATGCAAACCACAGACTCCTCTTAAGGTGCCGATCACTTTGGTATGCTCAAAGTTGGATTTGGAGTAATAAATCACACAGAACACATCCTACGCATAGGATGTCTATATGGTCTGTTTGACCCCAAACTTGAGCCACAGCTTCCCCTTGATGTCAGAAACCCAGTGCTATGCTTAGATTTTAGTTTGGATTTCAAAAGACCCCGATTTTAGCTATCCTAGCCCTTTTCAGTAAAAAATGCTAAAGTCTGTTTAAAACCCAATTTTCTCACGCATTTGAGATGAAAACTTCCTCAGGCACTCAATAAATCATGCAAATCATGCTCATGCAGCCATCCTATGGTTTTGATCTCAAAATAATGCCTTGGCATAATTTGGGTAGGATGTCTGGCAATTTCCTTTCTATTTATCCTGTCAAGATATGGTCAAACTTCGACTTTCGGGTGAAAATAGGGTAAAACCTACCTTCTAAACACACTGGTCAACTCAGAATTTCAAAATTCCCACCAGAACACCCTGTAGACATCTTACGCATAGGATGTCTCCTGGCTTAAAATTTAATTTTTTTCTGATAGAAGTACTCCTTATGCTCTGCAGCTCCCTCAGAAATACTCACAGAAACTTTTGAACTTCACTTCAGCTTCTAAACACTCTTTCTCATCTTTTACAACCTTGTGATGAGCCTAACAACAAATATAACATGCATGAAGTGCTCCAAATCATAAATCATGATGTCCTACTTACCCTACTCCTAGTCATCATGTGAGATGGTGATATTGGTGTCTTGGTTGCTTCCTGGCCTCTCCGGACTCTCAAGCTATCCTTTCACCGCCTCTACCACTCCAACTCCTACTCTCTACACCAGAACTCAACTAATACCTAAAACTATCTAAGTCTACCTAAGCCGAAGGATCTAGGCCAGACACTCGCTCCCTAGACTCCTCCTAAGACCTAGAGAGTCCTCCACCCTCTGATCCTATCTAAATGTAAAATGAGACTCTGGCAAGCCAGAGAATCCCTATCCTCAAGGACTAGTCTCGATCACCTACCTAGGATTTTCGTCCCCGGCAGCGGCGCCAATGTTGGCGGATACGCCGCGACGGACGTCAGCACAACGAGAACTCACCTTACAAGGTTTGTCAACTAAAGACGAAGCTCGACCCGCAGGCGCGTTGACGCAAGCATAGGGTGTCAACCTACACTCGACCTACTCTCAACTACTTCCTACAGAGGTCTCTACCCAATGTCTAAGCTACAAACTTCAGGAGTACATAAGAGGAGATTTCCTACAACACTTTCAAGAGCCAAATACCCATCAAACGTTCTCAAAATGCCACAGAACTTGAAGGAAACCCTATTAACACCAATAGGTCGCTCTCCCTAAGGTCCATGAACCAAAACCCCAACCCTAAACACCTGGTGCAAAATCACGTAGGATGTTTGGTCGAAATTTGCAGGTCGTCATTTTCGAAAACTAAAGTGCCTAATGTGTAGCTCTACTCATTGCGAACACATGGATATGATGAAATGCAAAAACAGACAACGTATGCTCACCGAATCACCAGATGTAGCTCGTGGGTCGAGTTCGCAAAGCCAGATCGTACACCCGCAATGTAGGTATTGGCGCGTAGCTCTCTTCGGGGGCAACACGTTGCACTTCTCCGCATTCGATTTCGACCACTGGTGCGCGCGTAGCATCAAGATAAAACTCTCACTCTCTCTCGTACACAGAGTACGCTCACTCACACAGACATAACTTTTTAAAAAATGAGAAAGGTTTATTTTATTAAGGTCAAAAGTGGTATAAATACGTTACAATCTCAAACCCTAAGGTTCCAATTTAACCATTCACCCAATCTAAATGTCAAAAATGGGATACAATATGGAAGCTTCTGCAAGCCCCACTATTTACAAAGGTGAAATGACGGTTTTTCTCAATTAAAGAATAATTACAAAAAATAATATCCTGTCAAGCAATCATTCTCCGTTGGGACGTGTGTCCAGCCGCTAACAAATGCCCAGTACACTAGTACAGGACATCCAACCCTTGACTATCGACTCGTCAGTTGCATATGCTCATCTTCTAAAACCAATAATAACCCTCATTTGGACCAATGGCTTTGTCGCAATGAGCACGACTCTCCAAATTTTCAAATTTTTTGGTTTCGTACCTTTATGTTTGGTAAAGGAATTAAATATTTTTATGTTGCATATGCTCATCTTCTAAAACCAATAATAACCCTCATTTGGACCAATGGCTTTGTCGCAATGAGCACGACTCTCCAAATTTTCAAATTTTTTTGGTTGCGTACCTTTATGTTTGGTAAAGAAATTAAATATTTTTAGAAGTGGATACCAAATTAAGAATCACGTTCAACCCAAAAAAAAGGACATGTGACTCTGTAACCTTAGGTCAATGCACAAGGAGATGACAATACCCGGCACTCAGATACACTCATTAGGGATTTGCCTAGTCAAAACACCACGGTAAGCACGGTGTTTACTTTATATAATTACGTCCGTCGATATTTTTTATTTTCTCGACGGGCCCACTGGGGTAAAAGGCATTGCCCTGCGGGCCCATCTAGAAAATTAAAAACCCAGGAGGGACCCGCAAGGAATATTCTTTTATCAGACGGACTAACCGGCTCTATGGGTTTTGCAAGTCATCATCAAAGTCACGTTAACAATTAACGTGATTACGTGTTTTTTTGTGTAATTACTAGGGTTATTAACGTAGTCACACGATCGTGATCACGTCAATGAAATCCCTGATGCTAAGAGACAGTTTTTATAGATTGAGCCAACATGGACTCAAGTCAAGCCCAGAATTCAAGTATATCAGAGCAAGTCAGTAGCATTAGCAACACATGCACAAGTGCAACATAGTAGATTTTACAGCTATATGGCTATAATGGAGATAAAGTCTTATATGCATATTCAAAAGGCCATAGATATCTGAGCAGCAAAAGCAACACAAGAGCCAAGATCCTATTGATCAGAGTAAAGCTAGATTCAGAGAACTCCCAGATGTTCACAGACTTCAGTGGAGCCAGGTATTGCAAGCTCAAAGATGAAGTGCAGATAGAAGTTCAAAAAGTCAATCCAAGTGTTTATCCAAAAATCTACACAAGTTAGCAAAACATACAGTTGGTGCATATGCAATCACGGTCATTGTATATGGATTACAGTGGTCAGATCTATAGTCGAGAACTAGAAATGGAAGATCCAATAGATCAACCAATAGAAGCTAGTCTAATGGGAGAACCAAGCCAAAGACGGTATAAAGGTCAAGATGGAGCAGTCTACAACTTGATGCTCAGTGTTTTAAAAGAAGATGTCGACAACCTGACGATACAGAAGATGAAACTTCTTAGCTAGAGCTTGACATGACAGAACCAAATGAGATACCACCAGTCATGGCGTATTGCTCATATTGTGGATAAAAAGATGGACATTTTTTTGAAGATTGTCCAAGAAATCCAGACAACAGGGACACATCAACTACCAAGTAGGGCACAGAGAAAATTGGAAATACGAATCTCAATGTAAGTGCATCTAACTCGTTTAATGCAATTAGATGATTTTGCATTACTGTTAGAAGCACCGGTAAAAGCACTGCAAGTTCCAAATCAGCATAAAGATGCACAGGCACCTGAAAAGCTTAAAATTGATTCTTTGAACAACAAACTCCTGCGTGAATTTGGTCAAGGTGTCCAAATATCATCGAATGTTGGAAAGATTGTTAGGTTTGCAAATGATTCTGCATCCACTGCCACAAGTGTGCAATCATTCACGAGTCTAAGGGGCACATAAAAAAAAATGATGCGCATTGTATGGCACCCATAATTCATATGCACACTATGTAGACAAAAAATGGCAAATGTACAAAAAGGATCAACCAGTGTTTGAACGGCCCACATCCCAGCTCCCTCTCCTGAAGTATGAAGTTCTTACCATCAAGAAGAGAGTTGAAGCAAAAGAAATAGAGCCAATATACAAAGGGGATGTCAAGGACCCAGAAGCTACAAAGAAGATTGTGGACTCCCAACCAAAGTGGAGAAAAGGATGGCTCCTCAAGTACCCCGTATTTTTGAAGTACTTGGTAGAAGCCCCAAAAAGCATAAGGATGACACACTATTTTGTCCAGTACCTCACGTATGCACGTGCAAACCACTCTAGACTCCTGAAGAAGCATCCTGCTTGGCTCAACTACCCATCCATGCCACCACCCAAGGAAGGAGAGAGAATAAGTTTTTCTTATATGGTGAAAACCCTAAAGGGTACCATTAAGATTCTTACTAGCTCTCTTGACTTGACGTGTGTGATAATCCGGAAGATATGCAAGACTCTCCTGGCTTACCTTGAAGTGTTTGCGCCATCCAAAACAACAAATTCTACATTACTATCAACATGCGACACTGTCACCAAAATGACATATGATTTGTCAAGGCAGCCATCCCCGGAGGTGTTACATCTTTTTTATCGAAGGTTGATGTTCCTCCCAAGCTATCACATGCAATCCTTTAAGGAAGCTATCACAAAAACTAATATCTAATACTCCAAAATTATTTTCTCATGTTAAACTGATCATTTAATATGGAGAAGTACCAAGGGAGTAAAAGCTAGAATATTGGTAAGGCTGCTGGACCGGTCTCTGTCAGGGATCTAAAGGAGGGAAAATAGGGATCCAAAGGGGGGCAGTCTGCAAAAGAGCAATGTGCTTCAATGGGGCTCAAAGACCTAAGGTTCAACCCCATTAAGACTTCCGTAGGCTAAAGTTCCTAATTTGAATTGTATTGTCCAAAGGCCAAAGTAGGGGAAATATTGGATGATCATGGGAAGAATAAAAAGTCTTCCCACATCCCTAGGAAGGAGGGAGCAAGCCCTTATTGTAGGGGATGAGAGAGAAATACACACACACACACACTCCAAAGCTCCCCCTTTACACAAAGGGAATACTGGACACATGCCAGGCCTGGCTCCTAGGCCAGTTGCCCTCAAGTTCCCCTCAAATCCTATTGGATGGCCATAGAGGTGGACCAATGAGAATTAGGCTAGAGTAAATTTAGTCTAATCAATTTAAAATTGCTTGATAAAAGAACCAATAGAAATTAAGCTCTCTAGAAGACTATTGGACAGTCTACCAAGGGGTTTAATGAGCAGCCAACAGCCCAATGGCTTGCCTGATTCCTATTGGCCAGAAGACAAAAAGGTTGAATGAGAGTTTAGATGAATTATTTAATTACCTAAAGCTCTCACAAAAGGAGAAAGGGAAAGACATGTCATAAGGCTATCAATTATGCTTCTAATTTGTGATTGGCTAAGCTTTATAAGAGCCAATGGGAGGCTAGCATGAGCAATTAGCAAGAGGGGTCGACCAAGAGAAGAGAGAGGGCTTCATTTTACTCTTAACACATTGCCACACACACACACACAACTCATGTGTGCAAGAAGAACTCCATCTCCTTCTCCAAGCATAGAGACGTAGAGGCCTACACCAACAACTCTTGGCTATGGAATGCAAATCCAACCAAGAGCCAAGCTTCAATGGCATGCTCATCTCTTCTACCATGCTAATTACTTAGCTAAGCTATGCTATTAGAGTGATTATGTGAGGAGAATACTTCTTTCTCATAAGATACATCTTCTTCCTCTCAATCTATCCTCATTCCCTGCTAGCTCTCACCATTTTTGAAGGTGTGTGAGGTCTTGGGATTGAGGCTAGGGACACTAGGTGTGTTTTTCAAGAATAATTTGGTGCATGAAGCTTCCATCTTCATTGCATCAACGAGTTTTATCAAGGAACACAAGGATTGTATTGTACAAAAGTCTCCTTTGATGGAAGAATCTATAATACAAAGCCTTTATGGAGGGGGGACTGGCTCCATGTAAATCCGGTCCTCAACTGTTGTCAATTGTTCTATTTCTCTCTCTTTTCAAGTATTGTCAATGCCAAATTAGCTAGGTGTAAATTTCTAGGCTGCTTTCTCAAATTAAGTACTCTCTCTATGCTCATTAGGAACTTGTTCTTAATGAAAGGCTCACTATGTTATCAATTTCCACTACACACAAGTTACTAGTGTACTAAATGTTACATTGGTATCAGAGCTATTGGTTTGTATTTTCTTGCTCAAGAAGAGAGGTCCTCAAGCTTGCTACAAATGGTTGATGTTATTAATTGCAAAAGAGTAAGTAGAATAGGGATTTTTTATCCTTAAAGCACGCCTGCTTTATGCAGTTAGAGGGGATATCGTCGAGAGCTATGGTCTTAATAATGGAGTCCTACGTGCTTGCCTATGGCTTAACCATTATTGAGCTATTAGAAGCTTGACAAGAACATGTGTTGTCTCGGCTCTATTGAACTTTCTCTTCTATTCCTCGCAATTAATAATATTCGAGCCACGGGTATAGATTCTTGAGTGCTTATCTTTGAAGGTAAAGAGGAGTAGCAACTAGGGCTTGAAGTTCCAAAGTACAAGTAAAAATTTACACCTAAAATTTGCTAGTATAGCTGACAAGGGAAAAGAGATTGAAATGAATGTTAATAGATTTGATTTTCCTAATGAAAGAGCAACTAATGATGCCCCTATGCTTGTAAACTATCTTGTTTCTAGGCTTCAACAAGCCCTAGGCAATCCATCCCTCAGAGGTGAAGTGCTATAGCAACTGCGCACCCAAGGTATTCTCCAAACTCCCCACCAAGAAGAGAGAGTATCTAGGAAGCCTCCTTGTGAGACTTTCAAAAGAGGACTCTCTCCGATAAGGGAAGAAGAGGAGGATCCGTATGAAGGGCTAAAAAATTTAGTACTTGATGAGGCATCTCCCTCCTAAAGGAGAACCCAAGTTTCAATGGTAGAGCACTCTCCGAAATAATGAGAAAGAAGTGACTCTCCCTGCCACCTTGGCAAAGACGGCTCCATAAAGCTGGCATGCAAAACGCTCTCCAACACCCCCTAAATGGAGAAGACCATCGCATACTTCTCTACACCATAATTCAAAGAGGGAAGAGAGAAAACAAGAGAAGAAAAAGGCAAGAAAAAGGTCACCCTCTTCTCCATCTTCCTCATCCTCTTCGTCTTTTCTGAAGAAAGTGATGGTGCAGACAAGGAGGAACAAGGGAAGAAAAAAGCGAGGAAGAAGTCACCCTCTTTTCCATCCTCCTCATACTCTTCCTCTTCCAAAGAAAGTGATGGTGCAGCTCTCGAACCACCAAAAAGAAGAGGCCATAGGAAATCCTATGCCGCCTGGATGAGGTCGGCCAAGGTCAAAAAGTTCAAAGAGGGAGGAAAGAACATCTCTTTCCTTACCTACGATGGCACTTTTGGTGCTATGGACAAAGTCTTGGCCTTTTCCAAGAACTCGATGTGACGTTTGGAGATGAGGGCTTCACGAAGTCCTCTAAGCTACGTCATGTAGCCATGCATTTTCAAAAATCCACCAAGCAATGGTGTCCTAGCCTACAAGCAAACGGTGAAGCTCCACAAACATCGATGCCAAAGATAAAGTACTCACCGAATGGCGAAGCTTGAAGCTCTCTCCCTATGAATATATTCACAAATATGTAGACAAGTTTTGGGATTTACATCTCAAAGCCACTGTCTTCAAAAAGTTGGATTTTGAAGAGAAAAAGCAACAATTTTGTGGGGGTTTAACCGAGGATATGGCGGAGTATGTTACCTCCCAAAGGACACGCACCATATCTGCGGTCATACACCATACAATGGCGGCTTCAAGAATCAATTTTTAACAAGGGGCTAAGAGAAATCTTAAGCCCACAAAAAACAAGGATCGTAACGAGCCTAAGGGGAAGGACAATGTCCAAAAGTCTTCCAAAGGCAATGCCAACAACAACAAAGCTAAGGAGAAGGGAGTTTATAAAGGCAAAAATAAACTCTCTCCTGAAGAGCTATAGCATTATCGAAAAGATAACCGTTGTTTCAAGTGCGATGAGCAAGGGCATGCCTATCGTGCTTGCCTCTTCAAGAATACAAGTAATGAGCCTCCTAGAGCTACCTTGGTCAAAAGAGGATGCTCATCACAAAGGATCTCTTCTATGCCATGCTTGGGGAAAGGTAAGAGAACATGATGCTTTCATTCTCTTTGACCCTGGTTCTACTCACAATTTTATATCCATAGAGTTGGCCACCAAGCTAGGCATCCAAGCCTATGAGATGGGAGATGTCATTCCTACGGATGGTGCTTTCAAGGGGCAAGAAGCCTTAGTCACTCCCTTTATTGGAAAATTGAGGCTCCATGTCCGAAGCTATGTGCACAAGGAGGATTTATTCATCTCTCCTCTCAAGCATGAGATGTAATCCTAGGGGCACCATGGTTTGATCGCATGGCTATCGATGTTAAATTCCCTGAAAGGAAAATCTACTTTAGGTTCAGGGAAAAAGATATGTACATAAATGCTAAAGAGTTGGTGTAGTACCATACCCCTTGTACATAAGCAAGCTTTCAATAATTCAATAAAGAGCTCTATTTTTGTGTACATTATTTTTGTTAAAGATTCTCAAAATGAACCTAATGCTTTGGCAAAAGAAAATATAAACAATCAAAAGGAATTAGAGTTATCCAATTTCCTCAAGGGATTCCAAGATGTTTTTATTGATGACATCCCTTGTGATCTACCTCCCAAACTATGGGATGACGACCATGGAATTGAGCTTCTTCCAGGAAGTTCACCACATAATAAACCTCCTTATAGAGTTTCTCAAGTTCAAAAGAGGAGATTATGCCGCAAGTGCGTGAGTTAGTTGAGAAAGGCATGGTTAGGCCTAGCGCATCTCCATTTTGTTCACCAGTGTTATGAGTGCAAAAGAAAGATGGCACATATCGTATGTGTGTCGACTATAGAGCACTAAATAGGATCATGATCAAGAATAGGTTTCCCGTTCCATGGGTACAAGGCCTATTTGATAAGTTACAGGGGTCGACCTACTTCAGTAGGATTGACCTAAAAAGTGGCTACCTACCATCAAATAAGGATAGTTGATCAAGACATTATAAAGACCACATTTCGGACTACGTTTGGTCTTTACAAGTACATTGTCATGCCTTTTGGCTTGACCAATGCACTAGCCACATTTAACTGCTTGATGGAGAAGCTATTCAGGCCTCACCGAACCTTTACTGGAGTGTTCTTTGATGATATAATCATCTACTCTAATTCATTAGACGAACACAAGCAACACCTCCAAGTAATATTTCAAGTTTTACGAGAGAATAAACTTTATATTAATCGAAAGAAAAGTGAATTTTTCTTACAAGAGATTCAATATTTAGGTCACATTATCTCTCAAGATGGCATCCAAATGGATCCATCAAAGTTAGAGGTAATAAAAGGATGGCCTAATCCAAGGAATTTGCATGAACTAAGAAGCTTTATAGGTATGTGTGCATAGTATAGACGCTTCATAGAAAAGTTCTCACAAATTGCAAGACCATTACATGACCTAACAAAGAAAAACGTTAGGTATACATGGTCCGCCAAGGAGAACAATGCTTTTGAAAAGCTTAAAGAGAAGCTTATCTCCCAACCCATGCTTACACTGCCGGACCTCTCAAAGCTATCTGAGGTCCCGGATGCGACGCTTGTGGTGATTTCCTTGGAGCTGTTTTGCTTCAAGAAGGGCACGCCATAGCCTATGAAAGTTGAAGGTTCGATCTTGTTGAGCAAGCTCTAGGCATATATGAGAAGGAAGGCTTAGCAGTTCCACATGCTCTAGACTCGTGGAAGCACTATTTATTGGGGGCTCCTTTCATTCTGCAAACGGATCACCAAAGCCTTAAGTACATAACGCAGACCAATCTCTCCGACAAACAAATGAGGTGGGAAAATTTCCTTTCGCAATTTCATTTTCATATTGCTCACATTGCTGGCAAGCATAATCAAGTAGTCGATGCACTCTCAAGACGACCGAGAGTGAATGCGGTGTCCATAACAACTCACAATGATCTATCTTCTATGATAGATGAGTACACTATCAATCCCAATTTTAGAGATGTGATTTTAGCCCTTGCACTATGGAAGAAGGAAGAACCATTTACCCTACAAGATGGTTATCTTCTCTATGGCAATAGACTATGTGTTACTAACTCACTACCACATGAGAGAGTAATGTATGAATCTCATGCTCCTCCTTATGCGGGGCATAGAGGGATTCAGTCTACCCTAAAAGGGACAGAAACATATTTCTATTGGCCTGCCATGAAAGCAAACATACAAGCATGTGTTTCAAAATGCGTGGTATGCCAAAAGATGAAGTTTGGTAGATGGAAGCAACGTGAATTGCTTCAACCTTTGCCAATCCCTAATTCACCATGGGAGAGCATATCCATGGATTTTATCTTTGGATTGCCCAAGTCTATCCATGGGAATACAGGAATATGGACGCTAGTAGATAGGTTTAGCAAACAAGCACATTTCATACCTATCAAAAAGACTATCAAAGCCCATCAAATGACAACCCTCTTTATATCACAAATCTTCAAGTACCACGGCTTGCCAATGTCCATAGTGTTGGATAGAGATCCTAGAATGACCAGTAATTTTTGAAGGGTCTCTTTGAGAATCTAGGTACAAGGCTAAACTTATCTTCGGCCTATCATCCAAAAACGGATGGCCAAAGTGAAATAGAAAACCTAAAAATTCTTGATCTACTAAAAGCTTATGTCACAGAATTAGATAAAAGTCCCAATGGGAGAAGTACTTACCTTTAGTGGAGTATGCTTACAATAACACTGTACATACTTCCACAGGAAAAACACCCTTTGAGGTGATAGAGGGAAGATAAAAAAGTCTCCTGCTACTCAAGGTACATCGGAAGATCAAAGATGCTATATCCATCTCTCAACAAACTCAAAAGGCTGCTGCTGATAAGCACAAAAGAGCCCTAGCCTTTAAACAAAATGATTGGGTCTTGCTTAAGTTTCCCAAGGCTCGATTAAGGCACACAACGGGCAAGAATCCTACAGGACACCAAAAGTACTATGCTAGGTTAGTAAAAAGGTACTATGGTCCCGTTCAGATTCTTAGGCTAATCAATGAGATGGTCTATCAACTCAAGTTGCCCAGCCATTGGCTCATACACAATGCTTTCCACGTGAGCCTACTAAAGCCTTACAAAGGAGAGACACTTCAAGAAGCAATTATTGAAGACCCACCGGAGATCGAGGACCAAGAAGAGGTGATGCAGCTCGAGTCCATTCTCTGACACGAAGACAAGGTATTACGAGGTGGTAAGACTATCCGACAATATCTTATCAAGTTTAAAAATTATCCTTTTGAAGATGCTAGATGGATGCAAGGCATACAATTAAAGGATAACCTAAACCTTGGCAATGCTTATAATGATTCCCTAGAGTAAGCAGATGTAAATATGTTTAAATGAACAAAGTTATGGTCTTATAAGACTCTTGTTTTCTTTATTGTTCACAAATGTCAATGTGTGGAGACGATGTCTCTTGAACACCAAGTAGAGCTTGTCACTCTACTATGGAAGATTGATACGGACTAATGCGCAGACATGCTTGCGGCAACTAAAGCTCTCAAGCACCAAATGGACTAGTCATACATTCTGGAACGGTATCGTAGGGTAAAATAGGGATCCTCTATTTGCTAGCAAACGGGCTAATGACTAGTCTTTATCTTCTCTACCTCATAGTAGAGGACAAATATGATTTCAAGAGAGAGAGGTAATGTCATAAAAACTAATATCTAATACTCCCAAATGATTTTCTCATGTTAAACTGTTCATTTAATATGGGGAACTACCAAGGGAGTAAAAGCTAGAATATTGGTAAGGCTGCCATATCGGTTTCTGTCAGGGATCCAAAGGAAGGAAAATAAGGATCCAAAGGGGGGCAGTCTGCAAAAGAGCAATGTGCTTCAATGGGGCTCAAAAGACCAAGGTTCAACCCCATTAAGACTTCCACAGGCTAAAGTTCCTAATTTTAATTATATTGTTCAAAGGCCAAAGTAGGGAAAATATTAGATGGTCATGGGAAGACTAAAACGTCTTCCCACATCCCTAGGAAGGAGGGGGTGAGCCCTTATTGTAGGGTATGAAAGAGAAACACTCTCTCTCTCTCTCTCTCTCTCTCTCTCACACACACACACACACACACACACACACACACACACACACACACACACACACACACACACACACACACACACACACACACACACACACACACACACACACACACACACACACATTAAGTAGTGCTATGAGAACATCCCCCATGAAGGTGAATTTGGGTTAATAAACCTACTAAATGAATTAATCACATATGCCTTCAAGGAATCTAGCTCCCCCTACATCTCCTTCCCCTCCTTTCCTTCATCTTCTCAGGAAGGCTCCTGGTCTAAAATAGCTTGCAAAAATGGGATGTCGAAAAAGTAATTTCTATCAATACTTGGTTAATCAACCACATGTACATCCAATGTTTCCAAACTTACTGCAGACAAACTAATGGTATCCCAATGGGTCTCGCTTGCTCACCTATGTGGTGCAACCTTTACCTCCATGCCTTGGAATATGGCTACTACTTGAAACTACTAGCCACACCATCCTGAGAAAAATTGAAGGATCTAACACTTCCTTTCAGATATTTTGATGACATTCTACTAATTGACTACCATGATCCCCAAGTTCTTCTTTTCCTGTGAAAGAATCTACCCTAATGAACTCACCATAGAAGGGCAAAAAGCAGAGAAAGATGACTTTCTAAACCTCCACCTCTACTTAGAAAATGGAGCCATTAAAAAATCATTGACCAAAAAAGAAGTCCCCTTGGACATCTCCCCCATCAAATACATCCATAGGACCAACAATAGACCTAGTACTTGGGCCCACAAAGTGATCCTCTCCCAAATAAAGCCTATCCTTTATTGCAATAGCAAGACCCTACTAGCTTGTCAAGATATCCGGAATTTGATTAATGCTTTTTGCAAAAATGGGTTTGAAAGAGCAAAGTTATGGCGATTCATCAGGCAATTTCTACTGGGATTCTACCCTTCCCCCTTCGCATGTAAACCTCTTGATATATTGCATCAACTGTCTCTTAACTGGTTGGGCACTAGGACCCCTTT
Source organism: Adiantum capillus-veneris (assembly GCF_014529385.1). Taxonomy (NCBI): domain Eukaryota; kingdom Viridiplantae; phylum Streptophyta; class Polypodiopsida; order Polypodiales; family Pteridaceae; genus Adiantum; species Adiantum capillus-veneris. Next base: position 122,036,665 of record NC_140957.1, on the reverse strand, counting down.
GCATCAACTGTTTCTTAACTGGTTGGGCACTAGGACCCCTAGAGGGGGGCCTAGTGCCCCCCTCTTGACACCCTAGCGTGGGATTAGATGGAGGGTCAAATAGAAGTCTATACAAAAAACTCACCATGCAACGATAAAACTTTTAGGATAGATATTTATCCCCAAAAAAAACCTCGCCACCTCACTTATCCCCTAATAATACCACTCATCTTGGATGAGTGACTTCACCTTTGTCACCTCGGTAGTGGGAGTCATCATGAATTGGTGAAGCCTTGATTGATAGGCCACACCACTCCTCAAGGTGGCTTTCTAAAGCCCCACCCACCCCGTCTGGTTTACAGAGCTAACAACCCACCACTCTGTGGAGCCTATTAAGTGGTGGCCCTCTACCATTCCTTGGGAGTTTAAAGACACCATGGCTTTAAAGGAAGTTTGGGTTTCAAACTCGTTGCAGTAGGAGACATATTACCTACGGGCGTTTGTGCATGATACTCAAACCTGGGAGTTTACAAAAGAATTGCTTAGTCCCTACTCTTACATCCTGCCTACCTTGGACATGCATAGCTCCTCTCAGGTTTTTCCCTCATCTAACTGATATGCTATTGCATGTTGCTCTTAGGGTGGACATCTTTGACACGTGGTGGTTTTCTTTTGACACCTACCTTCCATGGACTAACTTGTTCTTATGTTTTTTGGCTATGATGGTGGCAGGTATAATAGGAGAACCCCTTATTCTAAGCTCTTCATGATCTTGTCTTGGCTTTGGTTGGAACCTCATCTGAATGGATTCATTATGTACTTCAACCCTTTCTTTATATTAATGGATTTCTCTCCCAATGCTTCCCCTCTGTCTATGTTTTGAGTGAGGCCTTGTTGCTTGTCACCTACACACACACACACACACACACACACACACACACACACACACACACACACACACACACACACACACACACACACACACACACACACACACACACACACACACACACACACACACACACTCCAAATCTCCCCCTTTTACACAAAGGGAATATTGGACACATGTCAGGTTCCTAGGCCAGTTGCCCCCAAGTTCCCCTCAAATCCTATTGGATGGCCATAGAGGTGGACCAATGAGAATTAGGCTAGAGTAAATTTAGTCTAATCAATTTAAAAATGCTTGATAAAAGAACCAATATAAATTAAGCTCCCTAGAAGACTATTGGATAGTCTACCAAGTGGTCTAATGAGCATCCAGCAGCCCAATGGCTTGCCTGATTCCTATTGGCCAGAAGACAAAAAGGTCCAATGAGAGTTTAGATGAATTATTAATTTCCTAAAGCTCTCACAAAAGGGGAAAGGGGGACACATGTCACAAGGCTATCAATTATGCTTCTAATTTGTGATTGGCTAAGCTTTATAAGAGCCAATGGGAGGCTAGCATCAGCAATTAGCAAGAGGGGTCGGCCAAGAAGAGAGAGAGGGCTTCATTTTACTCTATCACATTGCCAACCACACACACACAACTCATGTGTACAAGCAGAACTCCATCTCCTTCTCCAAGCATAGAGAAGTAGAGGCTTACACCAACAACTCTTGGATATGGAATGCAAATCCAACCAAGAGCCAAGCTTCAATGGCATGCTCATCTCCTCTACCATGCTAATTACTAAGCTAAGCTGTGCTATTTGAGTGATTATGTGATGAAAATACTTCTTTCTCATAAGATACATCTTCTTTCTCTCAATCTATCCTCATTCCCTGCTAGCTCTCACCATTTTTGAAGGTGTGTGAGGTCTTGGGACTAAGGCTAGGGACACTAGGTGTGTTTTTCAAGCATAATCTGGTGCATGAAGCTTCCATCTTCATGTTGGGGTATAAAGCCCAATGTGGTTGCCCAGGTAAGTGGGCGGGCCGCCAGGTATGTACACATATGCTTTTGTAAAAACCTAATGAACTCAATATGCTCTACACATTACAACAGAGCGAGTTCACCATATCGTCATGCTCTTCTTCTCGCACTCTCTCTCGCGTCGCACTTCCGCTCGTACTCCTTCAACTGGTATCAGAGCTCAGATCGAGGCTCGGGGCAGCATTGCAGGAAGCTAGAGTCACCTACTCAGATTGGAGTGAGATTCGACAGGCAAAGACACGGCCCCAAATCCTGTGGGCAAGCCTGAAGGGCTTGGTGTTATCAGAATTTCATTCTGAGGTCATCTCGGCCACCATTCGGCTTCGACAAAGTTCTGCGCATGCCATTTTCGACTACGTGGTCTTGGCGGGTGCAGATCCGACTCTGCAAATTTGGGGTTTCGGCTTACGACTGCAGGTGCTGAGGATATCGGCACTCCCAGAGTGCTAATTTGTGGCTTTCTACACATCGAAGGACGGCTCACAGTTCTTGGAGGCATGTCACATACGACACGGGCGCATCTACACACAGATTGTAGGCGACATCCACTAGTTCATCAGGTAGCTTGTGTTTGCTGCTTGATATTCCAGATTTCATCCTGACATTGCAGGTACTTCCACATGGGATGTATTGTCAGAGATGATGTATGTCTGTTGACGGTTTGCTGGGTGTGAGTCACGCAGCAAACAACCGCCGCAATGGTTACAGCATACAGTGGGAAATTTGTGGATGTATGGCTTTGTGGGAAGTCTATGTATTGTCAGATTTACTGCAGCCTTTGTTGAGGGTCGAGTGAGGTTTTATTGAGCTGGGGGATTCTCGAATGTTGAGATCCTTTTGGTGATACAGGTCTTGGAGTGATCCCTCGAGCACCCTTAGATAGGTAGCTAGGATGTATTGACTGTGAGTTAGACAGTTGGGATTGCATCTTTGCTTTACTGCCGTTGAGGCATTATCGCAGTCTATGCTTACAGGACAGTGAGACACAGTACAGGTGCAGGACAGGTTTACCCACAGCTTACAGTGTTAGAGAGACAATGTTTTTTGAGCTGTTTTTTGGTCTGTTTTTTAGTACACCACAACCATTTTACAAAGGAGACTCTGCCGAAATTTCTGCAGAATCTGAAGCTTTCTTGGTTCATTTGACAGGTTGATATTGGTTCAGAGGTCAGTTTACAGGGGAAACTCTGCCAAATTTTTCCCAGAAAAGTAAACTAATGTGAAGCGTAGCTATGTCTGGATCACAGGACACTGCTCTTTACAATATCAAGAAGCTGGATGGAACCAATTTCCCATTGTGGAAGAAGCAGATTTGGCACGTGTTGGTACAAAAGAAGCAGATAAAACCTATAAAGCTCAAGGGGATAAAACTAGAAGATATGGACGAAGATAAATGGAGCGAAATGGATGAATTGGCACTTTCTACCATTATGCTGACTTTGGCAGAAAGCGTTTACTTCAATGTAGCAGACGAGATGTCGGCTTATGAAGCATGGACAAAGCTGAGTGATCTTTATGAGAAGCAGAGTGTAGCTTCACATGTATAGTGGCTTAAGAAGCTTGTTGACTTGAAGATGAAAGAAGGGACACCTATGTCCAATCATCTGAATGAATTCAACACCATCTACAATCAGTTGTTAGCTCAAGGTGTCAAGTTTGATGAACCTGTTAGAGCTATGTTCCTGTTGATCACATTGCCGGAAAGTTGGGACACTTTTTGCACAGCTTTGAGTAATTCTGCACCTCCAGATGGTTTGACCATATAAGGTGTAGAAGGCAGTCTGCTTACTGAAGAAACCAACAGAAAGACAATGGACAAAGGCAAAGGAACAACCTTAGTTGTCAGGGGAAGGACCAAAGAAAAGTACAAAGGTGGAAAGAGGAATCAGTCTCGTAGCAAGTCCCGCAGTGCTAAAGGCAAGAGTGACATAGAATGCTACCATTGTGGCAAGAAGGGTCACATGAAAAGAGATTGCAGAGAATGGAAAGCAGAAAAAGGCAAAGAGAAAGCTGAAGACCATGGTGAGAAGAACAAGTGCTCAGTGAAGATTCAAGAAATAAATGTGACAAACACTGTTGCAGAGGATGACAGTCTAGTGTCAGGAGACATTTACTTCTTGAAGAATACAATGGACTCAGCTCTTCTTATAGCATCTGATGGACATGCACTGAGTGACTGGATTATAGACTCAGGGGCATCACTTCATGTGTCTCCAAACAAGGAGTGGTTTGCCTCTTATGTGACCACTAAAGATCATGTTCGGCTAGGCAATGGGCAGACATGTGAGATCTTAGGTGTTGGAGATGTTCAATTGAAGTTTCAGAATGGCTCTTCTTTCACGCTGAAAAATGTGAGACATGTTCCTACAATTACAAAGAGCTTGATCAGCACATGTTTACTTGATGATGCTGGCTACGTCACCACTTTTGGACAAAACATGTGGAAGATATCCAAGGGTTCTATGACAATAGCACATGGAGTAAAGTCTGGAGGACTTTACATGATTTATGTATCAAATGTCTCTAAAAATGTAATCAATGTAACCGAGCAGCCGAACGTTTCTTTGTGGCATAGCCGGTTAGGACATATGTCCAAGAAGGGAATGGAAATCTTGTCTCGTTCTGGTCATTTGCCTAGCTTTTCATTTAATGATTTTGAATTCTGTGAACATTGTCTGTATGGTAAGCAAACACAGCAGCCACATAAGCATAGAAGCAATAGAAGAGATACACAATTGGCACTTGTTCATAGTGATTTGTGTGGACCTATGCCTAACCTATCTCTAGGGGAAGCTTCTTACTTTACGACATTTATAGATGATTACTCGAGGAAAGTATGGGTTTACTTTCTCAAGCACAAGGATGAAGCGTTTAGTGTTTTCAAAACGTTTGTGACACTTGTGGGAATCAGCGTGGCAAGAAGCTTAAATGCTTACTCACTGACAATGGTGGAGAGTATGTTTCAAAGGCCTTTCAGGACTTTTGTGAGTCAAAAGGTATAAAACCTGAACTTACCGCTTCTTACAATCCTCCTCAAAATGGTGTTGCTGAGAGGATGAATAGGACCATACAAGAGAAGGTCAGAAGTATGTTGTCTAATGCACAACTGCCAAATGGGTTTTGGGCTGAAGCTGTATCATCAGCTGTTTAGCTTATAAATAGGTGTTACGAGACTAGGCACCCTCCTGTTGTAGTGGTTAGCTGCAATTGGGATAGCTGGGCGTAATGGTTAATTATGTGCTGTCTATTTATTTTACTAATTGAGTAGATGATGATTTTTTAGAGTGGAATGCGGGGAGTTGACGAAGAGGCGACGGCAATTACTCTTGGCCATTTTATATTTGCACAGTATCTTATAACATCATTTCAATAAGCCACTATGGCTCTGTAAATAGTTGTAGTGAGAACTCCCCTTATGGGTCATGCAAGAACTAATGAGCTTCACTCATTCGCAAAAGTAAAGTGGTTGTAAAAAGAGGGGCCTCAATTTTTGGCACCTTAAACTCAAAATAATATATTAAATACCAACTCCACAAGAGAGGTGCCGTGGAGTTTGGGGCTAGATTTAGGCCTTTCTCTTGCAGATTCTCTTCTCTACTCTCTTAAGCTATGGTTATTTTGATGTGTACTCTCTAATCTAGTCTCCATCTCTTACACATCTCTTACACTCTCTTACAAGCATGTCTATGTCAATTCTATGTTTACTGTGTGTGTGTGTGTCATAGTCTAGGTGAGTGTGTGTGCTTGGAAATTGGAAGAAGAGGTGGACAGTTTGATGGTGAGGGCTTGAAAGCTTGTGTTGAATATTCTAAGTGGTCGATCTCCCCCTCTTCTCCCAACAGTGGTATCAGAGCAAAGGTTTCGTTTTAGGAGGAGTATTTATGTGAGCATGAAGGCTCGATTTTGGCAGTCAAGAAGATATCATCAAGAAATTCGAGGTAAATTTAAAGTTGTTATGTAAATTTTTTCTATTAAGATCAAGATTGCATAATAAAAGCAAGATCGAGGAAATGTTTCATGATGATGCTCGCCAAAGAGATTTGCCATAGCCGTTTTAGACGAGCTTACACAGAGAACTCATTTTATCGATGCTTGGTGAATTTCACTGCATGCAAAACATGTCTGGTATGATTCTCAAAAGGTAAAATTATGCTTTCGTTATTTATAATGGTACAACCATTGCCTATTTTGACATTTTGGGAAGTAAAATTATAAAAAAAATAAAATAAATAGAGAGCTTATAACCTTGTGAATATATCTTAGCTAACTTGAATCGATGAGAAATTTAAAATAGAGGATATTGAAAATACAATTTTGCGAGAAGTTTGCAAGAAAAAAAAATAGTACTAATATATATATCAAATTAAAATATGGGTTATGCTCTAGCGCATGAAAGGCATTTTAGGGATTCAAGATAGAGTGAGACAAAAAAAAGGCTTAAATTTCATTGGTAAAATAATGAAGAAAAAAATTACGGAGAACATTGTAGTGCTAAATTGACACATCTCTGATTGAAAAATTGAGAAGAAGACAAATCATGACACATGGCTATAGGTAGTAAAATAACTAAAGCCCTGTTATTGCTTTTGCTCTCATCATGGCGAGCAAGCCTTGATGGAGAGTGCATGACTCTCCTCATAATAACCGACTAGGTGTCTATGAGAGAGAGAGACAGAGAGAGAGAGAGTATTTCTTGATGCTGGCTGAGCCTTGGAAATTGGGACTCAAACGCCACCTTGGGATTTGTGCCAACCCCTCATGGCACCATGAGCCATCCACAGTTCCTTGGATGCTGGTTCCTGAGCCGGATATGCACAACAAACAAGGCTTTCTAGCCTTGCCTTGCCCACGCTACCTCCCTCCATCTTTGTTCAGCTATCGGCATCGCCAACCTGCTCTGAGCTGTAGTACTTTGGTGGCCCAAGCCTCGCAAGGTGTCTGTTTCTGGCCATCATTCGCGTACGGCCCTGCTGGCGCATCATCTCCCTCAATCCGACTTTGCTGCAGCGTTTTACTGCTCGCTGTCGACATGCATGCATTCCTTTCTTTTTTTAACTTCAAAAACAATGTGTGCATTGTGTGGCTTCAAGTTAACTGACCGCTCAATGGGATTTTAGTCCTCAAGGTGCAGTCACCCCCCTCGAGATCACGGTCGGTTGCATGCCCAAAACCTTGGGCATCCCTTCATTTCCAAAGCCTCTAAGTCTGCAGTCACCCCTCCTTGAATTCATGGTAGTGTTCGAGAAACATGTGGTCCTAATATCATTTCATTTTTAATTTTGAAAATGTCGATTGAGGACAAGGGAAGAAGGAGAAATTCCGCCCCAAAATAGAGAAAAAAAGTCTATAAACCCAAAAAAACTATAAACCCTAATTTTCTAAAATTTCCTCTTGAAAAATTCAAGAAAAGGAATTTTGTATGTTTACAAAAATGATATTTTCGAACACTGTTGACCACCCACTTGGTACTCAAGGCTCAAATCCGACAACCTGACCACCAACAATCAAATCTCTGTATTGAAGTCAATTCATGAACGAAGAGCTTGCAATAACATGAATTATTTTATTTTTAGTTTTGATGTCAATTTTAAACAGGTATCCTAAAAGTCTATGCCGAATTTTGGTAATGTATCTCTTCTTTTATTTTTCATTAACCATTGTTACTTCACTCTATACTTGTTTGTATCTCATTCATTTATAAGCTGATGCAATATATTCATTGATTCCTATATTCACGATTTTATGAGTTTTCTCTTCGCATGTCTATGGAAGCTATCCAAGACAAGGGATAAGAAACTTGATTGTTGTGAAACTAATCACGTTCCATGACGGATGTACATCGGTGAATATAATTTGTAAGTTCTCTCCCTTCTATTTTTTTTAGAACAAATTTGCAAATATTAATTCATGGTAATAATTAGTTTGCTATCATTTATGCATCATTACTTGGCAATTATGATTCATCATTGATAAGTCCATATTATATGTGTTTCAATCTTCATACTACTAATCATGGCACAAAGGCCATTTTTAGTTCTAATGTTGACAGATCACAAATACAATCACCTGTAAGTACAAAATTCGCTCGAGAATTGTGAGCTGGTTTACATTCTTTTCAAAAAAAAAATGAATGCCAACTCATTAAGTTGCTAAAATGACATCATTACTTTATTTACTACTAGTATGCTAACTCTATTTCTACATAGAACCATATCTATATAACAAAATACACCAATTTCTTCATAATAACATTTACTTATTTGATAGACAAGTGAAGTTTAACAAGTTGATATGGTATTGCATATCTTGTAGCTCTGGGCTTACTAGCCCTAGCAGGTACTAAATTCTTGGTAAAGTTTTCTATTCAGATAATCACACTTGTGGCCACCTTCTATGCCACCTTCTATGGTTGTAATGCAGGATATGCTGTGCATGAGGACTCTTAAGATCTTGTGCATTCTTCGTGTCCTCAGCTCATGCTTGGATACTCACTATATTTTGGATCATGGTGTTTATTTCAACAAGAAGCCTAACCTTGTAATGTATTTTAATAGTTAATTACCTTCACACAGGCACATTCACAATGCATTTCACATTAGTCTCTTACGACCATTTCAGAGGACCCCTACCAACACACCACATTTATGAAGACCCACCTTCACTTCTATACCAAGAAGAGCACCTTATCCCTGACCAAATAGTTCAACATGAGACCACCACTACACGTACTGGAATGGTTCATAACCATTATCTTTTAACTTTCAAGGGCCACCCTAGAGAGGATGCCAAATGGATGCCTGAAAATTTTGTTCGCAACTTTCCCGACCTTCTCCACACTTTCCATCACTCACGGTCCAATTGATTTCTCTATTGAGCAACTGAGGACAGTTGCTATCCCTGGTGGGAGGGATGTTACGAGACTGGGCACCCTCCTGTTGTAGTGGTTAGCTGCAATTGGGATAGCTGGGCGTAATGATTAATCATGTGCTGTCTATTTATTTTACTAATTGAGTTGATGATGATTTTTTAGAGTGGAATGCGGGGAGTTGACGAAGAGGCAACGACAACTACTCTTGGCCATTTTATATTTGCACAGTATCTTAGAACATCATTTCAATAAGCCACTATGGCTCTGTAAATATTTGTAGTGGGAACTCCCCTTATGGGTCATGCAAGAACTAATGAGGACGAAGAGGCGAAGGCAATTACTCTTGGCCATTTTATATTTGCACAGTATCTTAGAACATCATTTCAATAAGCCACTATGGCTCTGTAAATAGTTGTAGTGGGAACTCCCCTTATGGGTCATGCAAGAACTAATGAGCTTCACTCATTTGCAAAGTAAAGTGGTTGTTAAAAGAGGGGCCTCAATTTTTGGCACCTTAAACTCAAAATAATATATTAAATACCAACTCCACAAGAGAGATGCCGTGGAGTTTGGGGATAGATTTAGGCCTTTCTCTTGCAGATTCTCTTCTCTACTCTCTTAAGCTATGGTTATTTTGCTGTGTACTCTCTAATATAGTCTCCATCTCTTACACATCTCTTACGCTCTCTTACAAGCATGTCTATGTCAATTCTATGTTTACTATGTGTGTGTGTGTCATAATCTAGGTGAGTGTGTGTGCTTGGAAATTGGAAGAAGAGGTGGACAATTTGATGGTGAGGGCTTGAAAGCTTGTGTGCTCTGATACCACTGTTGGGAGAAGAGTGGGAGATCGACCACTTAGAATATTCAACACAAGCTTTCAAGCCCTCACCATCAAACTGTCCACCTCTTCTTCCAATTTCCAAGCACACACACTCACCTAGACTATGACACACACACACACAGTAAACATAGAATTGACATAGACATGCTTGTAAGAGAGTGTAAGAGATGTGTAAGAGATGGAGACTAGATTAGAGAGTACACATCAAAATAACCATAGCTTAAGAGAGTAGAGAAGAGAATCTGCAAGAGAAAGGCTTAAATCTAGCCCCAAACTCCACGGCACCTCTCTTGTGGAGTTGGTATTTAATATATTATTTTGAGTTTAAGGTGCCAAAAATTGAGGCCCCTCTTTTTACAACCACTTTACTTTTGCGAATGAGTGAAGCTCATTAGTTCTTGCATGACCCATAAGGGGAGTTCTCACTACAACTATTTACAGAGCCATAGTGGCTTATTGAAATGATGTTCTAAGATATTGTGCAAATATAAAATGGCCAAGAGTAATTGCCGTCGCCTCTTTGTCAACTCCCCGCATTCCACTCTAAAAAAATCATCATCAACTCCCCGCATTCCACTCTAAAAAATCATCATCAACTCAATTAGTAAAATAAATAGACGCACATAATTAACCATTACGCCCAGCTATTCCAATTGCAGCTAACCACTACAACAGGAGGGTGCCCAGTCTCGTAACAATAGATCTCCTAGCAAGGTTTTGCAGAAGGATTCAGTGGCAGAGATGGTATGGTCAGGCAAGGTTCCCTCATACAAGCATCTCAGAGTCTTTGGCTGTGAGGCATATACTCACGTTCCAAAGGAATTTAGGAACAAACATGAGCCAAAGAGTAGAAAGTGCATCTTTCTAGGCTATGGTAATTCTGGTGAGATGGGGTACAGACTTTGGGATCCCGAATCCAGAAAGGTTATCCGCAGCAATGATGTTCACTTTAATGAAGCCAAATATCATTCTAAACCAGAGAGGGTTGAGGAGATTAGAAGAGTTGTCTTCCAAGAAGATGGACCTGCACGTGCAAGACAAAATGTCAGGGCTCAAGAGGAGCAAGACAAGATAGAGTGGAACCACAGGTTGTGGCTGAGCCTGAGCCACCTATTTTGCATAAATCTGGACGTATCACGCGACCTCCTGGTCGGTTTGTTCCATCTATGAACTATGTCATGTTGACTAATTGCAATGAGCCTTCATGTTACAAGGAAGCAGTGCAAATGAAGGACTCCGGGAATTGGCAATTGGCCATGCAGTCAGAGATGATAGCTCTGCATAAAAATCAGACATGGAAGCTAGTTAAATTACCACAGGGCAAAAAGGCTCTACCTTGTAAATGGGTTTACAGGTATAAGATCACCGCTCATGATAGTCAGCCAAAGTACAAAGCAAGGCTTGTTGCCAAGGGCTTTAAGCAAGAACAAGGCATTGACTTTGATGAAGTCTTCTCTCCGGTGGTCAAGATGACTACATTGAGATGCTTTCTTGCATTGGTTAACATATTAGATTTGGTGTTGCACCAAATGGATGTCAAGACAGAGTTCCTGAATGGTGATTTAGATGTGGAAATTTACATGCAGCAGCCAGAAGGGTTTGTTGAGAAAGGCAAGGAAGATTTGGTATGCCAGTTGTTAAAAAGTCTTTATGGCTTAAAACAATCACCGAGGGCATGGTACCATAAGTTCCACAAGTTTATGCTTTCTCAAGGCTACAAACGTAGTGAGTTCGATCACTGTCTATATACAAAGAAGGCTAAGGATGGCAGTTGGCTGATCCTTATTTTGTAAGTGGATGACATGTTGATTGCTGGCAAGCACTTGGAAGAAATTTCAGCTTTGAAGTCAAAGATGGTAAAATTGTTTGACATGAAAGACATGAGTGAGGCAAGTCATATACTTGGTATGCGCATTGAGAGAGACACATCAAAGAAGTTGATTTGGTTATCTCAAACAGAGTATATTGACAAGGTTTTGCAACGTTTCAATATGGAGAAGGGAAAGGCATTGAGTGTTCCATTGCCACCATATGTGAAACTTAGCAAACAAGATTGTCCTGTGTTTGAGGAAGAACAGGTTGAAATGGATAAGATTCCATATGCGTCTGCAGTGGGTAGTTTGATGGATGCAATGATTGCTACTTGCCCAGACATTGCATTTGCAGTGGGAGTAGTAAGTCGATACATGTCAAACCCAGGCAAGAAACATTGGGAGGCAGTGAAAGGAATATTGAGATACCTGAAAGCTACAAAGAGTATGCGTATATGCTATGGGAGTCAGGAGCTAAGTGTAAAGGGTTTTACAGACTCAGATTATGCAGGTGACTTAGACAACCGAAGGTCTACGTCAATGTATGTCTTTACATTGGCTGGTGGAGCAGTATCATGGCGTTGTAGATTACAAGATTGTGTTACTCAGTCTACTACAGAGGCTGAATATGTTGCAGCATCAGAGGCATGCAAAGAATCAATTTGGCTTAATCGACTAGTAACAGATTTGGAAATCAAAGAAGAGATGCCTGTGTTATATTGTGATAGTCAGAGTGCTATACAATTGGCTCGCAATCCAGTTTACCACTCAAAGACAAAGCATGTGGATGTGAAGTATCATTTCATCAGGGAAATGCTCGAGGATAAGCAAATTCAGCTTGTCAAAGTTCACACCACAGAAAATCCTGCTGATCTACTTACAAAAGGACTTCCCTTAGAGAGCTTTGCGCATTTTCGCAAGCAGTTAGGTGTAGGGTAGTACATCACTTCTCTACATCTCTTGTATATTAGCTTGTATAGTAGCTTCTCTCACACTTAAAGCACCACATTGGACTTTAAGTGGGAGGTTGTTGGGGTATAAAGCCCAATGTGGTCGCCCAGGTAAGTGGGTGGGCCGCCAGGTATGTACACATATTCTTTTGTAAAAACCTAATAAGAACTCACTATGCTCTACACATTACAACAGAGCGAGTTCACCATATCGTCATGCTCTTCTTCTCGCACTCTCTCTCGCGTCGCACTTCCGCTCGTACTCCTTCACTTCATTGCACCAACGAGTTTTATGAAGGAACACAAGAATTGTAGTGTACAAAAATCTCCTTTGATGGAAGAAGCTATAATACAAAGCCTTTATGGAGGGGGGACCGGCTCCATGTAAATCCGGTCCTCAACTATTGTCAATTGTTCTATTTCTCTCTCTCTTTTCAAGTATTGTGAATGCCAAATTAGCTAGGTGTAAATTGCTAGGTTGCTTTTCTCAAATTAAGTACTGTCTCTATGCTCGTTAGGAACTTGTTCTTAATCAAATGCTCACTATGTTATCAATTTCCACTACATACAAGTTACTAGTGCATTAATTGTTACAAAAGCCTTCTACATTGGGTGGCTTCTTCACTTATGACAACAATATTTTTGGTCGTACAGTCATCTTGGGCAACATAAGATACTAGTCATACTTGAAGTTGCTCAAGCCACAAGGTTTCCATTGATGCAAACGGCTGAAGACTGTTACAACATTAGGAAAGGACCAAAAACTCCAAAAAATGAAGACCCGTCATGTCAAGGAAAACATGGACGCGGAGGGGGGGGAGTGTTAACCACTGAACACGGGAAAAGCCCAATTTTGTATTATTTATTTTGACAAACTCATTGTAATTATTTTTTGGGACTCAATCAAGTTTCCAGATTGTAATATACTAATTATGCGGATTAGCCGAATCCATGGTAGAAAGTAGAAGGTAATTCTGATAAGTTAGAGCCTCCAAGGCTGAGGTATTAAAGCCAATTTTTGTAACCCTAAGGGACACTTTTGAATTAATCATCTTTTGAGCTCAACTAAGCATCCCATGAGTTTTGTGTGAGAGAGGGAGTGATCTTCTTCTACTCTCTATGCGCGCTATGAAAGCTACATTGCAAAGGCCACTACACCATTGTGTTAGCAACGGTGAGAGCTACACGTCAACGCCAAGCTTGCACGATTTTGGTCTCTTCTCAAGGAGCTCTCCCACGAGCTTCAAGCTGAGTTTTCTCTCTAGCCGTGCATTTGTTTTGAGATTGCTATATGCCATTGTGTTTACATCAAGTAGAACTACACATTAGGCCTAAACACGTTGAGAAGAGGTGACCTGTGATTTTTGGCATGTCTTCATACGTGTTTTCTGCACCAAGTGTTTACAGGTAGCGTGTTGGGTTAGAGACTTTAGGGTAGTGTCATCTAGGTGTGTAGAGGTCATTCCATGAGTTTCGTGACGAATTGACAACATTAGGCCTTGTTTCAGAGAGCCTGCCATCGTAGGTAAGATAGCGGTTATGCATACATAGTGTGCTTTGAGTTGATATTCCTTGTTAGTGATTGTTCGTAGAAGGTCGAGTAGATGATTGACACCCATCTATTTGTTTTGGTGCGCCTACGGGTCAAGCTCCGTCCTTGGTTGACATCTTGTTTGTTGGCCTATTTCTCACTTCACTAGCAACTACGAAAAGCGTATCTGCCCGACAACAATGTACATGAAGAGAATGTGGTTTCTCACCTTGACAAGCATGTCAATGAGGATTGTGTGGTTGATAAGCCCTTTGAACACGTGAGGAAAGAGAGGGATTTGATTTGGAAGAGACAATGCATGAGGAGGATGCCCAAAAATGGTTTTGGATCACTATATGACTCATGATGATGGTATACATCCATGATTTGACGACGTTGAAAGGGACAAAAATTCCAAGGTATGATTGATACCGTTGTAGTTGGCATGATTGAAAGTAGTGAAGCTAGTGGCAGGGGCTCTTACATGAGGCATATGTGCTATCAGTAGAGAAGTTTGGTGTTGTTAATTGGTATTCTTTGTGACTAGTTATATCCCTTAATATTAGCCTTTTCTAGTCAATATGAAAGTCTTAATTAGATTTGGAGAAGGTATTGTCAGGTTTGATACTAATTATTTTCTTGATGTGAAATACCATGTAATTTTGCATAAGAAGCATGCAATGGATGAGGCCAAGCAAGTAGGGCCTTGCTAACTTAGTGACTGAATTTTCATGATGTAAAATTTACTCTCAATGAGACACTTGATGAGAATTATAGGTGCTTGATGTGCAAATGTAATAATACTATGTGAACATGATGTGGTTATGCACATTGCTTTCTTCTTGTTAAGCATTGTGGCATATTTTTGGTACTATGGAAGGATCATGGAGCTCATTCAAAGAGACTTGTATCTCATATTATTGTTTATCTTGGTCATTAGAAATGGATCTAGATGGACAGTGGCAATCCCTTATTATGGCTACTATTGAGCATATATGCTCTAGAAGATATGGGGTTCACAAACCCCATCTTTTAATGTATTGTACATAATATGTGTATGTAGGTATGTTATGAATTTTTGGATGTAATATCATGGACTCAAAACTATTTTGTAAATTGAATGCACATGCAAGGAAAGTTGCCTAGATTGGCAACATTAATGCATACGCCCAAACCTTA
Organism: Adiantum capillus-veneris; assembly: GCF_014529385.1. NCBI lineage: Eukaryota > Viridiplantae > Streptophyta > Polypodiopsida > Polypodiales > Pteridaceae > Adiantum > Adiantum capillus-veneris. The sequence goes on along the minus strand of NC_140957.1, from coordinate 122,021,588 downwards.
CAAATTGCATTATCTATATAAGTGCTAAAGTAAGCTACATCCTCTATTGACTTGGTAAGCACATGTCCACATACATTCAAATGCACTAGGCATTTCTCAAGCTTCTTCGTGCCTAACAAAGTGGTATGAGTTGATCTAACATCCTTACTATAAACATGAACCAGGGAGCTCAGAAAGTCATGTGTTGGCTTTCTGTGAGTACGCAAGACAATATGATTGGGCACATACAAGATGCTCAAACCCCTAAGGAGGCTTGGGTTACCTTGCTATCTTTGGATGCAACCAACATAAAAGCAAGGAAGCTACAATTGAAGAGTTCATTGAATATAGTGAAGAAGAAAAATCTCTCTATCAATGAATATTCATCAAAGGTAAAGAACATATGTGAGACCCTTGCATCAATTGGTGCTATAGAAATGATGATGATAAGGTGGAAGTATGTCAATGAGGTTTGGGTTTATATACAAACAATTTATACATCTTTGAGAGAAATTTCCACATTGATAGATTTAGTGTCCTTTTGCTGAATGTGGATCACACGACACAAGCAAATTGGTAATATGAATCTACAACTACTGAAGACACTTCAAACTAAGAAGATGGTTACAAGTTTGCCAACATTTAAAGTTGTTGAAATCTAGCAAATTTTTGAAGCTTTTCAGTTAGGAAAGCGAGCAAAATCATCCTTTCTTCATGATAAGCATGTAAGCAGGCATGTATTGGAATTATTAAATTCAAATGTATGTGGTGCGATAAAGACTATGTCTATGGGTGGATGTAGGTATTATGTGAGCTTCATTGATGACCATATGAGGAGATATAGATCTATTTCATGAAGCATAAAAGTGAGATGTTTATACACTTCAAAATTTTAAGGCTATGGTTGAAAATTAGATTGAGAAACTTGTAAAGTACCTAAGGTTAGATGAAGGGAAAGAATACTTCTCAGATAAAATGAATAGTTTTTTTCTAAATGCATGAAATTTTGAGGTAGTTTTCATGCAGGTATGCAGGTGTTGTTGAATAGAAGAACATGCACATAACAAAAGTTTCTAGAGCAATGATGAATGAGAAGAACATTCTTTATCGTTATTGGATTGAGGCTATTGCTATAGGTGTTTACATTGAGAATAAGACCCCTACTATTGTAGGTCATGATACGATAGTTGAAGAGAATTTCAATGGTGAAAACGTGACGTACCAAGTTTCAAAGTGTTTAGTTGTAATGCTTATGTGCATGTTCTAGATGAGTTGAGAAGCAAACTTGACCCAAAGGCAGAAATATGTGTGTTCATTGGTTATTCCCTTGAGTAGAAAAGGTATAAATCTTACAATCCTATCATAGGTAAAGTGAGGGTGAGCAAAGATGTTGTTTTTCATGAAATAGCAAGTCGGTATGTTGATGTGAGGGATGATTTAAGGGTTGATGTAAAAGAAAATGTGGCTGTAAAAAATATAGGCGTGTAATCATAGGTTTTAAGTGGTTTGCAAGGGTTTCTTTGCTTAGTGCAAGTTATGGTAAGAAGCCATAGAGTGGTAGGTTGCGTGAAAGTGTGAAACCTGCTAGGTCATCAAATATATCATAAAAAGGAAAGAAAAAAGTTGATGATGCCTTGAAGCTTCCAAATTTGAGTGTAGATCATGATGATGGTGATAGCAATGGTTTTGAGCATAGTTTAGATTAGGAGTTTTTGATATACCTTTTGTGAAGACTATCGGTGTAAGAAGAATGCAAGCCAGGAATAAGACACCTGGAAGTGATCCTAGACCACGTAGATATCAGAGAGTAAGAAGTCCAATGGAAAGATTGACTTATGGTAGTTATGTGGCTCGCCATTGTGCATAAATCACAAAGATTACAAAGGAGGTAGAACCCACTTGGTTTGAGGATGGTATCAAGGATGCAAAATTACACAGATTACAAAGGAGGTAGAACCCACTTGATTTGAGGATATTATTAAGGATGAAATATGGTGGCAAGTTATGGATGAGGGATGGTTGCCCTTGATGCAAATGGAACATGGGAGTTGGTGCCATTGCTAGAGGGAAAGAAGGCAATTGGATATAAGTGGGTTTACAAATAATGGAGATTTGAAAAACAATAACAAAAGAGCAAGAGAAAATTAGTCACCCCCTCTCTTTTGAGAGTTATGCACTGGTGTCAATGTCAATGACATTGTTGTTGTATTTCCAATGTGGGAGACTATCATACCATCGAGCTTTATATTCATATCAAAGTGCCGTTGTGGGATTTGTCGCCAAAAAGTTGTACTTGTGAAGAGATCCTTACTTGAGCTTAGGCCCTACAAGATTTTGAAATAATGAGTGTTCTCTGTGAATACAAATAACACAGAGAGAGAGAGTGCACTATGGGGTTTGATAATGTTAGCAACTAGCAGTGATGGCAATGGCAATGATGTGCTACAATGTTGGCACTATTCGGTGGTGGATTTGGTGTCCGACGATGACGATAGCTCATGGCTGATGATGGCTGTGGTCAACGGTGTTGCATGCTATGGCTAGTAGCAGCGGTTGCCAATGGTTATGGTCGCTGGCAAGCCCATATGGGGGAAGGAGCAGCTCCAAACAAGTTGTGCTGGATGGGGGGGTGTTTTGACCCCCCCCCCGCCCCCCAAAAGCATGAGCCATGACAAGCTTGGGACCAAGGGTGAGAGGAGGCAAAGATTGAATGCAAGAGGGAATGCGGATGGAACTTGAGAAAGTGAAAGAGATTCATATTCACTTATGCATTTATCATGTTTTGAAAGGACCTAAACGAGTACACCATACGAAGGTGCACCCAATCTGATGAAGCTTTTCATTTCCTAGACTCACCCTTCACTTATGCATTTATCATGTTTTGAAAGGAAATTTTTTTTTTCTGAAAATTGTGGAGACCTAATGGCTCCTACTTGCTCACTTAAAAAAAAGGCTAGGTGCGAAGTTTCCCTCCTAGGTATGTTGGTTTTGCACCTCTGCACTTAACTACCGCGTTTGACTTGTTGCCCCCCCCCCCCCCCCCCCCCCCCCCCCCCCCAACATACACACACACACACACACACACACATACACCACCTTCCTCTAACAACCCATGTATATCTATCTGATAATGGGTTCTCTCAATGATGTGCAACAATTTGCTCGTCCCCTTCCTCCCCACACAATGCCGACCTCCAACAATCACTACCTAGCAATCTGCTCGTGGATTCTCTCACCTCGAGAGTAATCTCCCTTGTGAATTCTCTCACCCATGTCAACATCTTCGGCAAGGCCATAGGTTCGGAGGTAAGTATGAGAGAGAGAGAGAGAGAGAGAGAGAGAGAGAGAGAGCTGTCTTCCGCACTAGACCACAAGTTGCCAATTTCATTCCCGGGCGAGTATAAGAGAGAGACAGAGAGCGCTCCAATTACTTCGAGAGAAAACTGCAACTATATACATTTTTTTAAAAGGTGGATTTGATTCCCATTAAAAATGCATTTTGTAAAATCTGATACCCCCTAAGCTAGTGAAGAGAATGTAAAATTTTCACTCAAATTTCTAGCGATCTGATTGGGGCATGGAGGATATGGTGCCCACCCAAGCTCTTAAGGTTTAGAGAGAGTTAGAGAGAGAGAGAGAGAGAAAGAGAGCGAGCGAGCGAGCGAGCGAGCACAGCAAGAGCTATGGCGACCCAAGTGCCTGCGAGGTCCGCTCTTGCGTCGAATTGGGCAGGTTTGCGACGTGGAGAGACAAATGCTACTCAGCAAGTCTCTTGCTCTGCGATCCTCTCCTCACCATCCAGATTTGAGGTCCGCATGATGGCTGTCTCTGTGGAAAAGAAGTTCGTCACTAAGAAGTCTGAGGAGGTCTTTACTGCTGCAAAGGTAGTCTCACTGTCTGAATGATGTGTGTGTGTCTGATATGATAAGAAATTTTAATGTTGTTATAGCAATCCAGAGAGAGAGAGAGAGAGAGAGAGAGAGAGAGAGAGGTGTCTGATATAGCACAGGTTTCCGCAGTGATTTAGTCTTTAGCTCAAATGACCTATGTCTGATGTGATAAAATGGAATCTACTGAGCTGAGGCATTGCTCTTTCTCTTGAAAATATGGGCAGTTTGAACTCCACTCCCTTGTACGGCATTTGTGATGATTGTGTCTGTTCAAAGTGCCAATTTTGTGAGTGTTCTTGGCAGAACGCATTGATCCTTTCTTGGTTTCCTATTGAAGATGTGGTCTGGGTAGGATAATTAGGCAAGGTGTGAATGCATGGGCGCATATAAAGTTTTCCCTTGTCTGAATTTGCAGGAACTTATGCCTGGCGGTGTTAATTCTCCTGTCAGAGCTTTCAAGTCAGTTGGAGGCCAACCTATTGTCTTCGACAGAGTGAAGGGTTGCAGGGCATGGGATGTAGATGGAAACGAGTATGTGGACTATGTGGGAACATGGGGTCCGGCAATTATTGGCCACTCTGATGATGAGGTAGATAAGGCTTTCTTCTCATGTCTTTTGTACTGCATAGGGTATGTGAGTGAGCTTGTGCCCATCTTGTGAGTATGTCAGTTTTTTGTGTTTGTATTGTCAGCATTGCAAGTGCATCTTGTCTCTTTATTGGAGTCTTCCTTTGCGAGCATGTTTTGAGTTTAATGCTTCAAGAGTTTATGAACAGGTAAATGCAGCGCTTGTTGAAGCTCTGAAAAAGGGCACAAGCTTTGGTGCTCCGTGTGTGCTGGAGAACGACCTTGCAGAAATGGTGATTGAAGCTGTTCCCAGCATTGAAATGGTCCGTTTTGTTAATTCAGGGACTGAAGCGTGCATGGGGATGCTGCGATTGGCGAGGGCATACACGGGGCGAGAGAAAATTGTCAAGTTTGAAGGTTGCTACCATGGCCATGCTAACTCTTTTCTGGTTAAGGCTGGGAGTGGTGTAGCCACACTTGGACTACCAGACTCCCCTGGTGTACCTAAAGCAGCAACTGCGGACACGCTAACGGCTTCCTACAATGACTTAGACGCTGTCAAGGAGCTATTTGCAAGCAACAAAGGGAAAATTGCTGCCGTTATTCTGGAACCAGTGGTGGGAAATGCTGGTTTCATAGTGCCAAAGAAGGAGTTTCTTGAAGGGCTTCGAGAGCTCACGAAAGCTGAAGGTGCTTTGCTTGTATTCGATGAGGTGATGACAGGTTTTCGTCTTGCATATGGAGGTGCACAAGAGTACTTTGGCATTACGCCTGACCTCACAACTCTAGGGAAGATCATAGGGGGTGGGCTGCCTGTGGGAGCATATGGTGGAAGGAAAGAAATAATGCAAATGGTTGCCCCTGCTGGGCCTATGTACCAAGCAGGTACTTTGAGTGGCAATCCGTTGGCAATGACTGCCGGGATTATGACCTTGAAGCGACTGAAACAAGTAGGGACATATGAGTATCTGGATAACATCACAGGGAAGTTAATTGCAGGAATTCTAGAGGTGGGGCGTGAGGCGGGGCATGAGCTTTGTGGCGGTCACATCCGTGGCATGTTTGGCTTTTTTTTCACGGCAGGTCCTGTCTACAACTTTGCAGATGCCAAGAAGAGCGACACTGGCAAATTTGCTAAGTTCCACAGAGGCATGCTGGAGAGGGGAGTGTACTTAGCTCCTTCTCAATACGAGGCTGGCTTCACTGGACTGGCCCATAAAGAAGATGATATCAAGTTTACCATTGCTGCTGCCAAGGAAGTTTTCCAGAGTATATGAAAAGTTTATTATAGCAGTGCTTTTTTGTAGAGTATAGAGAGAAGAGGCAATTAATTCTTTTCTGAGTATATATATGTGTCTTGACACATCCATTTTGAAAAGGATAAGTCGTTTCATGGCATGGAAGCTGGTTTGTGTCTGGTTTTTTTGAATATGTCAGTACCTCCTATCTGTGTGGCTATTTTCCATTTTGAAATATAAGAGCAGTGGCTCGAGCTATTGCAGTAAATTGTCCCCGTAGCATGTAGTGTAAGTAGTGAGATCATCTGTAGATGTCAGGCATGTGGCCATGGAGTCGAGGGACTCTTATAAGGGAGTAGATCTGCCCAAAGGACCGGGGATCTCCCACGTAGACATCCTAGTCCCACTTCACTCGCGGTGGTGTGTTGTCATAAGGTGTTGGGGTAAACTGATGTCTTTTTCTGGTAGGTTCCTTTACTTGCTCAGTTTGCCATCGAGATGTTTGTTTTTACTTGATATGCAGCAGTGGCTTTTGTTATTGATTTGGAATTGATTTTCTTTACTTGTGGTTCTTGGCTTTGAGAAGTCAGTACACATTAGAATACTCCATAAGTGTCTTTTTGGGTAACATTGTTGTTAATAGAAGTGAGAAGTTGTCTCTAACAATGGGAGTATCGTTCAGGCATTTGGCTGAAAATTAACAGCAAGCGTGCAAATATGCGGATAGAGTTAGTGTATAGTAAGCTCTTTCGCTGGCTTGCTGCAGCAATGGAGGGAATGAAGAAAGTCTGGCCCTAGTGGTGCATGATTTTAGGCAGCAGCTTAGAACTGTTCTCATAAGACTAATGTTCAGACTGTCAGACATGTTCTGGGAGTTCTAAGGTGTAGGGAATGGTCCCTAAGGGACCATTCCTTGGTATCCCTGCGACCAAAGGGCGACCGGCGGAGCCGGGAGTTCTGTGGGAGCAGGATTGCAAGGAATGGCTTAGGGACCATTCCTGGCCGTCAACGGTCGTGGGGAGGAGGGCCACCGGCGCAGGAAGTCAAACCCAGGCACTGGCTCAATTCCGCACGCTGACTTGTCAGAATTTTCTGCATTTGGAATTCTGCGTGCTGAGCTGGAGGCAAGTGATTGGCATTCAGACTGTTAGTGCTGCATGATATTCCGCATGCTGAGCTGTCCAGCATCGAGCGCTTGCAGGATGACATTCCGGCCAATAAAGATGAGTGGATGGAGGGCCGAGATCTGCAGCCCTTCGACCCACGACGTTGACGGGAAGGATGACTTACATCAGCATATTTTTCATGGTTTTTAAAAATGGCCTTGGTGGTCTAGCAATTCAATTTCTAGATTACCAGTATTATATTGCTGCAAGTATCTTATCCTGCAAAATGTGCCTCTATTGACTGACAGAATCTGTAATTCTTGACACGAGGGACAAATGACAATGCTGAATTCAATATAGACAACAGAATTTCCAGGTTAAGTGCTCAATTTCTCCCCCATCTTTTGCAGAAAGGTGCCGGTGGTCAGGTTTAACAAACAAAAGATTATCAATTAAAGGGGACTACATAGGTTGAACTAGGAAAGGGTGTGTTTTATTCATGACAAATCCCTTGAATGCATGTGAAATGGCGGGTGTACAGAGAGTGACGACTGAGTTGAATTGCCCTCGTGTCTGAGTAATGTGAGCTTTCTACATGTTTCACTCAGCTTGAGGCCACCACCTTGGAAGCTTAGTTGTAATTCACTCACGATGAATTCTAGAGCTCACAATTTGGTGACACTCTGGATTGGTAGGGTTGTGTTTAAGGTCTTAGGGGTTCAAAGATGTCACTCTACAATGACTCTCAACTCCATTAAGGAAATGCAGCTTGCAGACAGCTTGCCCAATTCTGTGACTTCCGTGTGTTGGCAGCTTAAGAGGCCCGTGAGAGCAGAGGTGCAATGCAATGGATGATGGCCTAGCTATTCATGAAAAGGAGTAATCAAGGTTTGGATGCCAGCTCTTTGTTGCTAGTGCCTTGGTTGCTATCTGCCTGAAATTTGGGTTTGTAGCCAATGTTTGGGAGAAATATTTTTCCTAACAATCCACAATTCCTCCTTATGCCTTTTCAAAGAGGAAATTTTTAGAAATTTGACCTATTTTTTCATGTTCTTACACTTATCTTTTCAATTTTGGGTGGAGTAATTTCTTTTTTTACTGCAAACCAGTGGCATTATTAAAATTGAAAGAAATTTATCCGATTTGCTCCTGGGCAATGGAATTAACATGCCCTTCTCTACAAAAAGGTCAGAATAACGCCCAAGTCGCACACAAGAAAAGCTAAAAGTTGGCTTTACATCACCCAAAAAGCTACCAATTGCTTGTTTTGGTTGATCCAAAAAAGAAACTCATTTTGTTTGTTCTGGTTAATCATGTGTTGATCCAAAAAAGAAACTCATTGGGTACTTGTCACTATCACTCTTGAAGATCTTGCTGCAATTCCACAACATCTCTTGATGATGTTGACAAGTGAATCAAAAGGTGGGACACCTCTATAAGCACATGTCAACCAAGCCAACCAAAAGACATAAAAAATCACTATTTTGTCAGCCAAGGAAAGACAACCCAAAGCTCTAGCGCTTCATTTTCCCCTTCTCACAACTCCAATAGACTAGACACAGCACCACTTTGTTTTGAAGAAAGTCCTTACCTTCTCCCTCAAAAAGTACACACACACACACACACACACACACACACACACACACACACACACACACACACACAGAGAGAGAGAGAGAGAGAGAGAGAGAGAGAGAGAGAGAGAGAGAGCTCCCTTGTTCCCTTCTCCCTTTCTTACAAGCCTAGTATCAGTAGCCAAGGTCCTTTGCCTCCTTTACATTAGAGAGCAACTCCGGTCTTGCCCCATAGCTCACAGGGGTGATCTCAAACATTGAAGCCATGCTAGTAGTTTTCCACCGCACCACTCATAAATTTTCTAAGATCCCAGTTATCACATAGCTAGGGCACTGTTGTAGGGCACTTGAGGCTAGTGTGATCACCTCCTTGTTTGCTTCTCACCCTGGAGCTAGCCAGTGGCCACGATTGTTCTATTAACCATTTGCAATTAGAATACTTAGTGAGGAGGATGTTGCTAGGATGACATTGGTAGGACGTTGCTATGGCAATTGTAAAGAGACACCGAGGGAGAGTGCTTGAGCTCTTGCAAGCGCGGACACACACAATCAAGAGAGCACAATGTTGAATGGAGAAGGAGGCTGATAGCTACTTCTTAAGATGTAATTATGTACAACGGCGGTGAATGTGAAACTACTAATGAATGAGCTTGCAAGATAAGGAGCCATCACTCTCGTACCATCTAGATGATTGCCAACTGTAGGACCACTTGTGATGCTCCTCATGCCTGCTACCTTGTGCGTGTGCGACATTGGGGCATGAAGTCATCCGAGTGTACCATGTATGGATCTTGTTACCTCATTACTTCCTCTCAAGCTCAACATCATCTCTCATACTTTAAAAATAGCTCATAATTACCTCAACTTCTCGGCTCATTGGGCCTTTGTGAAGATGTCAGTAATTTGATCATCTATCCTCTATACCTAAGGCTAGCTAAGACCCTATCTCTTGTGAAGTGGCAGTGCACCTCAAAATTAGCCTCTATACTTGACAAAGCAATTGTGGCCTACTTCTTGCTCCTCCATGTGATAGCAGCACTCCCAAGTGAGAGCATGAATCTATTGGTAGCTCGCCAATGTGATAGACTATCAACCCAATTTGTAAGTAAGTAACCATAAATACAACTTTGTATTAGGAAAAGTATAAACCTCGGAAGAGCACTTCATATTAAGGAAGGTTTAAGAATGGATCAATAGTAACAGAGTGGTGGTACCACCTAGTACCTAGCATTAGATTGGTAACATGACACTTTTATGTCATTGGACACTTTTGTGTCCTCTTAACTTAGCAATTTCTTTAAATTATTGCTTGAGATGCCAAGGAGGTTCTAAAGTGTTATGTAGCCACAAAGCTAGCTTATGACTTGAAGAAAAGCTTGGATTTTTTTGGGCCATTGATTCCAACTTTGGAGTTGGGGTTTGAATAAAATTTTGAACATAACCCGATTCCAAAAACGTGTTGTTTTTTGGCCAATTTTCTTGAAATTGGCTTTAGATCATCCTAAAACACAGCGTAGAGACCTCTAAAGTGCTACATAGCTGGCATAGGTAGTTCTAGAGGTGTTTTTATGATTCTAAAAAATGGAAAGCCTATGTCTTGGAAGCTATGAGCCATTTATGGAAAATTCTCTATGCTGATTTGGTAGTAAAATTCACATGTTGACAAAATATTTTGAAGGTGTCTGCTACAGCTAGGAGTGTAGAGGGACTGTGAAATATCATAAATAACATAATACAAACCATAAAACTAACAGATTTTCATACCTGGCGAATAACATGTGCACCATAATTGAGCACACACACACACACACACACACACACACACACACACACACACACACACACACACAGAGAGAGAGAGAGAGAGAGAGAGAGAGAGAGAGAGAGAGAGAGAGAGAGAGAGAGAGAGAGAGAGAGAGAGCACCTCCTAGAGCGAGGTGCTACACTGGCACAACGAGAGAGAAGAGATGAGAAGAGAACGATGACACAGAGCACTGGGTACAATCTCCCCCCGTGCAAGAGTGAGCATTTTCCTCTTGCACGTATTTATTTATAGATTTCTTGAATGCTACAGATTGTCCGCTCAGACATAAAGTGACAAGGGCTTAAAAAGAGCACTTTAATAATAAAATGTTCATAAATGTGCTATCCTCTCGCATAATCCATTGATCGCTTATGCTTTTGCCACCTATCAACTGCAATAAATAAATATATTTACATTTCCATTACATACCTCTCTGTTAGAAAAGAAACTATTCTCAGTTGCTAAGTTATGAATCTACAATCTTGTAAAAAACAATGGTTAAAATTGTGTGTCACAACTATAATGTATCAAACTGAAAATTCATAAACTTAAACAATTACATTGGCTTATGCCTGCTGTCATCCACATACTACACATTCTAGTGTCCCATACCACGAGAATAGGTAGTATATATCATATTTTGATGTATTAGGATATCATTGGTTATAGGCAACCAATCGTCATAAACCAAGTCCAAATCTAAGTTCAAATCCAAATCTAAATCAATTTCATTATATATATATATATCCGGATAACAAAATCATACTAGGGGCACTGATGGCCAGCCATTGCAACATGATTTTGTAATCGGTGTTGCCTAAATCGACGAATCGACACCAATCAAATGTGCTGCCTAAATCGGCCAACTTACACTTGTGTTGCCTAAATCGGTGAATTTGCACTTAATATTGTTTAAAATAGCGAGTCTATTGTTTGTTGGTGTGCTGCCTAAATCGACGAATTTGCACTCGTACTACTTAAGTCGGTGGATCTGCACAGATAACTAGTGTTTTCTAAACCAGCGAATCTACACCAAGAGGAACATAAACACACTGCTTAAATCGGCAAATCTGTGTGCATGTGACCAATGGACTAGGCAAGGCATAAAAGACAACACATTTACTACATGTTTGATACCCAATTGGAGTAGGTTGGAGTACTGAATTATGTAAAAAAATATTGTTGGCTGAGCTTATGTGAGTGGTTGTATAGTTTCATGAAAGATCATCTCGGTAGAAGTACCAATCAATGTAATTACAAGCCATGATGTTAGAGATAATTGATTTTATAGCTTATAACACAATGTAAACAAGTAAAAGAGCCCTATCTTTTGAAAATGTTCGGCGGTATTCTTGCTTGTGGCAAAATTTCTTGAGTGTAGCCTCTTAGAAATATGTGCAAAGAGAGTCACTTAAAAGAAATTATATAAAATGAGCATTAATGTATCAAACCAAGTATATTAAAGGATTTTTGTATATGAAGATGCTGTAAAAGGAGGTGGAAAATTTGGAGATCTTAAGATAAGGAAGGAAGTAGAATAAGCACTAGGGTGGTGGATATGGCATCTGGGTCTAAAGATACATAGAGAGAGCTTACGCATCAGAGATAATTAAAATGATTTTGCTAGATGTACATTATCAAAATGCATTGAGAAATTCCATACTTGGAGGTTCTCTGATACAATAGCCCTATACTTACCTTTATCCGCAAAAGTATTTCTCAAAGACAAAGCACTAAAGACGATTTCCATACTTGGAGGTTCTCTGATACGATAGCTCTGTACTTACCTTTATCCGCAAAAGTATTTCTCAAAGAAAAAGCACTAAAGATGATTTCTTATTAGATTCAACAACAATTGGACCTCACTCTAAAGATGTTAAGATTTTAAAAGCCGTTAGTTATGAAATTGATGTGAAGTTAGAGTTGCCAATGAAAGTAGAAAAATTTGAGTACAGACAATCGAATGAATGTGCTATATAAATTTGCAGAATGGTTTGCAAAGCTGGGGTAACCAGTGGCTATTGGTTTTATGTCAAAGCGATACTAAGCTCATACAATAAATGCAGATGAAACACTAATCATAATAGTTGTAGCTAGAGGTCATCGCAATTTTTTTATGTTTGCTATATCTTCCTTGTTTCCTCCTAGTAATTGTCTTCTGAAGTGTGCTCTAGGATAGAAATTATTATGGAAATTCTACCGTGTTATAGTTTAGAGAAATTTCAAATGATCTCATGCATGAAAAAATTGTAAAGTCTTGTGAGGGCTTTAAGACTTGTATGTGGTTGCAAAAAAAATGTGGTTGCTTCTAGGTCTCTAACTAAAGTTAAAACATAGAATTTATAAATGTTCACATATCACCGTAAAACCCTAAAGCTCTCTTAAATGTGAGACTTGGTGTATACTTAAGATCCTAGAGTCTCTCCTTACAAACATCAAGACATGGATTATCATCTACATAATTCACAGTAAGAATGGATCCTACAAAAGTATCCTTTAGTATCCTTAGCTTAGCTGGTCATATTCTGCATGTGGTTGTAGCCCCATGTTGGATTTGGATTAGACCTTAGCATTAAGAGTCAAGGGAAACTTAATGATGTGTGTGGAAAAACATACAAATCACAAATTTATGGCATGTCTCAGATGCTTCGAATAGGATTAAAGCTTTTGATGGTCTAACCCGGTGCAGATGAAAATGACCTATATCATGGTGAACTTGAGTAGTTTTCCTTGAAGTAGTGTCTGTAAGCACAATAAAACCTAGTTATCATGAGCTGTTCTAATGAGCTTGTACTTAGTTTATGATGTTACATATGTACCTGTGACCGTTGGCTGAAGGTGAGTGCCTTACAAAATGCAACCTTTCTCCACTCTGGCGGGCCTTGTACAATGAATTCTAGAATCTACATTACAATGATCCTAAGTGGTATACCATTCCCAAAGAAAATCTAGATTGTGCTATTGTAGCCTACTAAAGTGAAGAATCAAGTTGTGGTAAAGAGAGAGATGAGATTTTTGTGTCCATGAGTGTCATCAATGTGAATGTGTGCATTGTAGATTTATGCCTGCAATCATAATTTTGCTTGGGAGTCCTTTGATTAGCATCATTGTGGCTAGGATTCCTTTTATATTCATCGTTGTTGTCACGGTCTCCTTGTCTTTTGTACTTTCTCTCATGTTGATCAATGCTTCTTGAATTCTTTCAAAAAAAAAATCATCAGCTCTAGCAAATTGCAACCATCCTGACGAATGTTGCATACATGCTTCTGCTATCTTGTCTACCATTAGCACTATGTATGTGTTGTTTCTTTGTTTTCAACATATTCACATGCTCAAGCGCCTTTTGCCAATGTTTTGGTCATGATCTATGGTAAAGTTTGCTAATTATGCGATGATCATTAGAGTAAAGTTGGAAGTTAAATATGCATACCACCTTTTCTTATGTGGTGAGCGATGTTGAATAGGTCTTGCAGCAGGATTAGAAGGTTTGAATGGTACGAATGCCCTAACAATTCAAAAATATCTCAAGGGATTAAGTGATAGGCCTTGAACTCTTAAACCTTGGGGTCAAAGTGTTTTATGCCCACGAGCTCACCACTTAGTGGGAATGATGTTAAGAAACCGTGAAGGGCTTGTAGGAAAATGAAATGCGTTGCCTATTAGAGACTCTAGCACGACTGAGTGATCCAAGGTGTGTGGATGTACAATATTAATAACAATAAAATCGCAATATGCATGCCAAGCGTGCAACGAGACGCAGAGATGAAAGAATGTGAGAGGGAGAGAGATAGGGAGATAACATGGCATACAATTGTATGGTGGTTACACATATGCAGTGTTTTAGCCAGCAATTGCTACTGCTCTATGGCACGCATGATGTGAGATAGGCAACCAGGGCCCACAATTTGGTGGGTGGGAGAGAGTTTGTAGAGTGACGAATGGATGGAAGGAGGGTTTTTTTTGTGGGTGGGTGGTTTCCTGTTAACATGGACATCCTTCTCCAATTTACGAGGGTTGCCAGTGTGTAAGTTGGTTTGATGCACCATAAACCAGCCCTTGCGTCCCTTGCTTGAGTCTCCTTGCACTGATGGTAAGGACTTCTATTAAAACATACATATGATATGGGTATTTTATTTTTTTCCAAAACCTTGAAAGGACACTTTTATGTCCTCTTAGGTTACCAAACTAGTGCTAAGAAGGGGTAGGGGAGAACATACTTTGCCTCCCCTAGGGAGGAGAGAGGGCTATTCTAAACGGGATAAATAATGCCAAGAAAGGGACACTATCCCCAAAAAATTCGGGTACAAAAAACACATAAAAAAATGTAAAATTGATAATTTCAAATTTTCCTCCCAAGTTGTCTCCTAAAGTAGTCAAATATCAAAAAACACTTTTTTCACTCTTGATGCTAGTTCTTTCATTCCCTTCTACTACCAACCTCCCCCCCAACCTCATTTCAACTTTCTCTCTCTAAAATTTAGTGTCAGTCCAAGCTTCTCATAGCTTTCATGCTAGAGAGATCCTTCCCCCTCCATATCCTTCTCCATTCTATCTTTTTTCACTCTTTTTTAGTTCCCAAGTACTCATCAAGATCTACAAACTTGTTGTCTAACAAAAGGCTCTTAGTTGATGGATTCAATGTAGCTAGAGCTTTGATTTCCCTATCTAGCATCCTTTTGTAAGCTTATTTGCCAAGATCTTCCCCATTGCTGCAACCATGGAGAGCCTAGAAAGACCTTAATATCTTCGTGGAGTGAAGGATGTATCCTAGAGAGGGATGTATCCTAGAGAGGGAGTAGGGTCGCACACGTTTCTTTTTACTAATAATTTTAAGCAAAGATCCTCTTTGTATAAGCGAAACAAAATGAGAATTAAGACAATTCCAATCATAAGTGGCAAAGGCCGAGTTAATTCCAATCGTTTCACGGTGTACTCGCTCTCCGGAAGTTTTCAAGGCGGATACCTCTACGTAGCTCTCATCAACGCTCTCTTGCGGCAAAGCAAGAAGCCTTTCGACAACCCCAAATCAATCCGAAATCACGGTGAGAGACCATAAACTTCATAGTCATCATCTCTCTCTCTCTCTTTATGTCGTTTTTTCTGCGTAGTCACCCTCTTGGTGATTGTTTTTTTAGTATATGAGTGTATGTATCGATTAACCAAGTACATACAAGATTGCTTCATGATTGTTTCATCATGTTTTACACGTTGATTTATGCACATGATGCGTTATAGTCATGCACATGCATAAAGAAGCGCTTTTCATTTCACGTCATAGAAGCGGTAGGAATACTGTTTTGGTCATAAATCACACACCCTTATGAATCAGCCCGAACCCTTTATACCATAGATAAAACACATCATTTTAGAATATTTTTTCTTTTATGTGTCATGTGAAAAACACGCACGAGTTAAGAGATATGGTCAAAAAACAGATTGCTGTCCACTACACAACCAAAATTATTGACTCCATGCTCCTTGGAGAACTACTATATATATTCGATAAGCAAACCCACTTAAAAAATTGAAAAGCTTGATAAAAATTGATGATAAATGAATTTAGGTCTCCGTTATCACTTTGGGAATGCGAGTTATTAATCACTCTATTATCAGTTTTACCTACACGCGTAGGAGTGCTATCAAAGGGGGTTACCATATGACGTCGTGAGTTAACCGAGCCATTTTGATATGTTTTATGGTTTGTTTTGGTGAGTTGATTTCAATTATTAGATGGCCCTAAACTTACATGAAAGTATATGGTTAAACATTCCGAACCGCATAGGCAGATATCAATAAAGTGACTTTCTTTGGAGGTTACTGTTTGTTGTGTGAGTATCATATGGTCAAAGTGATGTGATGGAGTGATAGTCTATATCATGGAGCTGAACTTGGTGCATTGGTTTGAGGTCAAATACTTTCATTTGCATGTTTTGTATGCTCCCAAAAATGTCAGAAAGTTGTTTTTGCATATGTGTAAAGTTATGGTTTATGGTTGACCTAAACCATAATGTCAGAAAGTTGTTTTTGCATATGTGTAAAGTTATGGTTGACCTAGAGGTCGGAGTTGTTTCACATCATGTTTATGGTCTTGGAATGTTATCATATGATGTATGGGAACTCATGGATTGATGTGGATGCTTCATATGCATGGTTATGATTGCTTTCCATCTTCCTAAGTTAAAACTAGCTCTATGTGCTAGAGTGGTGAAGTGTAGATGTGATGCATCAACTTTGCATGGTTGGATGTTGTCAAAATTGGATTTTTATATCATGATTAGTCGCTGGTCGGACTCTTTTTATGCATGAAAGAATCACATCTTAATGGTCACATGTGTGTAGACTCCGCTTGATTGCAGGGGATATGTCAAACTCCAAGTGTGGGAGTTGGTTCAGTGTGATTATAATTTATGGTTAAGGGCTGAGATTCCCTCATGGATTATGGTTGATATTTTATGGTGGAAGCCGGTGTGGCTATGGTTTTTTTTTTTGGATTGAGTTATGCTGCTGAAATTTTTGTAGCCATGTTATGTTCTAAAGTGGTTATGCAGGATTGGTCGTGCCTCACCCAAGTAGGGTGGAGAGCTCACCCGTGTGATGTGATTGGATTATGGTTTATGGTTTATGGTTTTTGGATTGGATCATGAAGTGATCAAGATGGTTTATGATAGACATGTAAGGGTAGAGACCTTGTACAGTCTAACTATTTGGAAAAGGAATTGTTTGTGCATCTGGGAAGTGCTATTATGATTGGACTCATGTGTTATGTTTCTCATGGCAGCGTCACTACAAGACTATGATCACCTACATCGCTTAGCCTTAGACTAAAGGGTCGCTGACTTGGGGCTTTGCTGGATCGGGGGTGTTGCCTAGGTCTTCTTCTTTTTGTTAGGCTCATCTACATGGTTAGTGCGTCGGGGATCTTGCCTTGGCTTGGCCTAAACACTCGATGCTGGGCATCGAAGAGGCGTGGCGCCTAAACTGGTATGGTTGGTGTTGATACCCTAGCACTTACTGGTATTTGGGATCCTTTCAGAGATCGGGTTCATGGAGGGAGGCAAAGCGGCTCACCTATGTCTGGCTCAGGTAGGATGGAGGTTTTCTGGCTTGCTCCCGGCGAAGTGAAATTCTCTCTATCCGTAGTAGAGCGGAAGTGGATGGGTGGACCAATCGATCCTTACACAGGGTCGAGTGCTCTGCTAGTTATTTTGTCATATTTTTTTTTGATGTTATGGTATACCCAGATTTTGTCATTGCATTAATACATGGTTGCCTGTTCCATTTAGATAGGCATTTAGAAATTCTCTGTTGTCAATTTCTCATGTCTCTGTGCACTCTATTTCACCCTCCACTATATTCTCTCTCTCTCTCTCTCTCTCTCTCTCTCTCTCTCTCTCTCTCTCTCTCTCTCTCTCTCTCTCTCTCTCTTCCCGCAACGCGGTGTACACATATATTCACCCTCCACAATGTTATATTTTTTCTTGAGTACGCTTTCATTCATAACACCCATTCAGGGGTAGCACTAGTCGCTAGGTACCTCTGGATGCAGTTCGGCTTATGGCCTAAACTCCATGCTTGGTCGGGCACTAAGAACTCCTGCCCTATGCAAATGCTTCCGCAACTTTGATGTATATTGAAAATTGTGTAAAGGTATAAATTGTATATTCTGTGCATAGACCCCTGGGGAGGGGTATCTCTCACCTGGTATCACAGCTAATGCTTAAGGTTATAGAGATACCTTAAAGCCTGATACTAGTCGGTTTAGTTATGCATCATGCACGCATTCATGCATGCTTTTTGAGAAAGGATATTGTATTCACGATGCATCTATAAGTGACATTGGTTGGTGGCACTTGTTTGACTTGTCTTCTTGAGTGGAAATATTTTTTGAGTTATGATAAAATGATTCAAGTGTTCACAACAAGTGATCAAAAATTTTATTTGAATGTTTGTTTTAGTAATGACCTTTGCGGGTGTCTTCTAACGTCTCATAACTAAATCCGTCTTTCAATGGGGTGTAAATGACTACCCATTCCTTAGAAAATTATGGTTAAATTTTTTCCTCCCGCCTACCCTTTTTGACTCATAATGCAGGAAGATTAATATAATATATTGTTGATAAGATTTTAAATTTGACATGATGCAGAAATAGATCATGCCTCCTAGAGAAAATGGAGTTCCTGCTAATGCCAATGACCCTATTGCACCTCAACTGACTATCATTAATCGTGATATCGATGCTATGCTTCAAAAGTCACAACCTGGGAAATAGCATAGTCAATTTAGCATATATCTATAGAAAGTTTTAGACTTACTCATTTGTTATCCATGTCGAGGTGAGGACACCTCGAAGTTTTCAAGTGTGCGAGGATGTAAGATCCCTAATTTTTGGGTCTCTTTTAAAAATAAGAAAAATAATTGTCAATATCTTTTTCGTTGAATTTTGAATGACAGTATTGGAAAGTCATAATTATGTCGGGATGTTACGGTGTGGCGTAGTTTAGCTATGGTTTTCATTAGTTGGTTAGATACTATTCGGATGGTCAAACTTAATGTAAAAATTGAATGGTAAGTGGGAGAGTTGACCACCAAAAAGCAAAGGCTTGCTTTTAGGAAAGAAAGAGTCTTTTTAAAAAAGAGAGAAGGAGCTTAGTTTAGAGCTCTTTTCTTGGAAGCCAAGCTTCTTCTTAGAGTCTCTAAATCGCGCATCGAAATCCGTGTCCTAAAAAAAAAACTTATTAATTTAAATTTTTTTTTATTTTTAATAGTAAGCTGCGAACGTGCGCAAACTTGTCTCTCCTTGCTCACTCTATTCTTAGCTAGTGCTTTTGGCCTTGAGAGTTTATATAAAGACCTCTCTTCTTTCACTTTGAGGAGGATAGATACACGCTCAGACGTGAAAGCTCTCTTGCCTTGACGTCATAATTACTTATCTATTATACGGAGTGGTGCAAGCTCTTCATCACCATCTCCATAAACTCTTCTCTCTCGTGAAGAAGAAGAAGAAGGATATGATGAGTGCGAAGCGGTGTGTGCAAGTGATAGAGCACGCGAAGAAGTATAGGCCTTGTGCTTCAGAGAGGGGCGACTGCTTGCAGAGTAGGGGGCGCTTCAGATTGAAGAGAGAGAGGGAGAGAGAGCGCACGATTTTGAGAAGGGGAAGATTAGAGTGAGTTATTTTTCTCATCTCTTTCCTTTATTATAAAGTATAGGACCAATTTAAAGTTAGTGGCCAAGTTCAATGTGAACTTGGCCAAAGGTTAGTAACCTTTAAAAATGTACATAAAATGGGTCATTTGGGCCTTTAACCCAACAACCTCCCACTTAAAGGCATAAATGACGCCTTTAAGCTACGTGACTCCCACCATTTGTATGCATAGCTGATGTTGTGCTTTGGTAAGCACTTAGTGAGAGCATCTGCTGGATTTTGTGATGTATGGACCTTAACCAATGTGATAAGGCCATCCTCAAGTACTTCTCAAATGAAGTGATACCGCACATCAATATGCTTTGTGCGTGCATGAAACATGGCATTCTTTGCCAGACATATGGCACTCTGGCTATCACAACCAAGCATAGGTGCCTTGGCAGGCAAACCAAACTCACTGCATAGGCGTGACAACCAAATGGCTTCTTTGGAAGCCTCAGTGGGCTGAAATATATTCAGCCTCGGTGGTAGACAATGCAACAATCTTTTGCAATCTAGAACACCATGAAACAACACCTCCTGCAAGAGTAAACACATAGTCACTTGTGGATTTCTGTGTATCCACATCACCAGCCATGTCAGAGTCACAAAATCCCTTCAATTCCAATGGTCCTTCACCATAGCAGAGGCATTTGTTTTTAGTCCCGTTCAAGTACTTCATAATGGACTTCACTGCATCCCAATGCAACCTGCCTGGATTAGTCATAAACTGGCTCACAACTCCACTGCATGGGCTATGTCAGCCTAGTAGCAACCATAGCATACATAAGTGAACCACAAATTGAAGCATAAGGCACACTTTGCATGTCATTGGCTTCTTCCTTTGACTTGGGACAATCATCCTCGGAGATCTTGACATATGGCTGTAATGGCATGCCAAGAGGCTTTGCTTCAGCCATGTTAAATCTGTCCAACACCTTTTCAATGTACTTTTCTTGCGACAAATACAATAGGCGCTGGTCTCTTTGCCTTCTAACACGCACTCCAAGTATATGTTCAGCTACCCCAAGGTATTTCATTGAGAATGCAGATTTCAACTGCCCTTTAAGAGCATCAACAGTGCTTCTTTTCTTTGTAGCTATCAACATATCATCTACATAGAGCACAAGAATGATAGGGTTGTGATCCTCATCACGTTTGGTATACAAACAATGGTCTGCATGGCTTCTTTTGTAACCATGTTTAAGCATGAAGCGGTCAAACTTCTTGTACCATTGTCTACATGATTGTTTCAGTCCATAAAAGATTCTATTGAGCATACATACCAAATGTTCCTTTCCAGGAAGAACAAAACCCTCGGGTTGCTTCATGTAATGCTCTTCCTCCACATCACCATGTAAGAAAGCGGTATGTACATCCATTTGGTCCATTTCCAAATCAAGAGCAGCCACTATGGCAAACAATACACGCAAAGTGGTCATCTTCACAATAGGAGAGAACATTTCCTGAAAGTCTATGCCCTTGGTTTGAACATATCCCTTTGCAACTAGCCTTGCCTTATACTTGGGTTTTGCATCAACTGTCTTGATTTTATACACCCATTTGTTAGGAATAGCCTTCCCGCCTTTGGGCAATTCCACCAAATCCCAAGTATGATTAGCATGCAAAGCTTTAATCTCTTCCTTCATAGCAAGCTCCCAATTGTTGTTGTGCTCACATGTCTTTGCCTCTTTATACGTAAGAGGCTCTCCCTCATCTGTCAACATAATGTAATGCAAAGAGGGATCATATCTGCTCACACGCCGTCTTTGATGAGTAGACCGCCTCACCCAATGATCCACATTATTCGGTAATGGGTCTGCATCAGGTAACATGATAAAATTATCAACAATGGGCTGCTGTACATCATTTTCAACACCATTTTCAGCATTGTTCCGCGGTTGCAATGCCCTTCAAGAGCCTCAATTTGCTGCCCAACATCATCAGGCTCAAACACCACTGAATCATCTACATTTTCAGCCATATGTGGTGCATCCTAAGGGTCAAAAATAGGCCTAACAGGTGGCTGGTCATGCTAAAATTTGACCCTTTTATGGTCATGCTTTGAGGCACAATTGTTTTGAAGCAGCCTTGCCTCATTACAAACAACATCCCGACTGCGTATAACCCTTTTGAGATGAGGTAACCAAATTATGTAACCCATTTAGCCTTCTTCACCATATCCCATGAAAAGGCCTTTGATGGATTTGACATCTAGTTTACTCCTCAACTCAGGTCTAACATGCACAAAAGCCTCGCAGCCAAAAATGCGTAAGTGATCA
This sequence comes from Adiantum capillus-veneris, assembly GCF_014529385.1. Classification (NCBI taxonomy): domain Eukaryota; kingdom Viridiplantae; phylum Streptophyta; class Polypodiopsida; order Polypodiales; family Pteridaceae; genus Adiantum; species Adiantum capillus-veneris. The sequence goes on along the minus strand of NC_140957.1, from coordinate 121,999,964 downwards.
TATGAAGCAGGCTTGCCAGACCAAACCTCCTCAAGGATGTCACCTTTGAAAGACATGTGAGGGGATTGATTGCATATATGGACTGCAGTTTTCAAAGCTTCTCCCCAAAATCCATGAGAGAGACTAGCTATGGATAGCATGCATCTCACCCTCTCACAAAGTGTCCTATTGAATCTTTCAGCCACACCATTAGAAGAGAGGCTGTATGGCACCATAAGCTCCCTCTTAATGCCCAAATTTTCACAAAATTTATTAAATTCAGCACTTGTGAACTCCCCCCCATTGTCCTTACGCAAGCGTTTTAGCTTTCTACCTGTTTGGGGGGTCACAAATGCATGAAATTTCTTAAACACAGCAAAGGCTTCATCCTTAGATTTAAGCAAATAAACCCAAATTTTGCTAGAGTGATCATCAACAAAGGAGACAAAATAGCATGCACCTCCCATAGACTTAGTAGGAATGCTACATGCATCAGAATGTACAAGATCAAGCACACAAGATTTACGAGAGACACCGGAGTAATAAGAACTCTTTACTTGCTTGCCATATTGACATTCATTACAAAAGTCAAGCTTTGTGCCTTTAGCATCAAGCTTGTTCAAAGTACAAAGTTTAGAGAGGCCCTTTTGGCTCATATGGCCAAGCCTCTTGTGCCACAACTCCATGTGAGATTTAATTTCAGCCAATGCAATAAACTTGCCCAACACGGCCTTTCCATGCATGCAATAAAACGTCCCTTTCTTTGTGCCCTTCACAATCAGCCTTGAGACTTTAGTCATTTTCCATGATCCTCTCTCAAACAAGATGCTGTAACCATGCATATCCATCTGACCAACAGAAAGCAGACTCTTCTTGATTCCCAGCATATATCTAACATCATGCAAAACAAGCTCATTTGTGCCATCTATGGAGAGATGTACAGTGCCAATACCCTCAATGGAACATGCATGATTGTTTCCAAGGTATACATGGCCATGATTGCCTACATCAAAAGTAGAGAAACACTCCTTGATAGTAGTCACATGAAATGAAGCACTAGAATCAACTATCCAAGTATGGGATAATGCATCATTGACAGTCTCAATAAGTTCACTCTTGGTGATCTGCATGTCCTATGAATGAACATTAAGAGAGGCATCAAGGTCATAAGCATCATCATCTGACAAAGTGGCACACAAGATGTCCTCTACATCGGGGACAGCTCCTCAATCACAACAGTAGAAGCCACATTGGCCTTCTCTTTGTCCTTTGAGCTATCCTGTGCATCTGTCTTGACTTACTTCTTCTCTTTCTTTTTGTCTCCGCCATTCTTTTTCCGTTCTAACTCGTCTTTATAGTACCTGCAACAATCGGGTTTCTTGTGACCTTTCCTGCCACACTGATAGCAAGTCACATCACCCTTGCCTTTGCTGGCATTTCCCCTTTCCTTACTCTTAATCTTACTCCTTTGTGCATAGACATTCTTCTTCTCTGTCCTGCCTCTAACCATGTTGGCAGAGTTGCCTCCCTCTCCACTTGCTTTCCTCCTGATTTCCTCATTCAAGATAGGACCGCTAACACCATCAAAGGTCAAATTGGGGTTATTGGACAATGAAACCACCAATGTTTCCTATGACTCAGGTAAGGTCATAAGCAATAATATATCTTTCAGCTTATCATCAAAAGGAGGCAAGCCTGAATCCTATAACTGCGACAAAGTACCTGCGAACAACGACAAGTGCTCTACAACGCTCTTGGACTCATCTAGTTGCATGCCAACAAGTTTTCGCATCAAATGCAGTTGGTTGACAGGCGTTGTTTTCTCATACATTCCCTTTAACTTCTCCCACACATCAAAAGCACTTATGAGACCTTTCACATCAATGACTGTCTCATCTGTCATGGACATTTTAAAGTATGTAACAGCCTTCCTGCTCAAACTAACCCATGCTTCATCTGTCATATTCTGTGGCTTTACCTGTTCAAGTGTCCCTTCACTATCCTTAAGAAATAGGATTCCCTGGATCCTGGTTCGACCGAACCTCCTAATCTCGAAGAGATTCTTCGCATCCGAAGAAGATGAGGCCATAGTTGCACGAATAAGAGGGCTAATACGATGAATTTTTGGGCAAAATGCACAAAAACCGGAGTATAGCCTACAAAGGTGTGCACTACAACTCCAAATGGTCACGGGAGCAATTTGGGGCAAAATAGATTGATTTAGGCACAAAAAATAATTTTTGATATTTATGCGCAAGAAATTTCAGCGAGCGAATTTATGCTCAAAACAAAAATTTCAATTGTTTTTAGCGTCACAGAACGTACATAAGGCTAATGCACATCCTTTAGAAGCATGCATGAGCAAAAGCCCCAATTTGGAGCATCAAATTGCACAAAAATTAGCCACAAAATAGTCATACATAGCCAAAACTGGTCAAATGTGCGTAGATTGCATCATGTGCATAATGCATTATCTGTCCCCGGACACTAGAGGGCTCCCAACAAGTCAAATTGACCTAAAATAGGCTGAAATTAGGTCAAAATCAACAAATTACAAGTTTTGCAAATGATGTATTAAGGTGTGGGAACATTTATTTATGCACATGATGCATTATAGTCATGCACGTGCATAAAGAAGCACTTTTCGTTTCACGTCATAGAAGCGGTAGGAATACTGTTTTGGTCATAAATCACAAACCGTTATGAATCAGCCCGAACCCTTTATACCATAGATAAAAAACAGCATTTAGAACATTTTCTTCCTTATGTGTCATGTGAAAAACATGCACGAGTTAAGAGATATGGTAAAAAAACGAATTGTTGCCCACTACACAACCAAAATTTTTGACTCCACGCTCCTTCGAGAACTACTATATAGATTCACCGGATGGGCAAACCCACTTAACAAATTTAGAATCTTGATAAAACTTGATGATAAATGAATTTAGGTATCTGTTATTACTTTGGGAATGCGAGTTATTAATCACTCTATTATCAGTTTTACCTACACGCGTAGGAGTGCTATCAAAGGGGGATACCATATGACGTCGTAAGTCAACCGAGCCATTTTGATATGTTTTATGGTTTGTTTTGGTGAGTTGATTTAAATTATTAGATGGCCCTAAACTTACATGAGAGTATATGGTTAAACATTCCGAACTGCATAGGCAGATATGAATAAACTGACTTTCTTTGGAGGTTACCGTTTGTTGTGTGAGTATCATATGGTCAAAGTGATGTGATGGAATGATAGTTTATATCATGGAGCTGAACTTGGTGCATTGGTTTGAGGTCAAATAATTTAATTTGCATGTTTTGCATGCTCCAAAAAATGTCAGAAAGTTGTTTTTGCATATGTGTGAAGTTATGGTTTATGGTTGACCTAGAGGTCGGAGTTGTTTCACATCATGTTTATGGTGTTGGAATGTTATCATATGATGTATGGGGACTCATGGATTGATGTGGATGCTTCATATGCATGGTTATGATTGCTTTCCACCTTTCTATGTTAAAACTAGCTCTATGTGCTAGAGTGGTGAAGTGTAGATGTGATGCATCAACTTTGCATGGTTGGATGTTGTCAAAATTGGATTTTTATATCATGATTAGTCACTGGTCAGACTCTTTTTATGCATGAAAGAATCACATCTTAATGGTCACATGTGTGTAGACTCCGATTGATTGCAGGGGATATGTCAAACTCCAAGTGTGGGAGTTGGTTCAGTGTGATTATGATTTATGGTTAAGGGCTGAGATTCCCTCATGGATTATGGTTGATATTTTATGGTGGAAGCCGGTGTGGCTATGGTTTTTTTTTCTGGATTGAGTTATGCTGCCGAAATTTTTATAGCCATGTTATGTTCTAAAGTGGTTATGCAGGATTGGTCGTGCCTCACCCAAGTAGGGTGGAGAGCTCACCAATGTGATGTGATTGGATTATGGTTTATGGTTTATGGTTTTCGGATTGGATCATGAAGTGATCAAGATGGTTTATGGTAGACGTGTAAGGGTAGAGACCCTGTACATTCTAACTGTTTGGAAAAGGAATTGTTTGTGCATCTGAGAAGTGCTATTATGATTGGACTCATGTGTTATGTTTCTCATGGCAGCGTCACTACAAAACTAGGATCACCTACATCACTTAGCCTTAGACTAAAGGGTCGTTGACCTGGGGCTTTGTTGGATCGGGGGTGCTACCTATGTCTTCTTCTTTTTGTTAGGCTCATCTACATGGTTAGTGCGTCGGGGGTTGAATGACCTACATGGCTAACACGTCGGGGGATCTTGCCTTGGCTTGGCCTAAACACCCAATGCTGGGCATCGAAGAGGCGTGGTGCCTAAACTGGTATGGTTGGTGTTGATACCCTAGCACCTGCTGGTATTTGGGATCCTTTCAGAGATCGGGTTCATGGAGGGAGGTGAAGCGGCCTCACCTATGTCTGGATTAGGTAGGATGGAGGTGTTCTGGCTTGCTCCCGGCGAAGTGAAATTCTCTCTGTCCGTAGTAGAGCGGAAGTGGATGGGTGGACCGGTCGATCCCTACACAGGGTCCGGTGCTAGTTATTTTGTCAATTTTGTCATTGCATTAATACATGGTTGCATGTTCCATTTAGATGGACATTTAAAGATTCTCTATTGTCAATTTCTCATGTCTCTATGCACTCTATTTCACCCTCCACTATATTCTCTCTCTCTCTCTCTCTCTCTCTCTCTCTCTCTCTCTCTCTCTCTCTCTCTTCCTGCAACGCGGTGTACACATATATTCACCCTCCACAATGGTTTATTTTTTCTTGAGTAGGCTTTCATTCATAACACCCATTCAGGGGTAGCACTAGTGGCTAGGTACCTCTAGATATAGTCCTGCTCATGGCCTAAACTCCATGCTTGGTCGGGCGCTGAGAGCTCCTCCCCTATGCAAATGCTTACACAACTCTGATGTGTATATTGAAAATTGTGTAAAGGTGTAAATTGTATATTTTGTGCACAGACCCTTGGGGAGGGGTATCTCTCATTAGAAAGAAGAAGGAAGTTAATTGTTGGGCTATCCAAGAACATTATCTAGATGCTCGTATCAAGTGAAAACAAGCTTTGGGAAAGAAGTTGGTGTTCTATGGAAAAGGAGTGGACGGGTTCAATGGAGTCCTCTCTTTTGTAGAGAGGGACATGGAGCTCAAAGTGGTCCTTAATCACCCCTCTGGGAGATCCCTGGGAGTGAGAATCATGTGGGTAGAGAAACCTATCACTATTGTCAACATATATGGCCCGTGCAATGCAAAGGATAGAGCGAAATTGTGGAAGCACCCTAGGGATTCCCCTATTGAAGGAGAGTGGCTATTGATGGTGACTTTAATATGGTGGAGAAGAGCAAGGATAGAACATGTCCAACTAGTTTGTTGGCAAGTGCTAAAAAGAAAAATGGATGGGTCTTTGTGAGAAATGGGCTATGATGGACGTGTGGGAGGTGGGGCCCTAGAACAGCACGCTGTCGGGCTACACATACAAAACCCTTCAGTATGCTACTGCTCTCACTAGGCGGATTGGATCCCATTGCTACTTGAGATGAAGGTGCTTTCAACTAAGAGCATGTCGGACCATATACTATTACACCTAAAACTCAAGAAAGCCAAGGGGGAGGGACTGTACCCCAAGGGAAATAAGAAACTACTTGTTCCTGGGGCACACCTTTTCAAGGACCCGTTGTTTAGAACTCTTACCAAGAAATCTTTGAGCAAACTCAATAAGATGTTAATTTTGAAAAACCTAAAGCTTGGGACCTCGTTGCTAGAAGTGTTCAAGAAGCAATCAAAAGCTCATGCCCTTGGATGAAAAAGGCTCGGGAAGAGAATTGGAAGAAGCTTGAGGAGGAGGTTGAAAAGAAGATTGGTAGCAAAAGCCATCCCGGTTGAGCAGCAGCTTGAGGAGATCAAGAGGGCAAGACTAATATCCAAAGAAACCTTCCTCTTGCTAGAGGCCGCTAATCAAGCACATTTTTTAAGGGCCCTTAAAATCAAGAAGAGCCGCGGCTCTTTCCACATGCTCACATATGAGAATGGGAATGCTACACAAGACCAAGATGTTATGGCTAGAATGATGCTTGATCACCTTAGCCATATCATTTGAAAATCAGAGACCCTGTCAGGGAGATCAACAAGAAAGTTTCCCAACCTGAAGCCAAATCGTCTTGAGACAGCCTTCTCTGAAGATGAATGCTCACTTGCATTGCAAGCTCTTGGCAAGGAGAAATCCCCTAGTTGGGATGGACTGACCACTGAATTCTTCAGAGAGTTCTGGGAGGACCTCAAGACGCCGATCACATCTATGGCTAACCAGGCTCTACTGAATGGGGGTCTTTGGATCCCAATGTGAAAAGAGGGCTTATCAAACCTATCCCGAAACAGGTCTGTTACTCACAACTTAAGAACTAGTGTGCCATAACTATGATGTCTGTGGCTTGCCAAGGAAGTTGCTCCTAGAATGGCCCTCCTCTTGAAAGAGTCATCTCCACTCATCATCTTGGGTTAATCAAAGGAAGATCAATATATGACAACATCTTGACAACAATGGTTGGCATTGAGTACGCAACCTTCATGAAGCAAGAGTGCATTCTACTTCAGCTAGATATGGAGAAGGCTTATGATAGGATTGTGTGGTCCTTCATTGAAGATGTCATGAAATCACTGGGTTTGGGCAGCACCTCTGCCAACTTATACACACTCTAGGAGCAGGTAGCCAATCTGAGCTCTTATTCAATGATAGAATTGTGGGCTCCCTTGAAGCCAAAATATCAATCAAGCAAGGATGCCTCCTAGCCCCTCTTCTCTTTGCTATAGGGGTGCATCCACTGATAATGATGCTTGAAGTTGCTACTAGGCGGGGAAAAATAAAAGAGTTGTCTTTACCCGGTAACAACCAGCTCCTTGCCAAGATGTTTGCGGATGACTCCCTCCTCTTCTTGAAAGCCTTCCTTCAGGTGCTCAGGAAGGCCCTTGAGATTGTGCATACATTTTTTGTGGCTTCTAGGTTGAAGTGCAGTGTTGAGAAGTCTAGACTGATCTCCCTGACAAAATATGACTCATTTGATCCATCGGGTTGGTCAAGGGCGATTGAGTCTAAGGGTAGATTTTTAGGAATCTAGGGCCCCATTAGCGTTTTGGAGAGGGCACAACATCAGAGAAGCTATGGAAATTGTTGACAGAGTTGAAGCAAGGCAGTATGCTGGAATACGCATCATATGAGTCAAAGTTTGTAGATTTATGGGGGCGATGGGTTGCATCGCTAAGAGAGGATGAGGGGGCACCTAATTTCCTAAAAAAAGATCGGTTTGTGGCTGGGTTATGGCCAACTCTTAAAGAGAAGGTGAAGAAAAGGTTTCCTGCTACGTATGAGCTAGCAGTTGAAGTGGCCCGCCTTAAAGACAAGAAGTTGCGCCTACAAGCCAAGAATATCGATGAAGAGGAAGCCGTTAGGACCCGACCACCTCTAGCACCACCTACAATAGCCGCCCAGAGGATTCAACCACAAGAACCAATTGAAGATCAGCAAGACCTGCTCAATCGAATCACCAATCTACTTGAGAATCTCTCAGTCCATTTGATACAACAAGGGCATGCACACAATTGCAACCAAGAGCAAGGGAGAGGACAACGAAGGCAAAACCAAGAATACCAGTGCTACAATTGTGGGGAGGATGGTCATGGCATGTACTACTATCCACACCCAGGGAGGCAGAATTTCAACAGAGGAGCTAGGCAAAACCAAGTTTCACTACCGAGAGCAAGACCACCACCACCGAGGGCACCACAACAAGCACCACCCGTGCAAATCCTACAACCACCCATTCAACCACAACCACCACCACCACCACAACCTCTCATTCCACCCTTACCCCCACCACCAGTTGGCAATCAAACAGTAAGCGTCATCAGTCTTGAAGGTAAAGGAAAGGAGAAAGTGGAGGAGGATAAGACCAAGGTTAAAGGAGTAGATGCCATAGGGGTAAAACACGCTAGGCATGGTGAATCTTCCCAAAAGGAAGAAAAGATGAAGACTAAAGGGGAATCTAGCAAAAAGACGTCCAAGTCACGACGTAAAATTGACATTGTAGATTTCTCTTTGGGTGAATGTTCTAAATCATATGATTTGGTTCAACATGTTTCTGTGCAGGGCCCAAAAATCACCTGGCCCCAGTTACTCGACCTAGCACCTAGGGTGAGGAGACAATGGACAAAGATGGTTAGCACTAGACGACCAAAGCCAAAGATAGCTGGGGCTATCTCTGGGAGGAATCTAGATGACATACTACCAGTGATGGATGCTTACATCAAAGGGCAACACATCTCCAATATCTACATCGATGGTGGCGCACAAATATGCGTCATGAGTGAAAAAATGATGCACCGTTTGGGTTATGAGGTGAGTCGGCCGGCACCATGCCGAGCCAAAATGGCAAATAATGTAAAAGTTCAATGTGTTGGTGTTATAAATGCAGTTAGGATAAAGGCATTCAACACCGAGGTAGATGTGGACATCTTTGTCATGCCACACAAAGGGGAGGGCTATCCTATCATTCTAGGGAGGCCTTGGCTTATGGCTATGAGAGCTAAGAAGGACTGGAACACTGGCATAATCCAAATGAAAGATGCCAAAGGGAAGCCAATACTTTATGACATGAAGATAGGTCGACAATGCGACATGGATCTAGAAACCTCTATGGATGAGTTTTCTAGTGGTGACTCTTCAACCACTTTAGAGGAGGAGTCAACAGGGAGTGAAGGAAGTGATAGCTCCATTGAGGTAATGGGCCTCACATTCAACCACAACAAGGTGGACCCTTCAAATTTGCAACCACATGTGAAAGTGGTGAAGACACTTCAACTACCCCTATGGCACGAGATTGGTGAAAGAGTCATGCAGAGAAATGCAATTGAGGTCTACTAGCACTTTAGGTTTTCCTTTCTAACTGTGAACATTGTGTGTAACATTAATTTGGGAAGCTCTTTAAGTTGGGTTGCGACAAGAGTGGAAGGATTGACATCAACAACCAGTGGAATAAATCTAGGACACACCAATAAAGGAAGAATGGTCTTTCATACTAGTGGTAACATGGAGTCATTTTTCAAAATGTGGTTTGCAGTTTATCTTTTGTACATGGTGGGCTCTCTTGTGCAACAGGCATCAACCATGCAATCTATCCATGTGGGCAACAGGTGTCTATCAATTTGGCATGAAGAAGGAAAACAAGCAAGATATGAGGATTATGGTTTCTTACTCCCTTTTGGCTATGTGTCTGGACGAGGAAGCCATGCATGGTCCCGCTTTGGAATACTTTCAAGGACTGATCAAGTTCTTTCCATACCTTCTATCACTTATGCAAGAGTTAACTCTTGTGCAGCTTGTGGACTCAAGAATCATTATAAGTGTGATCTTCTGAAGAGGACATTATTGCATACAATGGATTTACGCTTAGTGTGGGACCCAGGTGGACACCGAAAAGAACTTTGGGGAGCCTCATGCTTCCAAGGGATCCATTATTCCCTACAAGGATCTACCAGCCACCAAGGAGAAATCCTACTCTATTTCAACATGCTCAAGTACAGAGCTAGAGGCATGAATACCTCTAGCCTTAGGGGGAGGGCTAATGAGGCAAGCTTTTCCATGCATGGGAACCCCCCATATATTTTTTGACCTTTTACCAAAATATTTCCTATTATATAAGTTACTTTTGATTTTTTCTTCCTTTTTCACAAAAGTTTTAGCCTTTATTAAATAAATAAGACTTATGCTAATCAATCACGATGTAGCATAAATAAGTAAGCTTTCTTTGTTGATCTCTCTTTTGACCTTAAATATTAAATATATATATTCTAAATTACATTATATATTTTAGTATTTTCTAATATATTTTTCATGTATGTATATTATTCCACCCCACCAAATATTTTATTCACTAGTTTTCATTTTCAAACCTCAACTCCATTTTTTCAATAATACCTCCCTCCATATAGATGATTGCCACTCTTTTCAAAACTCTAGGTCATGTTTTCATACACATGAAGGAGCTTACACTTGAAGGCAAGAGAGAAGTCCACTCAAAGGGAACCACCAAAAGACTTTTGCAGCCACAAATAATACATTATTTGGCTGAATTTTTTTAAGTAAAGAAGAACCCCGAATCTGAAGGAGCGTTCAACATGAAAGATGTAGCTTGTGATCTCAACTTTTAGCTCAAATTTTTTCAGAATTTTTGGAGTTATGAACGCGGAGCTATGATTTTTGTAGTGGACCCCAGTTTTCTCATGTAATGGTGACACAGACCATCCCTAGTTTTCTTCCCTCTAGAATGGCTATGGTGCTACAAGTCTTCAAGCATGATTATAAGAGACAAGGCTCTTTTAATGAGGTCTTGGAAAGTCTAGAGTGATTCTATCACCATTTTTGGAGGATCCATCCTCATCAACAATTATCCACCTTCGACAACCTCTCTTATAATTTTCTTACCTCTCTCTTCTCTCCCTAATAAGCTTATGTCTAGCCAAAGCTAAACTATTGTAAATATCTCCTAATTTTCTTACCTCTCTCTTCTCTCCCTAATAAGCTTATGTCTAGCCAAAGCTAAACTATTGTAAATATCTCCTCTATATCCTACCCACATTCTCTCTTCTTCTCTCTCTATTGACTCTGGTATTTTAAATAATGAGGAGACAAGATGGGAGCCACAGTCACATGCACCCCATTTTCCTAGTCACCAAAGTGGGACACTCACCTCAATTAGAAATATTGCTAAAACCTTCCCTCCTTCCCTATATAAGGAGGCCATGAGAACACACACACACACACACACACACACACACACACACACACACACACACACACACACACACACACACACACACACACGCACACACACACACACACACACACACACACCTATCCATACACACTCTTGTGCTACATGCTTGTAGCATGAACCCTAATCACATAATCGCAACACCATCATCATCACCATCACCATGCACAAAAGATGAGCACCACACCTCCACACCACTTGTAATTAAGGGTTGAAGGCACAATTTCAAGAAGAAGAAGGGTGTAAACACTCATGATATCCCTCGCCATCAACTCCCATCTCTCCATTATGCCTCCTACGATCTTGTCCCCTTCTCATTTTCCTGCCATACGCTACCTATTGTATTCATCTTTTGCAAGCAATCAACACACTCCATCTTGGTGCCATACTTTGTGTCGCTTTGGATATATCTCATTGTGAGTATGGTATATGCTTGTTCCTTGCCTTTTTTTTTTCTGCTTATGTAAAGGTGTGCGGATTCGCCACCATACACACACACACTCTCTCTCTCCCTCTCATATTCCTATAATCTTGCTACTTCCATCTTGAGGTGTGCGGATTCGCCACCTCTTGTATGATAAGTGAGCATACTCGCAAGTTTCCCCCTACCTCATTATCTTCCTTACTAACATGCACAAGTAGCAAGCCCATTCTCACTCATTCACCACTCCTCTCACCTTATTCTCCGACCACCCCATTCCACATTTGGGCGTGGATCTTGAAATTGTTTTCCATGGCATGCTTCATTGTGTATATGTATGCGTCCTAGCCGCATATCTTGCTAAGTGGTGCCCCTATTGTGTATTCCCCATGATGAGGCCATTGTGCATAGTTTTGGTGTAGAGGCCACCGGGTCTATTTTTTTCATTTCCGCCTCTCATTTGGTGTCCCCACGGAGGAGGACTCTTGAACCTCAATTTACAAGGCTAACATGTTTACTTCTCTTCATGGACGAGTGGCTTCTTGAATTCTCTAATTGGACCACTAAAGAGGAGGAGCTTCAAGAAGGTTTGACTCAAGTCATCAAGACACTCTTGCCAGGGTGTTGTATTGTTAGCATAGAAGAAGTGGTAAGACCCTCTTTCCCTACGCAAATTGTTTACATTTCTTATCATCCCCACAAGCGTAAAAGCAAGGCACAAGCTGCATCATGCTCACATTGTAGCTAAAAACCGCACCTTCGACATGAGTGCAACCCAAAGTGAAAAAAAGGCCATCATTTTCTCCCTCGACATCTGCACAGGCGTTCTCACAAAGGTAGGCTTTCAAGTAGCACTAGGCTTCTCTACATCTACGTCCCCATCTTTGCCACCTATTCCACCTACATCCACAACAAGCCTTCACAACTTCAGGAAGCTACTACGAACACATGGTCCCTCCCTCTCCCTTGCACCAAAAGATTCAAGGGTTTTCCAGCGCCGACAATCACCCCGTCTCCAAAACAAAAGGGTAAATCCTCCAAAGTCTTTCTATACCTCACTCTCATCTCATGAGCCAGGAACTAGAAACAGCAGCATGGATTCTACGTCATCTACCTAGAGAAGTGGCGGAGCTTTTCATCGACAAGGTCTTTGACACTGGTTTTGCTTGGCGGAAAGACAAGACCCTCCACCTTCAAGGGGTGTTGCTTGTGAATCAAGGCTATGATGACGACTTTACAGCTTGCTATGTATCCATCCAACTTGGATTAATACAAGTGGTAAGACTCACCACCTACCTCATCACACCTGTGTATACACTAGATGGCACTCTATCTTGCAGGAAAGTGAAGTTGATCAAAGAGAGAGAGTTCAAGCTTTTCCAAGAGCTTGCTAGAGGGGCAGTCCTAGAGCTAGAAGATGAAGGCAACCTTGTCCTGTGGTACTATAAATTTGACCTCGACTACCAAGAGCTCTACACCTCCGACTATAACCTTCCACCACGAAGGAAAGAGCCTTTCCGAATTATCATGTGATGGACCTAGTGCATCAGCTTTTTGCAAGGAACCAAACTTATGCACCACAACGAATTCAATCAATCAAAGTAATCTTGGACCGCAAGATGTTTTATCAGCAGATCATTACAACCATGTTTGGTAGAGAACGACTGCAAGAGATAAACACCTCTTCTCTACCCTTTATCCTCCCTATGATTAATCATGAAGTGTCTTTTGATGCAGTTATTTTCATCCTTGTATAGTATGTTTTCCATCTACAGAGCACCCATGTATTGAATCTCTATTTTTTTTGAAAAAAAAGGATTTCTAAGTCGAGTTAATTTTCTCACTCTCACAATGGCAAGTGTAGCATTTCCAACCTTTACTGGTAAGGTGGGTGAGAATGCTGCATACTTTCTAGACAACTTGGAAATAGCATGTGTCATCTTTGCGAGAGATGATGATGCTTCGCGCTTGCGCATCTTCCCACTTCTAATGAAGGTGGAGGCAAGATCATGGTACAATGCCTTGGCACAAGCAACCAAGGAACGGTGGGACTTATTAAGAGCAGCCTTTGTCAAGCGTTTTGGAGAGGGCACAACATCAGAGAAGCTATGGAAATTGTTGACAGAGTTGAAGCAAGGCAGTATGCTGGAATACGCATCATATGAGTCAAAGTTTGTAGATTTATGGGGGCGATGGGTTGCATCGCTAAGAGAGGATGAGGGGGCACCTAATTTCCTAAAAAAAGATCGGTTTGTGGCTGGGTTATGGCCAACTCTTAAAGAGAAGGTGAAGAAAAGGTTTCCTGCTACGTATGAGCTAGCAGTTGAAGTGGCCCGCCTTAAAGACAAGAAGTTGCGCCTACAAGCCAGGAATATCGATGAAGAGGAAGCCGTTAGGACCCGACCACCTCTAGCACCACCTACAACAGCCGCCCAGAGGATTCAACCACAAGAACCAATTGAAGATCAGCAAGACCTGCTCAATCGAATCACCAATCTACTTGAGAATCTCTCAGTCCATTTGATACAACAAGGGCATGCACACAATTGCAACCAAGAGCAAGGGAGAGGACAACGAAGGAAAAACCAAGAATACCAGTGCTACAATTGTGGGGAGGATGGTCATGGCATGTACTACTGTCCACACCCAAGGAGGTAGAATTTCAACAGAGGAGCTAGGAAAAACCAGGTTTCACTACCGAGAGCAAGACCACCACCACCGAGGGCACCACAACAAGCACCACCCGTGCAAATCCTACAACCACCCATTCAACCACAACCACCACCACCACCACCACCACAACCTCTCATTCCACCCTTACCCCCACCACCAGTTGGCAATCAAACAGTAAGCGTCATCAGTCTTGAAGGTAAAGGAAAGGAGAAAGTGGAGGAGGATAAGACCAAGGTTAAAGGAGTAGATGCCATAGGGGTAAAACGCGCTAGGCATGGTGAATCTTCCCAAAAGGAAGAAAAGATGAAGACTAAAGGGGAATCTAGCAAAAAGACGTCCAAGTCACGACGTAAAATTGACATTGTAGATTTCTCTTTGGGTGAATGTTCTAAATCATATGATTTGGTTCAACATGTTTCTGTGCAGGGCCCAAAAATCACCTGGCCCCAGTTACTCGACCTAGCACCTAGGGTGAGGAGATAATGGACAAAGATGGTTAGCACTAGACGACCAAAGCCAAAGATAGCTGGGGCTATCTCTGGGAGGAATCTAGATGACATACTACCAGTGATGGATGCTTACATCAAAGGGAAACACATCTCCAATATCTACATCGATGGTGGCGTACAAATATGCGTCATGAGTGAAAAAATGATGCACCGTTTGGGTTTAGAGGTGAGTCGGCCGGCACCATGCCGAGCCAAAATGGCAAATAATGTAAAAGTTCAATGTGTTGGTGTTATAAATGCAGTTAGGATAAAGGCATTCAACACCGAGGTAGATGTGGACATCTTTGTCATGCCACACAAAGGGGAGGGCTATCCTATCATTCTAGGGAGGGTCATAAAGATAGGTCGACAATGCGACATGGATCTAGAAACCTCTATGTATGAGTTTTCTAGTGGTGACTCTTCAATCACTTTAGAGGAGGATTCAACAAGGAGTGAAGGAAGTGATAGCTCCATTGAGGTAATGGGCCTCACATTCAACCACAACAAGGTGGACCCTTCAAATTTGCAACCACATGTGAAAGTGGTGAAGACACTTCAACTACCCCTATGGCACGAGATTGGTGAAAGACTCATGCAGAGAAATGCAATTGAGGTCTACTCCCTTTTGGCTATGTGTCTGGACGAGGAAGCCATGCATGGTATCACTTTGGAATACTTTCAAGGACTGATCAAGTTCTTTCCATACCTTCTATCACTTATGAAGAGTTAATTCTTGTGCAGCTTGTGGACTCAAGAATCATTATAAGTGTGATCTTTTGAAGAGGACATTATTGCATACAATGGATTTACGCTTAGTGTGGGACCCAGGTGGACACCGAAAAGAACTTTGGGGAGCCTCATGCTTCCAAGGGATCCATTATTCCCTACAAGGATCTGTTGAGATGTCGAGCTCTACACCTTGAGCTGGCATCCACTACGGGTCTTGGCCGCTTACGGCATTTACTCACTGGCGCGTTAGGTGACCGACACGGAGGATCTCTGCCAGTGATTCTACAGCTGGACTACACTTATAGTGCCAGCCTAGTACGCTTCTAGCGAGTTCACACTTAGTGACCGCATGTACATATGTGCTACTTTTCAGCTTTAGCACTTAGTCATTTTGTACTCTCTTTTCTGTAAAGAAGAAGAAGAAGCTTTCCATCTCTGTGTGCTTTGTGCTTGTCTTGTGTAGCTCTCTTGCATCCTCATTCTTTACATGGTATCAGAGCCTGGTGCAGGCAAGAGAGGCTAAGAGAGCAAGAGCATCACAATCCCTTCGTTCGCAAGTTTTTGAACAGGTCTCCAAAGTGCAGTATACAGAGATTTACTGTACAAGTACAGTGGTTGTATGTACGCTTGATTGTGGACACTCGTTGAGTGTAGAAAGCGTTACAAGAACCACGATAGCAGGTTCAGCAGATTTGTAGGTTTTTGCAGATTGCAGCTATTTTGTCTTAGTGCTTCAAGATGTCTGACGGTTTCAGTCAGATTGTTACTGAGAAGCTTGAGAAAAATAACTACCCTGCATGGAAGTTCAGAATAACAAATTTCCTAAAAGGAAAAGGTTATTGGGACTATGTAGAAGGAGACAATGAAAAGGAACCAGAGATTCCCGAGGCAAATGCTACAGCAGAACAAAGGAAAGCTTTGAGGGACTGGCAACAAGGCCAGAGCAAAGTGATGTATTGGCTTTCTATGAGCATCACAGATGGCATGATGGGCTATCTACAGGATGCTGAAACCCCCGCCATTGCATGGAAAAACTTAGGCAGAGTGTTCGAGGTGAACACCAAGGCCAGGAAGCTTCAACTAAAGTCGGAGCTAAATCAGGTTAAGAGGAACAACCTCTCCATCAATGATTATGCTTTGAAGATCAAGAGTATCATTGAGGCTCTTGGATCTATTAAAGTCTCAGTGGAAGACGATGACATTGTCCGTGCATGTTTGGATGGTCTAGGAGATGAGTATGTACATTTTAGGTCTTCCATGAATACAAGAGACGACATCCCCGTGTTCCAAGATTTGATTTCTATGCTTATTCTTGAGGAGAAGAACCTTGACACATCTTCTTCTCATGGAAGAAATAATTCTGAACAGGCCTTCTATTCTAACTCCAACAGAGGTAGAGGTAGAGGTCGTGGTCGAGGCCCAAGGGGTTGCAGGGGCCAATTTCTGGAAGGTCAATCAAATCAAAACAATACAGGTGGCAGGGGAAACCAGTCTCAAGGCAGGGGGAGTCAAAGAGGTCGTGGTGCAGGATCAAGCAGGCAGCAACATACTCCAGATAGTAGAGAATGTTGGACTTGTGGTGAAAGAGGTCACATGTCACGTGACTGTCCAAAGGGAAAAGCAAGTAGAAAGAGAGAACAGGGCAACTATGCATCTACTAGCAGAGATGCAGATGACAGCAAAAACGAGCGCATGTTTGTTATGCAACATGTAATGAATACAATGACTGCAGAGAATTCCACCCAAGATGATGTTTGGTATGTGGATTCAGGTGCCTCTAATCACATGACGTCTCGTGGAGAGTGGTTTAGAGATATGCGCAAACCAGATGTGTCAGGCTATGTGCAGACAGGAGATGACACAGCTCACCCCATTGCTCATGTAGGGGACATACCTCTAAATACGAAGAGTGGGAAATCAAAGTACTTAGCAGATGTACTTCATGTCCCAAACATTACAAAGAATCTTGTTTCTGTTGGACAAATGGCTGAGCAGGGTTTGCAGGTTCGCTTCAATCCAAATGGCTGTTATGTAGAAGATTTCCAGAATGGCTGTAAGCTGATCACAGAGGGCAAATGTGTGGGCAGAATGTTTACGCTGAATGTAGACATGCCTGAGGTAAAAGCTGCATTATTTGCACAGGGCACAGGTGTTGTGGCTGATGTTGACATTTGGCACAAACGCATTGGCCATGTCAATGAGCAGAGATTGCGCAGCATGCAATCAAAACAGATTGTAAAAGGTTTGCCCAAATTCAAGGTGGATGGTATGCATAAAGTGTGTGCAGCATGCCAGTTTGGAAAACAGTCAAAGGGCTCATTTCCACATGAGCGCAATGTATGTAAAAAGCCACTTGAGGTGGTGCACACAGATGTTTGGGGTCCAACCGATACTGCAAGTATACATGGTTGCAGGTATTATGTCTCTTTCATTGATGACCATACAAGGAAAGTATGGGTCTACTTCATGCGTAACAAAAGTGAAGTGTTTGGTCACTTTCAAGACTTCAAAGTCATGATTGAGAAGGAGACAAATATGCAAATCAAGACATTGAGGTCAGATGGAGGGGGAGAGTACTTCTCCAATGATTTTTCAGATTTTCTGCGAATGCATGGTATACACAGGCAGTTTACATGCAGATATACTCCAC
Source organism: Adiantum capillus-veneris (assembly GCF_014529385.1). NCBI lineage: Eukaryota > Viridiplantae > Streptophyta > Polypodiopsida > Polypodiales > Pteridaceae > Adiantum > Adiantum capillus-veneris. The sequence goes on along the minus strand of NC_140957.1, from coordinate 121,982,175 downwards.
AGTAGAATGGGGTCGCAGAAAGGAAAAACGGGCACATTGCAGAGGTTGCACGTGCATTGATGAATGAGAAGAACATGCCTCATCATTTCTGGGCTGAAGCTGTAAATACAGCTGTGTACATTATGAACAGGACACCTACAGCTGCGGTGCATGATGTAACACCTGAGGAAAAGTTTACAGGTACAAAGCCTGATTTGGCACACTTGAAAGTGTTTGGCTGCATAGCTTATGTGCATGTACCAGATGAGTTGCATAGGAAATTGGATCCTAAAGCAGAGAAATGTATTCTTGTGGGATATTCCCTTGAACAAAAGGGGTACAGGTGCTACAATCCTACTACACGAGAACTACGAGTGAGCAGAGATGTAGTCTTTGATGAGATGAGCAGCTGGTACAGTAATGCACATGGCACTATTGGGGCTGATGTAAAAGATGATGTGGTTGTACAAAATGTGAGGCCACAGTCACAGGTTTTGAGTGGACCACAAGAGTCCTCTTCTCGTGGCTCTGTTGAGAAACCATGGAATGGTAGACTACGTACACAGGTTACTCCACCAACAGGTACAGGGAATGTATCACGAAAAGGAAAGGAAAAGGTTGATGAACCCCCCTTTATGGTTGATGCATCATCAGGTTTTTCACATATAGACATGGATTCAGATGGTTCTGAACAAAGTCTTGATGAGGAATTTGGAATTCCGGCTGTCAGGACACCTGGTGTAAGGAAAGTACAAGAAGATGCTAGAGGGCAAAGGAGTGACCCAGGACCGCGCAGATCTAATAGAGTCAGAAATCCAGTTCAGAAATTGACTTATGATGGGTATCTAGCGCATCACCAAGCCTACATGGCTAAGGTGATACAGGATGTGGAGCCCACATGTTTTGAGGATGCAGTTGGAAATGTGCATTGGGATGATGCAATGAATGAAGAGATGGCTGCATTGGAAGCAAATGACACATGGGAGTTGGTGCCATTGCCAAGTGGCAAGAAAGCTATTGGCTGTAAATGGGTGTATAAAACGAAGCATAAGGCTGATGGTAACATTGAGTGTCACAAGGCAAGGCTGGTCGCAAAGGGTTATGCACAGACGTATGGCATAGACTATGAGAAGACCTTTGCTCCAGTGGCAAAGATGACGACAGTGAGAGCTGTCATAGCAGTGGCTGCATCTAGAGGATGGATTATGCATCAAATGGATGTAAAGAATGCCTTCTTGAATGGTGAGTTGCAAGAGGAAGTGTATATGGATCAGCCACCTGGTTATGTCGATCCAGGTTACCCAGATTATGTATGCAGACTTCTCAAAGCTTTGTATGGTTTGAAGCAGGGCTCTAGAGCATGGTATGACAGGATTGCCAAGTATCTTGTCAGTATTGGTTTTAGGAGAGCTCATGCTGATCATTCACTCTATGTACGTGAGAGTGATGTGGGGATTGTGGTCATTACCATATATGTAGATGACCTTATTATTGTTGGTGACAATGCTATGGAGATTGACCATGTGAAGGGTCTTCTCAAACAGGAGTTTGAAATGAAAGATTTAGGCGAGTTGCGCTACTTTCTTGGCATTGAAGTGATCAGGACTCCAGAGGGTGTATGGCTATCACAGAGACAGTATGCTTTGGACATGTTGTCAAAGTATGGTATGGCTGATTGTAAGACAATTTCTATTCCCTTGGATGTGAATGCAAAGCTGAGTGCAGAGAAGGGTGATGTTGTTGAGGATGTCAACATGTACATGAAGATTGTGGGTAGTCTAATCTACTTGACTATTACGAGGCCAGACTTGAGCTACACAGTAGGCTTGGAGAGTCAGTTCATGCAACTTCCGAGGAAGCCACATTTGGATGGAGTACGACGCACACTTAGGTATGTGCAAGGTACTCTTGACTACGCATTGTTCTATGCAGCAGATGCACCATTAGCATTGTATGGGTATACAGATGCAGATTGGGCAGGTAGCATTGTTGATAGGAGATCTACGAGTGGCTTCATGTTCTCTTTTGGGAGTGCTGCTGTTACTTGGAGCAGCAAAAAGCAGCCTACGGTTGCTTTATCGAGCACAGAGGCCGAGTACAGAGGTGCAGCAGTTGCGGCGTGCGAGGTAGCTTGGCTACGCACATTACTTGAGGACTTGGGAGTGCAGGTGGACCAACAGATTTTCATCCATTGTGACAACCTCAGCAGCATGCAGTTGGCTAGGAACCCAGTGTTCCATGCCAGGACCAAACACATAGAGGTCCATTACCACTACGTTCGAGAGCGAGTGTTCGCGGGCGACATCGACTTGGTCTATGTCAGCATAGAGGAGCAGATAGCGGATATCTTTACCAAGGCCCTCGGAGCTGAGAAGCTTCGACGTTTCCGGACTATGCTTGGACTCTGCGACATGCAGAGCTCGAGGGGGAGTGTTGAGATGTCGAGCTCTACACCTTGAGCTGGCATCCACTACGGGTCTTGGCCACTTACGGCATTTACTCACTGGCGCGTTAGGTGACCGACACGGAGGATCTCTGCCAGTGATTCTACAGCTGGACTACACTTATAGTGCCAGCCTAGTACGCTTCTAGCGAGTTCACACTTAGTGACCGCATGTACATATGTGCTACTTTTCAGCTTTAGCACTTAGTCATTTTGTACTCTCTTTTCTGTAAAGAAGAAGAAGAAGCTTTCCATCTCTGTGTGCTTTGTGCTTGTCTTGTGTAGCTCTCTTGCATCCTCATTGTTTACAGGATCTACCAGCCACCAAGGAGAAATCCTACTCTATTTTAACATGCTCAAGTACAGAGCTAGAGGCATGAATACCTCTAGCCTTAGGGGGAGGGCTAATGAGGCAAGCTTTTCCATGCATGGGAACCCCCCATATATTTTTTGACCTTTTACCAAAATATTTCCTATTATATAAGTTATTTTTGATTTTTTCTTCCTTTTTCACAAAAGTTTTAGCCTTTATTAAATAAATAAGACTTATGCTAATCAATCACGATGTAGCATAAATAAGTAAGCTTTCTTTGTTGATCTCTCTTTTGACCTTAAATATTAAATATATATATTCTAAATTACATTATATATTTTAGTATTTTCTAATATATTTTTCATGTATGTATATTATTCCACCCTACCAAATATTTTATTCACTAGTTTTCATTTTCAAACCTCAACTCCATTTTTTCAATAATACCTCCCTCCATATAGATGATTGCCACTCTTTTCAAAACTCTAGGTCATGTTTTCATACACATGAAGGAGCTTACACTTGAAGGCAAGAGAGAAGTCCACTCAAAGGGAACCACCAAAAGACTTTTGCAGCCACAAATAATACATTATTTGGCTGAATTTTTTTAAGTAAAGAAGAACCCCGAATCTGAAGGAGCGTTCAACATGAAAGATGTAGCTTGTGATCTCAACTTTTAGCTCAAATTTTTTCAGAATTTTTGGAGTTATGAACGCGGAGCTATGATTTTTGTAGTGGACCCCAGTTTTCTCATGTAATGGTGACACAGGCCATCCCTAGTTTTCTTCCCTCTAGAATGGCTATGGTTCTACAAGTCTTCAAGCATGATTACAAGAGACAAGGCTCTTTTAATGAGGTCTTAGCAAGTCTAGAGTGATTCTATCACCATTTTTGGAGGATCCATCCTCATCAACAATTATCCACCTTCGACAACCTCTCTTATAATTTTCTTACCTCTCTCTTATCTCCCTAATAAGCTTATGTCTAGCCAAAGCTAGACTATTGTAAATATCTCCTATACTCTACATCCTACCCACATTCTCTCGTCTTCTCTCTCTATCGACTCTGGTAGTTTAAATAATGAGGAGACAAGATGGGAGCCACAGTCACATGCACCCCATTTTCCTAGTCACCAGAGTGGGACCCACCTCAATTAGAAATATTGCTAAAACCTTCCCTCCTTCCCTTTATAAGGAGGCCATGAGAACACACACACACACACACACACACACACACACACACACACACACACACACACACACACACACACACACACCTATCCATACACACTCTTGTGCTACATGATTGTAGCATGAACCCTAATCACATAATCACAACACCATCATCATGCACAAAAGATGAGCACCACACCTCCACACCACTTGTAATTAAGGGTTGAAGGCACAATTTCAAGAAGAAGAAGGGTGGAAACACTCATGATATTCCTCGCCATCAACTCCCATCTCTCCATTATGCCTCCTACGATCTTGTCCCCTTCTCATTTTCCAACCATACGCTACCTATTGTATTCATCTTTTGCAAGCAATCAACACACTCCATCTTGGTGCCATACTTTGTGTCGCTTTGGATACATCTCATTGTGAGTATGGTATATGATTGTTCCTTGCCTTTTATTTTTCTGCTTATGTAAAGGTGTGCGGATTCGCCACCATACACACACACTCTCTCTCTCTCCCTCTCATATTCCTATCATCTTGCTACTTCCATCTTGAGGTGTGCGGATTCGCCACCTCTTGTATGATAAGTGAGCATACTCGCAAGTTTCCCCCTACCTCATTATCTTCCTTACTAACGTGCACAAGTAGCAAGCCCATTCTCACTCATTCACCACTCCTCTCACCTTATTATCCGACCACCCCATTCCACATTTGGGCGTGGATCTTGAAATTGTTTTCCATGGCATGCTTCATTGTGTATATGTATGCGTCCTAGCCGCATATCTTGCTAGGTGGTGCCCCTATTGTGTATCCCCCATGATGAGGCCATTGTGCATAGTCTTGGTGTAGAGGCCATCGGGTCTATGTTTTTCACTGCCGCTTCTCACCAGGAGCTACTATATGTAATAAGTCAAAGGCATAACTCAAATGATTGGCTTAGGGCAACCCTCGCCATCTGGTTGAGCCCTGCTATGTAAAATCTTGGGCTGTGCGCAATAGTACGTTGTTAGGTACTTGTAGCCAGGCTCGAATGTATCACTCTATCCCTCAAGGCTCGGCCTGAGCTTGAGGTTTTTTTAATATCTATTAGTGACTTTATAATACAATCACTCACAATTGTGAGTTTTGTATGCTATATGCTAAAAAATGTAAGCTCAGGCAATTGGGATCTATTGGTAGCACATTGGGAAATCTAATCACATGCACATGCTATGTATGAGGTAGAAAAGGTGGAAGCAGTGGCCGCAACCCAAGTTGTAAAAGTCTCCATTGTCAAACAAATTTGTGCATATGTAATAGTCAATGTGGTCTCTCAAAATAGTCCTATTTCCCATCAAAAACTCTCACCTACCTAAATCGTGGTTAGACATGTAAGGGTATAGTGGTATTGATGGTTGTATTGTGAGGATGATGGGAGAGAAACTAAGGTAGGCATGCCAATGTGCAAAGTGCTCTACTCAAAAGTAGGCAAGGTTGCTCTCAATGGTCGAGTCCCCCAAGGCCGCTCGAGTCTCTCTAATTGCTTGATCCAACTCTCCAACCCTCTGATAGAAGTGCTCCCTATTTCCTACCCTTGTAAAGTTTCATGGCCTTTGATGGGTGTCTCATTTGTGTGGATTTCACAAATGCCAATTTTTTGCCATGGAGCCCTTCACGAGCCCTAATAATTGTTTTTCTCATTAGTGCATCTCCAGGTTGACGAGATGGTAAGCAATGTCCATGAAACTTTGTAGAAGATAGTAGTGCTCCCTATTCCCTACCCTTGTAAAGTTTCATGGCCTTTGATGGGTGTGTCATTGGTGTGGATTGCACAAATGCCAATTTTTTGCCATAGAGCCCTTCATGAGCCCTAAGGAAAAAAATTGGCATTTGTCCATCTCCACGTTGGCAAGATGGTAAGCAATGGCTATGAAACTTTATAGGGATGGATAATGCATCCTAATTCCTTGCCTTTGCAAAGTTTCATGACCATCTCTTATTGTCTCACCGGTCTGGGACTATACAAACATCACTTTTTGGCCATACGGATCGTTAAGTACCCTATGGCAAAATATTGGTGATTGTGCAACACCAAACCACAACGAGACGGTAATCAAAGGCCATGAAATTTTGTACGGATAGATAATGCACCTTACTCCCTACCCTTACAAAGTTCATGGACATCACATCGTCTTGCCAGTCCAAGGTTGCATAGATGCTAGTTTTTGGCTATAGGGCTTGCTTTGGAAAACTATTGGTGATTGTGTAGTCCCACACTGTGAGAGAATAAACACAGGACATGGAACTTTGTAGAGGTAGATAATGCATTCTACTATCTATCCTTGTAAAGTTTCATGGCCATCGCTTTTACTGCCTCTTTGGTGTTGGACTGCGCAAACACCAATTTTTTTCATAGAAACCTTAGTGAGTCTTATGGCCAAAAATTGGTGATTTGGAGTGACACACAAAAGAGATGGTAATTGAAGGTCATGTAACTTTTCAAGGGCAAGAAATGAACTATACTCCCCATCCTTGCAAAGTTTTATGGGCATCCCTTACCGTCTCATCGGCCTCTGGCTACGTAAGCATGCCAATTTTTTGTGGCAATAGTGCTCGTTAAGTGTCTTATAGTATAATATTAATGATTGTGTAGCCCCCTGATGATGAGACGATAATCAAAGGCCATGAAACTTTTCAAGGGTGGGTAATGCATCCTACTCCTACCCCTACAAAGTTTTATGGCCATCACTTACCTTCGTGTAGGTGTGGGGCTCCGCAAATGCCATTTTTTGCCATGGGACCCTTCACAAGCCTATGGCAAAACAATTGGTGATTGTACAATACCACACCGATGAGATAGTAACTAAAGGCCATGATACCTTGTAAGGGTGGATAATGCTCCCCACTTTCCACCCTTACAAAAGTTTCATGACCATCTCGTACCATCTCATCAGTGTGGGACTACGCAAATCTAATTTTTAGCCATAGGGCTTGCTAAGTGTCCTATGGCAAATTATTTTTGATTTTGCAGCCCCACATCAATGAGATGGTAAACCAAAGGCCATGAATTCTTTTAGGGGTGGGTAATGCACCTTACTTCTTATTCCTACAACAATTCATGGCCATCGCTTACTGTCTTACTTGTTGGACTGTGCAAACATGAATTTTTGGCCATAGGGCTCGCTAAGTGTCCTATGCAAAAATGATGTCCCACACCGATGAGATGGTAAATGAAGGCCATTAAAGTTTTTATGGGTGAGTAATGCACCCTAGTCTCCACCTTGCAAAGTTTTGTGGCCATATCTTATCGTCTCACCTGTTTGGGGCTACGCAAACACCACTTTTTGGCCATAGGGCTCTTTACGTGCCTATGGCTAAATATTAGAGATTGTGCAATTCCACATTAATGAAACAATGATTGAAGGCCATGAACATTTGAGGAGTGGATGTTTCACCCTAATCCTTGCCCCTACAAATTTTCATGGCGATCTGTTATCGTCTCGTTGGTGTGGGGTTGCGCAGATGCCATTTTTTTTCCATAGGGCCCTTAGTGAGCCCTTTGGGCATTTGTGCAGTGCCACATCGATGAGACAATACTAAATGAAGGCTATGCTACTTTGCAAGGGTAGATAATGCAACCTACTCCTTCCCTTGTAAAGTTTCATGGCTCTCTATTATCGTGTCCCCGAGTTGGGATTGCGCAAATGACAATTTTTGGCCATAGGGATTGCTATGTGCCCTATGGAAAAATATTGGCAATTGTGTAGTTCCACACCAATGAGATGATAATTGAAGGCCATGAAACATTGAAAGGGTCAAGGATTAGGGTGGGTAATGCACCCTAATCCTTGACCCTACAAAGTTTCATAGCCATTTTATATCGTATTTTCGGTATGGGGCTGTACAAATGCCCCATAGTGCTCGCGCTAAGTGCCCTATGGAAAAATATTGATGATTTTGAAGGCCATGAAAATTTGTAGAGGTATTTAATGCCTACTCTCTATCCATACAAATTTTCATGGCCATCCCTTACTATCTGATTGGTGTGGGGCAGTGCAAACACACATTTTTTTGCCTTGGGTCCCTTACCTAGCCCTACACAAAAAAATTAGTTATTCTGAAATGTCACATCAATGAGAAAATAATTGAAGGCCATGAAACTTTTTGAGGGTAACTAATGCACCCTATGCCTTACCCCTACAAAGTTTCATGGTCATAAATTATTGTCTTGTCAGTGTGGGGCTATGCAAACACCAATTTTTTACCGTAGGGCCCTATGACAAAAAAATGGTGATTGTGCAATGCTACACCGACGAGATGGTAAGCAAAGGACACAAAACTTTTAGGGGTGGATAATGCATCCTATGTAACATTTAATGATCTGTAACTTGTGTATAGTGGAAAATAACATAGACATAGTGAGCATTTCATTAAGAATAGATTCCTAATGAGCATAGCAAGAGTGCTTGGATGGAGAGAGCAACAAAAGAATAACACCTGGTTAGATAGGCATGAACAATACTTCAAAAAGAGAGAGAAATTAAGCTATTGAAAACAGTAGAGGATCGGTTGTACATGGAGGCGGTCCCCCCTCCAAAAGGCTTTGTATTATAGGTTTCCCCCATCAAGGGAGACATTTTACAATACAATACTTTGTGTTCCTTCAATAAATTGCTGGTGCAATAAAGATGATAGCTTCAAGAATCAAGCTTATACTTGAAAACACAACATCAATTCCCTCACGGTCTCAGATCCAAGACCTCACACACCTTCGAAGATGGTGAGAGCTAGCGGGGTATGAGAGTATATCGAGAGGAAGGAGTATTCTTACGAGAAAGAAGTATGTCTCCTCACATAATCACTCTTAATAGCTTAGCATAGCTTAGTAATTAGCATGGTAGAGGAGATGAGCATGCATTGGAGCTTGTCTCTTGGTTGGTTCTGCATACAAAGCCAAGAGTTGTTGGTTTAGGCCTCCCTTCTCACAAGCTTGGAATAGATGATGAGCTTTCTATTAAAGCTTGAGAAGGAGATAGTTTTCTTTAATTCACACATGAGGCTGTGTGAGTGTGTGTGTGATAAAGCCTTTCAAAAATCAGCCCCCTCTCTCTCTCTTGGTCGACCCCTCTTGCTATTTGCTCATGCTGGCACCCTATTGGTCCCTGAAAAGCTTAGCCAATGACAATTAAGAAGCGTAAGTGATAGCCTTGTGACATGTGTCCCTTTCCCCTTTGTGAGAGATTTAGGTATTTAAATAATGCAATCAAACTCTCATTGGACCTCTTAGTCTTCTGGCCAATAGGAATTAGGGAAGCCATTGGGTTGCTGAATGCTCATTGGACCCCTTGGGAGACTGTCCAATAGTCTTCTAGAGAGCTTAATCTTAATTTATCTTGGTTATTTTATCAAGTGTTTTTAAATTAATTAAACTAAATTTACTCTAGCGTAATTCTCATTGGTCCACCTCTATGGCCATCCAATAGGATTTGAATTAATTAAACTAACTTTACTCTAGCGTAATTCTCATTGGTCCACCTCTATGGCCATCCAATAGGATTTGAATGCACCTTGGGAGCAACTGAGCTAGGAAGTTGACATGTGTCCACTATACCCTTTGTGTAAAGGGAGCTTGGAAGCATGTGTGTGTGTTTCTCTCTCATCCCCTACAAATATGGCTCGCCCCCTCCTTGATAGGGATGTGGGAAGACTTTTGAGTCTTCCCACAAGCATCCAAATTTTCCCTAAGGCTTGACCATTGAGTATTTGATTTAATTTTGGAACCTTAGCATTTTGGAAGTCTTAATGGGATGAACCTTAGGGTCTTTGAAGCCCATGTATGCACATTGCTCTTTTGCAGATGGCTCCCCTTTGGATCCCTATTTCCCCCCCTTTGGATCCCTACTGTGATCGGTCTGCTAACCTAACCAATATTCTAGCTTTTTCTCCCCTGGTACTTCCCCATATTAAATGATCAATTTAACATGAGAAAATTATTTAGGAGAATTAGATATTAGTTATTATAACATTATCCCTCTCTTGATATCATTCGTCCTCGACTACGAGGTAGAGAAGATAAAGCCTAGTCATTAGTTCTTTTTCTAGCGGGTAGAGAATCCCTATTTACCCTACGACATCATTCCAAAATGGATGACTAATCCATTTGGCACTTGAGAGCCTAAGCTGCCACCGCAAGCATCTCTGTGCATTAGTCCTATCAATCTTCCATAGTAGAGTGATCAGCTCTACTTGGTGTTTGGAAGACGTTGTCTCCACAAACTTGATCCTAAGCATGCATACTTCTTAACATTTGTCCACAATATAGAAAAAGAGAGTCTTATAAGACAAAAACTTTGTTCATTTTAAACATTTTTACATTTGCTTACTCTAGGGAAGTATTGTAAGCATTGACAAGGTTTAGGTTATCCTTTAATTATATGCCTTGCATCCATCTAGCATCTTCAAAAGGATAATTCTTAAACTTAATAAGATACCGTTGAATATTGTTACCACCTCTCAATACCTTGTCTTCATGTCGGAGAATGGACTCGGGCTTCAGCACCTCTTCTTGGTCCTTGATCTCCGGTGGGTCTTCAATAGTTGGTTCTTGAGGTGGATCTCCTTTGTAAGGCTTTAGTAGGCTCAAATGGAAAGCATTGTGTATGAGTCAATGACTGGGCAACTTAAGTTGATAAGCCATCCCTTTGATTCTTCTATAAATCTGGAAGGGACCATAGTATCTTTTTGCTAATTTAGCATAGTACTTTTGGTGTCCCGTAGGATTCTTGCGTGTTGTGTGCCTTAATCAAGCCTTGGGAAATTTAAGTAAGACCCAATCATTTTGTTTAAAGTCTTGAGCTCTTCTGTGCTTATCAGCAGCAACCTTTTTCCTTTGCTGTGAGATAGAGATACATCCTTAATCTTTTGGAAATATTCTTGTAGGTCTCGACTATACTCATCTGCAGCGAAGATCTTCCCATGTACCTTAAGTAGCAGGGGACTTTTAGATCTTCCCTCAATTACCTCAAAAGGTGCTTTTCTGGTGGAGGTATGTATAGTGTTATTGTAGGCATATTCCACTAACGATAAGTACTTCTCCCATTGGGACCTTTGATCTACTTCCGTTAAGTAGGCTTTTAGTACATCAAGAATTGTTAGGTTAGCTATTTCACTTTGGCCATCCGTTTGCGGATGATAGGCCAAAGAGAAGTTTAGCCTTGTCCCTAAATTCTCAAAGAGACCCTTTCAAAAATTACTGGTCATTCTAGGATCTCTATCAGATACTATGGACATTGGCAAGCCATGGTACTTGAAGATTTGTGATATGAAGAGGGTTGCCATTTGATGGGCTTTGAGTCTTTTTGATAGGTATAAAATGAGCTTGTTTGCTGAACCTGTCTACTATTGTCCATATTCCCCTTGGGCTCGTTATTATGGTCCTTGTTCTCCATGGCTTAAGATTTCTCTTAGACCCTTGTTGGAAATTGATTTGTGAAGCCACCATGGTATGATGTATGACCGCAGATATGGTGCGTGGCCTTTGGGAGTTTACATACTCCGCCATATCTTCAGTTAAACCAGCACAAAATTGTTGTTTTTGCTCTCCAAAATCCATCTTTTTGAAGAAAGTGGCTTTGATATAAAGAACTCACAAAACAGACACATGATTTGCAAGATAATTCACTCAGAAGCTCGTGGGAGATCACCTCACTACAGAGCCCAAACTTTGCAAACTTGGCATGGAGCGTAGCTCTCATTGTTGCTAATTTTTTGGTGGTGTTAACTTTGCAATAGATGCTCCATAGCACACGTAGCAAAGAGATAAGACCTCTCATTCTCTCTCTCTCTCTCTCTCTCTCTCTCTCTTAGTTACACATACACAACATAATGAACACAATAGTTTGATTAATTCAAAAGTTGTTTTAGGGTTACAATCCTTAGAGGCTCATTCCCACCAAAAATGATCTCTTAACCCTTACAATCTATCCTTCTTCTCATCAACATTAAATAATATAAAAGTGGTGTAGCTTTCCTGTGTTCAAGTGTTAACACTCCCCCCCTCTATATTCATGTCAACATTAAATAATATTAAAGTGGTGTAGCTTTCCTGTGTTCAACTGTTAACACTCCCCCCCTCCATATTCATGTCGTCCCTGACATGACGTGTCATTGTCTTTGTAGGATCTCCAAGCTGAATCTTTGCTTAATAGAACCCTGGTGGCTTAATCATCTTCAAATACGATTCATATCTTATATTGCCGATGCTCATTGTTGGCCCAAAAATTTTGATGTTGTAAGTGAAAAAGCTCGTATAAAATGCTTCTTCAAACACCTGCATGTGATAACTTGGTAAAAAAATCACTCTCTGGTAGAAATGATGTAGCACTTGTGGTGATGGTTGAGTGGAGAGGTTGTAAGCCAGCTTCTAGAGCATGTTGCCCGTTGATAGTAGACTTAAGTCTGTGGCTTTATGTGGCACAAACACCTTGATGCAGGCTTCCAATGTTTTGCATATCTTTCTGAGCATTACACATGTCAACTCAAGAGAGCTAGTGACAAGCTTAATGGCACCCGTGAGGGTTTTTACCAAATAAGTTCCACTTATTCTCTCCTTCCTCCTTGGGTGGTGGAAGGTTAGGATCATTAAGACAATTGGGATGTTTCTTTAATAATTTGGAGTGATCCTTCCATGTTCTCATTCTTGGCACAGGGGAAAAAGAAACATCATCCCTTACTGATTTTGGCGCATCAACCAGACATACAAGGTATGCTGGGTACTTGGAGAGCCAACCTTTTCACCATTTAGGATGTGAGTCTACTATTCTCTTGGAGGCCTCTTGATCTTTGATATCACCATCAAAGAGAGGTGTTTTCTCCTCTATCTTTATGCACTTCTTCATTATAAGCACTTCATATTTAAGTAAAAGGTATGGAAGGGAAGGGTGCATCTATTCCTCTCTGATCACATTTGTATCAACAATCTTTAGGAAACCTATAGAGTGTAGCATCCATTTCTCCCACTCTATTATGACTTGGATGCTATCTTCTGTTGCTTTTTCTATTAAGCTACGGACGAAGGCTTTCTATTTAGTAGTGAGAACATGTCCTTCTTCTTGGATTTGTGGAGGAATCTCCACCAATACAGGTTCTTATAAACATTTTGGAAGCTCCATAGGCTCTTTTTGGGTCTTGACTCTAGAGTCACTTGGACACGAATCTGTAGGTTGACCCCGTGCCCGCTCTACTTCTTGCCTTAGGTCCTACTCGCTATTGCTGCACCCTTCTTGTTGCCTCTTCTCCATTGTTGACTAGCAGGTCTTGCAACATCTCCAATTGTTTCTTTAGCTCGTAATTTTCTTTCTAGAGCTCTTGTTGTTGTTCTTTTAATCTGTCTTCTTCTACCAATGACCCTTTGGCAAAGTTGAATTTTTGTCTTTGTTCTAACTTTAATTCCCTTTGTAGGAATGTGATTTGGGCTTCCAAGGCTTGTACATCCTGGCTATTTGCTCTTGTGCTTGCTCTAGCAACTCTTGGGGTCCCTCTTAGTCTTTGTATGGTGAGTTCTGGGATGTTGGGGGTTTTGAGCTTGGTGGTCGGTTGAATTTCAGGGGAGACATTGGTGGTGTCGCACTTTCTCCCTCAACCTTGGTATCTTCTTCTTCTTTTTCTATCTGTACTTCTCATGCTTCTGGTTTCATGTAGCTATGTCTTGGACTTCCTCAGTGGTGGTGAATGGCTCTAGGTTTTGCTGCTCAATCCACTTGGTCTCTTCATAGGCCCTAATATAATGATCAAACTGGTCCTCCAGAGGTCGAGAGAAATTGGCCCTATCTTTTGTGGGTCTGGCACCCAGTACTCTTCAAAATTCCCTTTAAGTTCTCTTTGGCCTTGAACTGCTCTATTAATCTTTCAATACGTGCCACCTTTTGATTGTTGGTTTCTTTTGGTATTTCCTCCTTGGTCATTGCAGCTTTTCCCCTCCTCTTTGGCAGCCCGTTTGGTAGTTCCTCCACCGTATCTTCTTGCACTTTTCTCCAGCTTTCGCATAAGCCGCGTTGAGACACGCAGTGCCACTGCTGTAGAAGGTTCATCTGCTATATCCTCCTTCAGTCTTAGCCACTCATTCTGGGTGGGTGCGTTTGTCCATTTTTCTCATTCTCCAATAGCTTCATATGTAATTTTTGTCAGAATCTCTGCACCACCAATGTATTTAGGATTGTCAACCCCAAGCCCACTACTTGCTCATGTATATAATGGGTGTAGCTCACATCCTTTGGTATACTTCTACCCAATGCCAAGTAGTTGTGGTGGCAATGGCATGTGGTGGGGTCATGTACTTCTGTGGCTGCTTGTTGCAAACATGGAAGGATTGGTTGTACAACCTGCTGATTTTATTTTCTCTTGGGTCCACCAGGTCTTTAAAAGTTTGGTTGTTTTTTTTTTGAAAAGTATACCTTTACTTTGTCTCTTCTTTCCCGGACAGATCTGCCATTTTTGTGCAGTCCCAAAGCATCGACAAGAATCTGTGGTGTGATGGTGGCGATTTCTTTGATTTCACCTTTAAGTGTGGTGAGGATTGTCGTGCCGTTTTTCTTGATTGTGGTAATTAGCTCATAAACTCTTTGGAAGTCGCATTGATGTGAAAAATCCATGTAGGTCCACTCTTTCTAGGTAGTTGAGGATGCCCTCTTTGCTGGCATACTCTCTGAGATCTCTTGGACTCATTGGCACGCCCACCATATTGCAATGTGGATCTTTGAATGTCCCTTGATATAGCTTTACACCCTCTCCTTCTGGTGTGGCCTTGTCCATCCATGCTTCAGTCAGCTTCAATTCCTCATTGGGATGGTAAAAGGCTTTGTTGCTATCATGATATATTTCAGGGTAGGCCTTTTCCTATTTACATGCGATTTGCCTGCTTCCATTGATTCCTGTGTTCACTCCAAGTTCCCAAGTTAGGGTAGGCCTTTTCCTATTTACATGCGATTTGCCTGCTTCCATTGATTCCTGTGTTCACTCCAAGTTCCCAAGTTAGAGTCTTTTTGCAAAATCTGGCAATTTATCAGCTTATAGCTATCCAAATGATTTCAAAGTTGAACCACATACTAGTCAGGGCCTAAAGCTGCCATTCAAATGGAAAAAAGTGCATTTGTATGCTCATTTTATACTGTGAGACATTATACACGTATGATGTCTATGTGCTCTAACTGAGGTGGAATTGACATATGCATAGCTCATACCTTGTACACCACACATATAAACCTGGAATGGGATTTGAACTAGTAATGATCAAGAATTTGGCTTATAAGATCTTTCTAGACTTTAAAATTAAATTGGGTGCATTTGGGTTATATGAGGTTCAAATTGCTTGGATTTTGGTGGATAGTCTCATGGGCATATGTTAAAAACATAGGGTAGGCTAAAACCTCCTCAGGTGGGAAATTTAACACCTTGGGACATCATAACTTATAATCAGGATGTCCATAGTATGAGCATGGAGTGTACAACCTCAAATTTGAAATTGGGATTGTTTTTGGTTACCAGAATCCATGAATAAGGTTTTTGCGTCTAGATTTTTGCCACATGGATATAATTAGGTCAAATGTTGTCCAAACATGATGAGAATTGGTTGACAAGAATATAAAAATGTGATAAAAGTGTTGGTGACTTAAAAAACATTGCAGCATGTCAAATTGAAGGGTTTAGAAATCATATGCATATGATGTCCATGTTGGACTTTTTGGCTTAAACTTGGTGTGGAGCATGCTCATGATGTGTGTATTGCTCTGATGTGTTCAAAAATGAATCTGAATAAGGAGTCAAGTGCCCAAGATCATAGAACATTGTTTAGACTCTTTGATTTGCAAAATGAGGTGGATAAAGATCGTAGAGGCTATATATGCCATGATGTTGAAATCTGGATACCAAAAATGTTGACAAAACCTCTCTATGACAGGTCTAGATATCATACATGTATAATGTCTAATCGTGTAAAATGGATATTTGAGAATTGGGGTATGATGTATATGCTAGGTGCATGCATTGTGTCAAATTTCTCTGAGTTTAGAGTATCCTTTCTATGGATAAGGCCTTATTTTGCCCGAGGACTCTAACTGTGTGGTTTTTGGCTAAATGATGGCTTCATATGGTCCAAATTGCATGAGACTTGGTATGTGAATTGTATTGAGCATAATGAAAGGGATAGTGTGAAAAAATGATCACTTGCATGTGTAAACATGACAGCCAAACATCATACGCATATGATGTTTGGGATGCAAAATTCTGGTTTTGATGCATTGGGAAGACGTGTGCTAGTGCCTTTAGTCCTTGTAGCTCTGGTTCAACTTAAAAATTCACTAGATTAGCTTAGAAACTCCTTGTTTGACATTTTAGACTTTGAAATGGATTTTCGCATTTGGGGATGACTTTCCACTATATTTCTCTTGAGCTTGTAGATGTTGTAGGGCATCTTCCATGGTCTCGGTGTAGCCTTTGGCCTTATGGATATTATTTTTGGAAATTTGTTGCTCAAAATGCATCCTTTTGTTGGGAGATGGTTGGCAAAAAATTTACTTGATGCTTGACCATATGTTTTGGTTTTGATGGTATGCCGATGATGCTCGTGAAGTTTGGTGGCAATCGGGGACGTGCTGTTTGGTTGTGAGAGCCAAACGACGCTTTGTGTGTTCAAAGCCCAGTGTTCAAGGCCTAGCTTGAATTTTTGGCCCAAATTTTGATGATTGATCATGGAGGAAGTTACATTAGCTTGTTGACATTCTTGAGAAGCATCTCTCCGTGAAGTTTTGTACCATTTTGTCGACTTGTCCCCAACTGACTTCTTGCAGGGCCTGAGAAGTTAGGATTTTCCTTGCTGACCTAAACCAGCATAGGAGGACATAAGCATGCTTGTCTAGCCTAGGGTTAACCCCCTATCAAGTTTTGTAGCTATCGAGTTAGTGGTTGTTGAATTACGATCCCGTTTTGGTCTCTTCTCGGTAATGCCGCTTTCATGAGTTTTTCGCATTGAAGTTAGCATAGAACAAGAAGAGAACATGGTAAAAAGCCAACCTCTCATGTCTGGAGCCCGCTGATGTCCCATGTGCATCATATGAAGCCATAGAACGTTCATGCGCTCTAGGTCTATCAAGCTCTCCTATAATTGTGAATAGTGGAAATGAGGTAATAAGTGGACCCAAATATCTTATAGCCGGGGTCCCAGAGCCACTTGCCACAAAATTTTACATGTGATCCTATCTCAAAGGTTTTGAACACAACATTGGATAATGTGAGAGTAGAGCTACAAGACAGGAACCAAAATATGTGGAAGATACAAGGGACATCTTCAGCCGTGGCAGTGCTTCAAGGGCAATTGCAAGAGCTCCAGATATTGCGGTCCAGCATGAAGGGAGTTGTCGATACTGACCCTAATTTTTTGGTGATTGAAGGCAAGATGGCTGCTCTAACTAGTGCACTCACAGCTCTTGGGGCCGATGCAAGCAGCTTGAACATAAGAGATGAGGTGGATCGTCTCCAGGTATGTGTCGACCAAGTCAAGGCAGGATTTTTGTTTATGTGGTAATGCCCTAGGTACTTGATATGGTACTCTCTTCTATTTAGGTGGTTTTGTTTGCCATGCCAGTTATTTCTATTTATGTGGTAATGCCCTAGGTACTTGACATGGTACTCTTTTCTATTTAGATGGTTTTTTTTGTCATGCCAGTTATTTCTGTTATGGTGTAAAGTGCCCAACATACCTGACATGGTAGTTTTTTCTATTGTGGGATTCTATCATGGTAATAGTGCCCAAGGTACTTGGCATGGTAGTTTCTTTTTACATTCTTTTTGTTACGGTGACATTGACCAAGTACTTTTCCATGGTGGTTTTTTTTGCTATGAGTATTTTTTTTTTCCATGGAAGTTTGTCTATTATTGTGGTACTTGTCATGGTAGTTTTTTCTACCATGACAGGTGCAGGGGTCATGGCTATTTTTCCAGGTATCATGTAATGGCCAAAATGCCTGTCATGGTACTTCGTTTGATCATGGTGGTGTTTTTTTCATGGCAGTATTTCCTGCTATGGTACTTTTCTTTTGCTATTGTTGTAGTGCTCAAAGTACTTTTCTACTATCCATGGTATATGTCATTACCTTAGAGGTTTTTTGGAAAGCCATCTCTATTATGGTGGCAGTGCCCAAGGTACTTTTTCATGGTTTTTTTTGCTATGGTTGATTGTTTCTTTAAGGAAGTTTGTTGCTATTGTGGTTGTGCCCAAGGTACTTGTAAAGGTAGTTTTTCCTATTAAGGTGGTTGTACGGTCATTGCTAATTAGTGTGTAGTGTCCAAGAAACTTGTCATTGTAATTTGTTTTTGGTCATGGTGGCTTTTTTATCATGATAGTCTTTCCTATTATGGTAGTAGCTTTTGCCTTGATGTTTTTAATGGAATGGCAGTTTTCTGTTATGGTGGTAGTGTCCAAGGTACTTTTCTACTTGCCATGGTATTTTTAATTGCCTTGGCGGTTTTTTGGAGTGTCCAAAGTACTTTTATATGGTAGTTTTTTCTGTCAAAGGTACTTGTCATGGTACTTTGTGTTGTAATGGTGGTTCTCATATCTAATCCCTGTGGGCCTTTTGTTCTTCATTTGTCATGCAAAAAGAAGTGACTGACTTGGAAGCATCAGCGAGTACGTGTGTGCAACAAATCAACTTTTGTGAGAGCATGTTGGAGCAGGTGAAGGCTGGTGACACAATGTTACTGCTTCCGACAGCTGGCCAGCACTTGAGCCACTTGCAGACTACATTCTCTGTTCTAGGACTATGTGCTGCATGTGGTCTTGCATTCATGGCTTCCCATGTGGTTTGTGTATACACGCTAGCATGTGGTCATGCATACCATGCTCTGTGTTTTGCTGCCAGAGACGGTATGTGCGGACGCCTCTTGCAAGAGTAGTATTCCAGATTCACTTAAATCAATGCTCCTGCATACAGGTTGGTTACCGTTGCTTCCAATATCATATAAATCCAAGAACAGTTCAGGTTGCCTTGAAGTATCTGCTGATTGCACAAGCCTGAACTTCACTGATGTGCTTGCAGGTTCTGGCCATATTCCTTGTGTGGCGCCGAAAGAGGATGACGTGCCAAAGGTTGTGCTACAAGCTACTCCTGAAGCCCATAGTGTGTACTCCAGTGAGGGCACTCCAGTTGTGAAGGTAGACCCCCCTGCAAGCACAGCAGCAGTTGAGCCACAACCAAGCGAAAGCAGTCCAAAGGAAGATGCAACGGTTGACGATGCGGAGGCAATAGCACAAGAGGGAGTGGATGCAGTGCAGCGCATGGTAGCTGGTGTGAGAATCCAGATTCTCCCATCTTTCTGAGTGACATGGTGAAGGTGTCAAAGAAGAGCAAGAAAAACAGTGATGGTAAGTGGTAATGGTATTTGACTTGTCAACTTCTATGCAATGTCTGCATGGGGCTGTGTGTTGTTTTATGACATGGTGGATCTTCCAAAAAGAATAGACCTTCGGAGTCCACACGTTCAAAGCACCATGCTCATCATGCAGATGGAGATATGGGAGAGAGGGAAGCACCCAGATCACCTCATGCCGTGAAGAAGACTCCCAGAAAGAGTACTCCCCTCCGCAATCCTTCTAGTGTTTCCCACCCCCCCAAGCCTCGAGTTTGCAAGAAATTGTGACTCTTCAATTGTAATACAAGAATCTGTGATTCTTGATTTTGAATGCAAAAGAAAATTTTTTGTCGGCCTCTATGTTTTTGTCGCTTTTATGTTTCATAAGCACAATGTCTATGTTTTTGTCGGCCTCTATGTTTTTGTCGCTTTTATGTCAAATATTGCCTCTTGTTTATTTTTCAATGTTGAATGCTGTCTTTTACAGAGTGTCCAAAGGAAAAGGGGACCCTCAAGCTGCCCGTAGAGGAAATCATCATCATCAGAGATCCCCCAAAGTACATTCCCCCAGTTATCTCCTGCTTGCCATATGATGATCCAACCCGATCAGCCCTCATATTAGATCTTAATGGTGTACTTTGTCTTACATGTACACCTAATAAGCATGACCCTTCGTCTGTCCCCGATATTGAAGCTACATCATTTATCAAGCATGAGGATGCAGATGGCAGGTACCTGTTTGTTCCGAAAGATGCACAGGATTTTATTGCATGGGCTGTGACATGGGAAAATGTCTACATATGGAGCAGTGCAATGCTCAACAGAGTGGGCTCAAGAATTCGAAGATGTTTTCCCCAGGTTCACAGTTATATTAGTGGATGGGCTGGACAACAGTTATGTGATGTGGGTAGTTACTGTTTTGGTGGTGGAAGGCCAACATTTTTCAAGGTATTGCAGAATTTTTTGGCGAGCTGCAGCGGTATGATACCAGCAATGTCCTTTTAATTGACAACAGTTCCTATAAATGTCATTATAATCCCTGTGGTACTTACATCATAGTGCCTGGTATTGAGCACCGCTCCAGCCAATACTTGTCAAAAGATCTAAAGGCCTGGCTAGAAGGGTGGCAACATGCTACAGATCGTCGTGCCTTGGCGGACACATTCAGCAAACCAAAACCTACTGATGACGACAAGTATGTATTCACAGCAATTGCAAAAGGGTTTCAAAAGACATCGTATGATGCATACTTATGTGGGCCACAGCTCATGCCCATAGAGTGCAAGCGACGATGATGTCCCTTGATTTTTTTAGGATGACAGATCCTCTATGTACCTTTTGTAACTAAACTAAACCCGTGCCAGAACCTTGTATATTTATATGCTACTTTCCATGTGGAAACCATTTTTTTGGCTTCATTTTGATTGCCATTATAACTGATGTAATGACTTGATGTAAAATTGTTGAAGATGTAATATATTCCAACTGGTTGGATGCGTTGTCTTTGTGTCCCAGCATTGAAGTGTTCTGATTCAAGTAGTTTAAGACTGTTTAAGTGTCCAAGCATTGAAGTGTTATTTTTCTGATTCTGTTATTGTTTCCCAATTTAAAACAGTTACAATGTAAGGTACTTTGGGTTGGCATACCAAAACTTGTTGTGTACAGAAACCACCCAGGGACTACCTATAAGGTACTTTGGACTGGCATACAACAACTTTTACAAGTCCTTGTTTCCTACATAGTTTAATACAGTTTCCACCTGTGAACTACTTGTAAGGTACTTTTGGTTGTCATACCTGTAAAGAACCTATAAGGTACTTTGGGCTGGCATACAACTTTTACAAGTCCTTGTTTCCTACATAGTTTAAGATAGTTTCCACCTGTGAACTACCTGTAAGGTGCTTTTGGTTGTCAGACATGTAAAGAACCTATAAGGTACTTTGGGCTGGCATACAACAACTTTTACAAGTCCTTGTTTCCTACATAGTTTAATACAGTTTCCACCTGTGAACTACCTGTAAGGTACTTTTGGTTGTCAGACCTGTAAAGAACCTATAATGTACTTTGGGATGGCATACAAAAGGTTTTACAAGTGCTTGTTACTTACATATCTTAACATACAGGAACCACTTGAGGACTACCTTAAAGGTACTTTGGGCCGGTAGATAAACTTTTAGAAGTGCTTGTGAACTACCTGTAAGGTCTTTAGGCTGACAGACAGGTACTTTGTGTTCCAGAATTGAAATGCTATTTTTGTTACTCAAGTAGACAAAAGAGTTTACAAGTACTTGTTTGGACTGGCCTGCAAGAGGTTTTGACTCCTACGATAGGCTCCTACAAAAACCACATGTGGAATAGTTGCATGGTACTTTGAAGCTAATTACTGGTACTTCTACAAGTTACTTGGGCAACAACCTATATCACTATTGGCATACTGTTGTACACATTTTCATATACTTTTGCAGCGAGGTTGAACTTATGTGGCTCTCCTTCTAAGGGTTCCAAGGGTATCTTAATCGATCTAACCAAGTGTGATGCAAGAAGCACTTTTGGTTGACTAGCAGGCATGTAATAGATATGCTCGACACCTTCCACTACCTCGTAATAGTACCCCTCAACCAAATAGCTCCCTCCAGAAACTATGTTTCCCTAGGAATCACTCAAGGCTCTTGCTGTTTTGTATTTCTCCTGTGAGCACCTCAAAAGGTAGAAGTCAGCTCCATCTTCATTGGCATTGGTGGCAAAGGCATCACCAATGCATAGAGCATCACTAATTGCGTCATGGTGCCCACCATACATCGATAGATCTGATCCTTCGTCATCGCTAAAATATTCACTTTCTGCATTGTCACCATCCAATGCCTCAAGGGTTAGATACTCCCAGTACTCAACATGTGTGTTGTTCAAGCATCGCCTCCAACGCTGGGACATACAAAATTCACAAAAACAAGCGAGAAGTCTGGAACGGAGTGCACACTTGTCGCTCTTGGAGTATCCATTGACACAGTGTATTGATCGTGAGCCTTCAACTCACTTGCAATTCCACTTCTTCTCCCTTGGCACCTCAGTTGCTTGGACCTCCCAAAAAATCCTATTCACCCCTGTGTGCCCACTTTCATCATTAAATTTATGCTTCAAGAAGCCAACAACATCCTTGGCACACTTCATGTGCCATGCATCAGCCTTTAAGTGCTCATGTGTTAAAGCCCTCTTAACAACTGCCCCTGCCCCATCATGCTCCCCTTTGCCGTGGCCCGAGGCAAAGAAACTCCACAACATTTCAATGCCAGTCAAACCATAGTACCTAAAACAATGACCCACCTTCAATGCTGGGCAGAAACAAATTTCTGGAAACTTTTCATCATAGGTGGAATAAAACCTGGCGTACCTTGACACGAAGAAGAACGGTCTAGATGACTTGAATTGAGCAGCACATCCATCTGACCACACCCAGTGCCGCTTCAAGAAGTTGAATCCCTGATTTTGAAGCCAAACACTATGCAGTTGCAAGCAATGTTGCACAAAAAGCGTGTCATGATCTTTGTCATCAGAAATGTAAAAATGTGTATATTTTAACACTTGGTCTTTCTCGTCTCGAATGTATGTAATGTGCACCAAGATGGTGACTTGTGAAGAGTACCAATGCATTGACTGGATTTCATTTTGCTTTTTAAATGAGTAATTTTCCGCAAAGTCAATAACAGAGACCACTATATCTCTAGGAAACCTATGAATGCAATCTTTGAACTGCTGAGATTGCCACCGGGCAATAAAATGGTGTCGGATATAAGTGGTCAGATGCTTTTTAAGAAAAGTTGTGAAATCCTTTCATCCCATTTCCTTCACCAGAAGATCCTTGCGCTTCTTGCCTTGAGAATGGGTTGAGGTAACGTCTTCAAACACCTTAACAGAAATTTGGGCTGCACTTTCAAGTGTTTCGTTTGGACAAAGCAATAATCTCTTCGACCCACATTGAGGACATTCTCCCTTCAATAAAGTCAACTTATGAAACGCGGAGTCCATTGGTTTTTCACATAACACACTTTCAGTCAATGTGCTTACACTGGTGTATGTGTACGTGGCAGCTTCACACTTACTTGGAGCCTCTTTTGGCAAGCATATAGCACACATGCAACCACACCCATCGCCGTGCATGCCTGTCTTACTGTGTCTCATGTGTATAATTCCTTGAGATATATCATCTGAATATGAGCAATACAACAGCACGTGTAACGGTCCTTCAACTTATGAACAAACCAAGGTTTCAATCCCTCAAAACATCTGAATGAGATCTTGATGTGTGGATATTGCATTTGGAACCTCATGTAAAGCTCACCCTATGCAAGAAAAAATAAAACCCATCAGAGGCTCAGACTTTTTTCAAAGTAAAACCCATGAAAGTAAAAGCTCTGTGAGGTATTCAATGATTTTTTCTACCTCCAAAGTACCTAGAGCACCTCTTTACTATCATGGTACTTCCATGACAACCTTTGAAATGAACTCTATGGTACTTTCAAAACTACCGTTGTGAGGTATTTTAGACTCTTTCACAAATCCAGAGTACCTAAAGATCCTCTTTACTGTCATGGTACTTCCATGACTACCTTTGAAAGGAACTCTATGAACTTTTTCTACCTCCAAAGTACCTAGAGAACCCATTTAAACTCACATGGTACTTTCAATACTACCTTTGCGAGGTATTCTAGACTCTTTCAAAGATCCAGAGTACCTAAAGAGCCTTTATACTATCATGGTACTTCCATGACTACCGTTGAAAGGAACTATGTGACTTTTCTCTACCTCCAAAGTTCCTAGAGAACCTCTTCACTCTCATGGTAAATAACTACCTTTGAAAGGTCCAGAGTACCTAAAGAGCCTCTTTCAAGACTCTTTCAAAGTTCCAGAGTACCTAAAGAGCCTCTTTACTGTCATGGTACTTCCATGACTACCTTTGAAACGAACTCTATGAACTTTTTCTACCTCCAAAGTACCTAGAGGACCCATTTAGACTCGCATGGTACTTTCAAGACTACCTTTGCGAGGTATTCTAGACTCTGTCAAAGATCCAGAGTACCTAAAGAGCCTTTTATACTATCATGGTACTTCCATGACTACCTTTGAAAGGAACTCTATGACTTTTCTCTACATCCAAAGTTCATACCTATGAAACTTTAGGAGCATACCTGTGAATCATCAAGCAAATGTATTGGATGCTTTATGTAAGATTTTCTGCCCAATCGTTTTCGACACACATCTTTTTTGTTTGGCGACACTCTTGTCTCTGTCTGCCAAAAGGGAAAAACAATGTCTTTTGTCGCTTGTGTGATGGTGGAACTTTGAGGTACTTGACGACTACATAATTGCAAAGGAAATGCGCCAACCTCAGCCTGTTTTAACCTTGAATTGGCTGCTGCAAAGTTTCGCCGATGCAATCCAGTAAATCTAGCCATCTTGGAGTTGCTAATAGACCTTGATGGATCTCCTTCACTATTCACCAACATCATGCAAACAGCTCTTTTAATCTTCAGCTCCTCTTCAGACATGGATGCTTTGACTTTAGTAATTGTGCCTCGAATATTGGATAGTATTGACTTCTCAGATGCATGATGCAAACGTCTAAAAGATGGCAGTCCTACAAGACATTGGAAGGCGGTTTTCCTAGCATCGCAAGTCATGCCTTTTGTTGCTTCCTGCCAGCATTTTGAGACTTTCATGCAAACCTGATTCACATCTTCTGTTGACCTTGAACCTGATCCATCACTTTCTCGTTGTCTCCTACGGCTCTCTCTTTTCATCATAGACCAATATTCTCGCATCCGATGGTTACCTTCATGGCGAATTGTGACTGAGTCATCCCTGTGGTAATTGTGAGTCATGTCATCATGAAGTGGATTGTATTGCATAAAAACAACTAACTTTACAAATATATATACACCTAAAAGCTCATCTTTGTTGTTTGTCCTCATATCTCTGTAGACCCATGCTAGATAAGGGCATATATACTTGGGTTTACTAAAAACATTTGCAATCAAATGCAACAAGATTCACAAACATAAAAAACAGTATCCCCCTTCCCCCCTATTTGGAGTCCTATTTGGAGTCCTCTCGGACGATGGTGTATTGCCCTAGGGTATGTGTTGTGCAAAGGGTACAACTGTGTGCTAATGTAGGCCACGTAATGCGGCCCTATATGCATACTTGGTCAATGCATGGAAAAATTAATGTTGTGCAAGAAGAAGAGGTTATAAGCAAGATGCTTATTGGCATTTGATGTTGAGGTTTCCTGTTTTGCCATAATCTTTTATAAAGCGGTGAAATAATAAGCATTCTAAATGTGCTACTCTTTGTTTAATTGACAGTGGGTGCTCTTGATTTCCTGGTTTGTATTACGTCATGTGTCTGTATCCTTGTTTGACTTTAGGAGCCGCATATGCCACTAGTGTTGGCCTTTGTTTAAAGTGCCCAAAATTGAGTAGGAAGTTTTGGAGTTTGCCATAATTTCTTGGGCACCCAAGTCCATTTAACATTGTGTTGTGGTTGATATGTCTGTGGTTTTGGTTGGATCTGTGGTGTTTATACTGAAGGGAGTTCCTTGTCTTATCGCTTTGGAATCGAGAGCTGTGCTTGATTACCTTAGGCCGCGAGTAACTTCTTTGGGACCCACACTTTTGTGATATGCTGTGGATTTGTTTCCTGTGTTTACCATATGGTGATTGAGAGGTATCCATGAGCATGTCTTGCCAAACTTTTGCAACTTCATCCTTCTTTATCCAGACATTCTTAGGTTCTATTGCGGGTTGTGATAATTGCCTTGTCTTTGTGGTTTTCCCCAACGTATTCACTGATATTTTTTTGTTGTCGGTCTTAACTCCCTTGGATGGAACCAATACAAAAGTGCTTTCTTTTTAGGTTCTCTTTGGTATCCATTATTGAACCGATGTAAGGAAGGGTTGGTCGCCCTTATCTCTTGACTCTGCTATGGATAGTTTGTCGTCTATGTGTGCACCAAATGGAACCACTTGGTTCTCCTTAGTATATTGAATGTGTAATTTATCAGAGCTCCAATAAATATGTACATTGTATTGTCTCTGCCATGACTAACCGAGTAATAAAGGGTGCTACATTAATTTCTCTTCTACCACATAAAATTTATGTAGATAGACATATTGATTAATCTTCACCATTATTACTCTCCATCCCATTGCCTTGATTGAATGCTCCGAATAGTTTTGAAGGGATTGTTGTGTTGGCTTCAGTTTGTCCTCAAGTACAAGCTGTTTATATAGGCTGTAGGAAATAATATTTCCTTGAGCTCTTGAATCTAGGAGTGCACTATCCTCCACTTGATTATTTCCAAGATTGACTTTGATTATTGGATCTATCCTATGCTCCTCTTCAAACTCTATCACTTTGATTATATTGATCCATAGAATTTTTTAGTTTTTCAAGCACATGTTTGTGACGATAAATCATTCTTATTTGTGGTATTTTCTTGAAATTTATGTACAGTGTCAAGTCATCACTTTGTGTGCCTCTCACGCACAAGCTGAGATGAGCAAGTAGTGAGATTTAAGAGGCCCATAGATTTATCTTTGAAAACATATACAAAATTTTGCATGGTTTGGCAATGAGAAAATACCTTTCCATAAGTGCTCCTCACTTGGAGGCACTTGTACAAGTGGATAGTCCAACCACCAAGGGCATCTCTCAAGTTTCCATTTAGAGACACCCATGCCTTAGGATACATAGTGTCCTTGGAATTACTAACATTTGCCCAATCTTTCACCATTTCTCCCTCCTCATCCATGAGACCTTCACCAATTTTTGGATCCACCTAAGTATAAATAACCAATCAACAATCAAATAGCTCTCAAAATATCTTTTATATCATGCGTTTGTGAATGGTGTTCCAAAGTCAAATTGTGGACTACAATATACATGTATACAACTCTCTTGGCAGCCTCCTCAACACCAAGTTGCTTTTATCCCTCCTTTACTTTAGAAATATCTTTCCGCACTTCATGGAAACTCCACCGTACATGAATTATTAGTTTCTCTTTCACCCACTTTCCAAATCCATCTGTAGGCACGTCATTATATATTAAAATCCCCTGCACAATAGTCTCAACCTCATTTATGAGCTCCTCCCAATAGAGTTCATTTCTCATGTGCAACAATGTCTTTTTGGAATCCCCAAACATCTCTATAATTGACTCGTACTTCACCTTTCCCATCATAAGCATATGTAACACCTCCATCTTCCTATTTATAGAACAATAATATAATAAACAATTGACTCAAAACTTTGAATGAATACAAGATTTTGAGCATTGTATCAATTTTGGCATATCTCTCTGCTCGAACACAAGACGTGGAGAGAGTGTAGAGATTTTCCTTTTTTAGAGAAGCCATACCCTTCTTTGACAAATCATAGTTGAATATGAGTTGAAAGAATCCATCGCCATTATTTGAATTTGCAATGGTGAGCATTTTTTATGCTCTATCTTTGAATGTTTTCCACAGTTCCTTTAGCCATTACCTTGTATGGTAGGGTGTAAACTCATAAATCTGCTTGAAAAGTTGCACTTGAAGTGCAAAAATTTGCAGAAACAAGAAAGTCCATGAATTTGCATGCCACTCCGAACAAATTCGTGTTAAACACTAGGGCCCATAGCACCTAGTGTGCATGCATTTAACACAAACAAATCTAAACCGCAATTTCATGACGAGACTTTCAACGACATGTATGTGAAAGCCTTGCAACAAGAGTTGGACCATAACATAATGTGAAAGCTCAGTCACACCTAGGTACCAACCATGAGACATTCTCATGAACGTAGCATACTTGGCTATATGTAGAAACGACCCTCTGTTAAGGTGGTTTCACAGCACTTGTAATCACAACCAATCTGTATGTAGTATCCGATAATTTTTGGCCACTGAAAGTGTTCCTAATACGGTGTGCTCCAAATGGTCTAATAAACGGATGCGAGCAACACGTAGGGACTTTGTCACAACACATCATTAGGAATTAGGCACCAGTGTCAGTCCCTGAGACTCATGTTCTCCACATGTGGAATGTCTCAAAAAGGGATGGCAGAGAAAGCAACATCCATCAAGCACAAATTGTGCTTGTGTGTGAAGGTAACTAAGAACACTCCATGATGCGAGTGAGAGGGACCCTCATTATCATTGCTCCACACTGGCTAAACCAAACTCCTTGAGTTCCTAGACCGTGTTGTGTCCCATGTGACAACATGTGCCAAAGAGAACCGTACCATGTAGGTCTGTAAGTTTTTTAGTAAGATTCAAACCCATTACAGTATCTTGATGAACAGGGAAGGGAGAAAATAACAATATTTTCTCAAAATGCTATGCTCGTCCATGACCTTGTCACTTGGCTAAAGAGCAACCTGGATGAAAGCCTTCTAGCTCAAACATCTCGGTTACATAATGCAAACAAACTTAATTGGAACAAAAAATAAATCCAAAAAACATGTACTTACCACGAGGTGGTAATTACCCAATACTTACCCGGAAGTCAAGTACATTCCTCAACCATAGCAAAATTTTTGTGACCTGCAAATCACTAAAATTAGAGATTAATGAAGATAAATAAATTGAACTTGTAACCCTTGGTGTTGCCATGCAATCCAAACCCTTGGGTATAGCTTGCAAAACCAACCTCCTTGGTGAAAGGTTGGAAAGAACCTTTTGATTATCCCTTGGCAGATAGTGTTTCTTGAAAAACAAAGTGTGAAGGTGTCCAAAAATGACCATCAACACGGATTGTGTGATTTAGTAATCACATATGTGGTCATACCACAAAACCTTGCTCCTATATGCACGCCTAGTGCTATAGCAAAAACGGGAGATCCAGGCAGGGTGAAACCCTAGCTCTTATGGACATCATGCTATTGGAAATGCTTGCTGCATCTAGACGTCGTGTTATAGATTAGCCTATGCGACTGTGAGTTCAACAAAAACTCAACTCAATCATCGCACCAAAAACATGTAGTGCTTACAAAATACCCATATGTATGACAAGACTCTTGCTTGGCATTTAACATCGATGTGGAGTCCATGGGGTAGGTTTGTTCAAACTGGAGAACAATCACCCAAGGAATACCAACAATTGGGTCTTACCCGAGATTTGACAATGACTCTTAGCAAACGTGTGTGACTCCTAGCCCTTTGGCAACTAGTGTTCAATCGACAAACGGATGAAGACTAACTTGGATGGCATCTTGCCCAAGTTCGAGCTGAGAGTGAGAGCACCTTGGCTCAGGCTGACTTACAAGCAAAAACATGTCCATTATTCCTTGAGAGAAATAAGAAAGAGAGAGAAGGAGTGCATGAGGGCTGAGGAACTTTCCTTAAACTGGTATGACGTGTATAGTTGGTGCCCAAGCTCGTGTGCATCTTATGCCTAGTCTGCAGCTTATCCTATAAGCATGCAACAATCTACCTTGATGACGCTCCCATCGAGAGAAGTAATTGATATCATAGTGGGACCGTCCCACTGTGTAGGGGGCGAGGAGAACCTAAATATGGCCAACCAAAAAGAAAATTATGGGAAAAAATTCATAACTAATATTGTCCTTGACAGAGTGACTATGTGAGAGCAGAAGCGTACTTTATACCACCTGGGTAGCATGACTTGCATACAAAAGTGGAAGCCCTTGTCTAACGGGACAATCATAAACGTAAAAGTCAACACCATAAGTGCCTTGCACCGGCTAGACTAGTAGGGATGTGGTGAGATGATATACCGATTAATGTAGATGCCCCAAACTTGGTTGCCACTGCTCTTGACGCCAAGTCAATCATAGCACAAAATGGGGACTACCACAATTGGAGATGCCTAGTCTGTGTGTTCTATCTCGTAGATGAACTCAGCTTCCTTTAGTTTATTAATCTCTTCCTTGATGCGCTTAGCAAATGAATCATTGTACGTGTGCCGTCTTTTTCGGCTAAGCTTTGCATCAGGTTTCAATGAAATCGTGTGTTGGCATATTGTTGGATCTACTCCCTTTAAGTCTTTGTATGACCATGCAAACACGTGCTTGTACCCCTTGAGAAGGTTTATGATCTTCTCCTCTTCTTTTGATCTTAGATCAATTGCTATGTAGACTAGCCTTGGCTCTTCTCCTACCTCTACCAAGTCTATCTTCTTCGCGTCTTTTGGACCATCATAAGACTCCTTGTCCTTTTTCTCTCGTATGGCATGTGTCATCACTACCTTTCTATTTTGGATAGTGAATTTCTTGTAGTGTGAAGGAACACTCATTTTGTCATCAGTTTTCTCACCCTCTTCTTCACCACTCCCTATTTTTGTTTTCCACACTTCCTTCAAAGTTTTCTTAAGCTCTTTGTATTTCTTCTTTCTCTCAAATTTATTCCATTTACTTTCCCCTAGTTCTTTTAGTGTTGGTTCTTTCGTCTTCTTTGGTTTGGTTTCAATTTCAGACTTTTGAGTTTGTTTTCTTAGAGATGTCTCATATTTTTGGTTCCCGAGCCCTAGATAATCTCCCTAAAACTTGATCTTTAACACAATCTTCAAATTTTGCAAACATAAAAAATTGTGTTTTTCTCATTATTCTAGACATTTGTTTCTCACTAGTCCTATGTTCAACTCTCTTGCTCTTATAGCGTTATTGGCATCTAGGTTTTGGATTTGGAAAGTCATAGAACCTAACATCTGCTATTGTTTCCTCTGGTTCACTTGGGTTGTCAGAGCATTCATTATCTGCTTCTCGTCTTGCTCAAGATGTTCTGGTGAGTTGTAGAACAAATCCCTTTCATTTATTTCAAACAGTTTATCTTTTTTGGGTTGTTCAAAGACTATTTCTTCCTTTTTCCCTATTACCATGCTCACTATATAGTATGGAACTACATCGTAGCCATCTTTGTTGCAGAACTTTGTCGTGGGGCCATTCGAAATAGCACACACATCTAGGGTATCTAGAATTTGCATCCATTCTAATGGTTCTAGAATTTCTTCAAGGAAGGGTTCAAGAATGTATTGCTTATCTTCAGTAGCCCTTGTCAGAATACACTCTTCTCATTTTAAACTTACACAACACTGAGATGCTCCACACATCCATAGCTCCTTTGGCTTACGTAACCAAGCCGGAAGCTCAGATCTGCCAATGTGGTTGAATCAAACTCCTCAATTGGGGTTTGGTTTCACATCTTTGTAACCGTGGTCTTTAAGGTTTATGTGTGTTGTGGTTTCCATGTTCCTGAGGTATATATGATCATAATCCCAATCTTGGACCATCTTCAATTGTTGCATCCAAGTATTATGTCGTAGTTTTTCTTCTTGCCAAAATCCGCTATAGCAAAGGTATGCTCATACTTAATTCCGCAAGAAGTAACAATCACCTTCTCTAAAGTACCTAAGGGTCTCTCCATATATGCGTATGCTAATTGCAATTTCATCCTTGTGGCTCTCAAGGCAGGTCATCCCCATTTTTTCCATATCTCTTTGCAATGGCCACACCCGCCCCATTGTCAAGAATTTCCATGGTTATAATACCTTGGAATACAATAGGAAGCGTAGTATTGCCATTCTCACCTTCACAATACTCTCCTACCTTGTTTAAGGGTATTGGTAGCGTATTTATCTGAGGTTTTTCCAACTTCCTGATCCCTTCGTGTATCTGTGATGTTGGATCTTTTACCCCAAACTTCTCTAAATATTTTCCAATTTTTGCCCACATGTTTGGCTGTATTTGGAGAAGCTCAGCTAGTGTAATGGTGCAAGTCACCGGTGTAGACAATATGTCTACCAATCCTTTAGAGTTCATCACCTTTCTCGAAGAGAGTCTTGTGATGGCACCACCTTCACGTCTGACTTTGATTCATATTCTCCCATGTAAGAGGGTAAGGTTCTCAGAGACTGAGGTTGACTCTCTAAAGATCTTACAGATCCTCTATCCTCCCAATATGAGTGAATTTCTAGGTCTGCTTGAGATCCTACCTCAAATTCCTCAATAGGTGGAAGAAAGACATCCCCCCCCTTATTAGTTTGGTTAAATCTTTGGCTCAACTCATCAAACTCATTTGCTTCTTGTATTTTTCTCCAAAGCTTATCTAAGCTCACATCTTCTCTGTAGGCCTCAAGTATGATAGGATGGAAATACTCAGATGCGTGATCAATATCATTCATCACTACCCTTGGCTTCTTGATTAACTTTGAGGTTCTAACTCATCTACGGGAATCTCTGTTATCTTTTTTTGCTTATGTCTTGGTGGGATCAGTGGTGTTGGAGTTGGAATCTCTTTCCAACCCTCTATTTTCTTGTTGGTGGTTCTAACAAAGCTTGGGTTGTTTGGACCATCTTCTGACACATCTCCAGCTGTTGCTTTTCCAGCTCAATGTATGGGTACGTCATCCATCTTTGTTCTTGGGTCTGGTTATTTTTAAGCCATGCCTCATATACCTCCAGAATTGCATCTAAAGGTTCATTCACTCTCTGAACTAGTATCTATCCTACCGAGCTTGCACCTTTTGGTTCCCCATTTTTCTTTGACTCTGCCTCAGGGGTTTACTTCACCTTTGAGTTTTCTTAGTTTTTCCTTAATTTGTTTCAGCTCTTCTGCTGAGGAAGATTGTTCTTGTTCCTTCCTAGCTTTCATACTGCAAGGTTTATGGAGAGGTATCAAAAGATGCAGATAATACAACCAACAATGCCTCTTCAAACACAAGCGAATCCACAAATAAGTGGAGTATTCAAGATCCAAATGCACCAAATGTTGATCAAATGGTTGAGAAAGTGATCAAAAGAATGAACCCAAAGCTATCAACAAAATCCAAACCTATGATAAGCACCAATAGCAACAAGTGTATCATGAGTATTGAAGTGGGGTGCAATCGAGTAGAAGTATACCAATTATGAGATGAACAAGTACTTTTACAATAGGAATTACGTGCCAAAAAGGCCATATTGACCACTAGGGATGAAGCCTTTCCCATTACCACAAAGGTACCAATAGGTCCAAATAATGCAGCACAAGGGGGAGGTAAGCCTCAACCAGTGTTGGACCAATAGCATCCTTTACCTCAAAACAATCAAGCAATTGTTAGATATACGCATGTCATAAAATCTAATATCTAACTTTTCCAAATGATTCTCATATTAAACTAGCCATTTAAAATAAAGGGAAGAAGAGTTAGATTATTAAATGTACTGCTATCTTGATAGGGGACCAAAAGGATTGACAGTCTACCAAAGAACAACGTGAAAGGTGCCATATAAAAATCTTGAATTTGGATAGTTATCTTTGTGAATCCGGGTAGCTAGATTTGTGATATGTGTGTGATGAATTGGTGTATGCATGTTCGACAAAGATAAAACAAGAAGGGTGTCAAGGGGATATTTCCTCAAAGAAAAGAGTTGCTTTGCAAAGAAGCGAGTTTCAAGGGAGGGCCCAAATCTCCAGAAGAGGAGAATGTACAGTCCATTGACCCATTTCAGCATGACAAGGTTGAAGAACTTTCAAGTTTAGATTTATATTTTAAAGAGATATTTGCACAAGAAGAAGAAGAGACTCTGAGTACAATAATTTAGATAGAGGAGTCCTTTTGCCAACAAAGCAAAAACTAGTGAAAGTTCAAATTTATGAAAATTCAACCCAAACTTGAAAGTTGTTTAGCAACTCATGTGAAGCTGATTTTTGGAGATTTATCGATTTTAGTTTATCACAAGTAAGCCATGTTTCAAATACTGCATATCAATTCTTATATTTTAGCAATCTTATTGTATGTGTAAGCAACTAGATGTTGGGTTTTGATGTGGATCTAGGTATTGTATCCTATGCTCTCCACTTCAAGCACTCATTTAGATTCCATTTGGTGTGGTGCACTGAATGTGAGGGCTTCCAATCTATTTGATTTTTTATTTCAAAATGCGTAAGAGGAAGAAAAAGAAGAAGTGTGATGTTTGTTTGAAACATAACCATGTTATGGGCGATTTTTCGTGGGTGTCTAAAGTTTTGTCTTATGGGAGATATTTACACATGCTTTTGAATGGCTGATTTGTCCACAAAGTTTTTGAGAGTTTTGAAGCATTGTCATAAAGCATCATCAAGCTAGAAGTTGCATGTAGCAAAGGAGAAGTTAGATGATTTGGAATGTTTGCTTGAAGAAGCATTAGATTATTTGTCTAAGCACAAGGGTAGGAGGCAAAAGTCTTGTTCTACTAAGAAGGAAATCATGCATTTGCAAAAAGCATGTGTGCATTTGGAAGACTTTGTGATGATTTTGAGAAGATGTATGAAAAACTTGATGTTTTCCAAGACGATTTAGATTTTTCTGAAGTGTTTATGCAGTCTTTATAGGTTGAATATGATTCAAGAAGTGCTCAGATTGAAGAGGGTTTTATTGATTTTCTCGTTGTGCAAACAAATTCCCATTTTTGTGAAGATTTTGAAGAGAACCATGGACAAGTTGATGATGTGCAATGGACGGATGTGATTTGCTTTTGTCAAAATATTGTGAACCAAAGTGTAACATGTTTTTTTCTGCACTTGAATTCAATCACAATGCGAGGAAACAAATTAGATTGTCAGTTTCTTACTTGAAAAGGCAGGAAAATCAAATTTTTGAAGAATTGATTTTGTAGTTGGATTTGAAGTTATTAATCCATGTCGACAAATGTTGGAGATATTGAAGAAGCATTGTGTGACATTGGCAAAGTTTATTTTCAACATTGATCCTCTTTTAATTCACTTTGAAGTAAACATTGATTTCTTTGAAGTGAGGTTTGTTGCTATTGGTCGATGAACCTGATCTTGGACATGTTTATGAGCTGTATGAGCATGTTCTTGAAGTCCAAAGTTGCAGATATTTTTCATATTGGAGTTTTAAAATATCAAAATTTTGTGTCTAAAGTGGATACTTCAAAATTCCTTGTTGCAAAATCTAAAGATCCTCTCTCGTGTGAAAGTATGTGCCATTTCTTTACATTATATGCAAAATTTTATATCTTATGTTGCTCTTCTAGGTGAGGGAATCTTCAATCATTCTTCCATTCCTCTACATATTCTCTCTCTCTCTCTCTCTCTCTCTCTCTCTCTCTCTCTAATTCATCATTGGCACCACCTTGATAGGTACAAAGAATAATTCTAATGTATATAGCTATCATTTTGAAGAGTATTTGCAAGTACAAATTTATAATGACTCAATGGGATGTAATACAATTCTTGCAGATATGAGATCAAAATGTCCTCTAGGTAGAAGTCATGTTCATGCCCTTGAAATGAGGGTTAGGAGAGAGTTGTATCCGGTGGATTAAGCAAATTCTTATGTGGTGTGTCATCTATCAAAAAAGTGTTGTCGACATCAAACAACACATGGATTTGAGAAAAAGATTTGTAATAAAGGTATACATTGGGTTTTGTAGGGTGGTAGTTTCCCTCAATGGCAACACACTGCCTTTGGCAATACAAAAAGTTAGATTTTGAACATTGAATTTTGAATACTTTGCAAACTATGTCCATGAGGGGGCCAAGGTTTTGCTACTGCATGAAAGATCATATTGCAACCCAGAACCATGGAAGAAGAAACTTTGAAAGTTCCTTGTTGCCTAGCCCAATAATGATTGTACGAGACTGCCTATCGTGAAAGTGTGTAGGTCAATGTAGACTCTTGGGGGGGTCACTATGTATAAATTGTGCATATCGCATGTGCTCGAGGACTATTTTTAAAACCTTTTATCTGGGGTTTTTTATAGATAGAATATACCTTTTCCTGTTCAATCTATAAATATTTTTCCCAATTCCATTTGATGATACCCTTTTGTGTGTGAAAACGTGAGACAAAAATGAAATTTAATAACCCTTTGTGTTGCATTCACGTGATAGTCACATAATTATTAAGTGACCCCCCCCCCCCCCCCCCCCCCCCCCCCCCCCCCCCGAGTGTAGACTGCATCTGCACCATATGGCTCTTAAAATATCAGCAATCCATTGATGTCCAAAATATTTAGTGTCAGCAAAACATTTTGTAAAACAAATAAGTAGTCAGAAAGTAGGATGCCTTTCTTATTCTTTTACATTGGTTAATACCGGAACAACCATGTCAATGTCTAGCAAAGGCCCATATTGGGCCTGGCTATTGTAGAGGTTTTCCTATCCAATGTCAATGTCCGCAAGCTTCTCCTCCTCAGTCCCTTGTGCTTGTATAGTCTAAGACTCTTGTGTTTCCATTGTAGAGTTTTCCATAGTTTAGCAGATGAATTGGCTTCTACAATGGTATAGTCTGCTTGAGGCTCAGAAACTGATGATTGAAGAGGATGTTTAGGCTCTTTTGATTGAATGGTGGAGGGATATCCATGAGGGTTGGGAGTTTCAATGTGCATTTCTTCCTCAACCCCTCCCTCTGCATGATCGGGGCATGATCTTCCTTCTCAACCCTTCCTTTGGTATGGTGCATTTTTGGCTCCTTGACCTTCGCATTACCTTCCTCCACATCACCTCTCTCTGCATCATGCATCTGTCCCCTCTCAAACCCTCCCTCTACATGATCACACTTCTCCTCATACCTTCCCTATGCATGGTCTTTCTCCTCCTCTTCCTCCTACCCCTTCTCATATTTCATTGGCTTGTGTCCCACAACTGTCATTGTCATCTCTACTGCATGGTCATTCAACAGGTTGGTCTTCTACAATTGAACTTAAAATATTTGAAATAGAAAGTAGATATTGGATAAGTGTCATACAGTATCAATGCAAACAAGGTATCAGTGCTGAATAAGTGTCACACGGTATCGATGCAAATATTGTATGGTGGATTTCTTCAATGCACTTTGAATTTGAAAAAAAGAATTGAAATCAATCCTTGTTGTTATACAACCACAATGTTATTGTAGTGCTTTGCAAAATGTCTATCTTTGACATGAATGGATACCTTTGAGATGAATGGCTCCAGTGCAAAGAATCTCTACAGTATGTATTCGCCATGTCGGAGACATCTCCATCCAAGTAAGTTTGCCTCCATTTGATCTAGTATTATGAGTTCTTTTATGGTCACCTTGTATTGTTTGTAACTGCCGCATAGATTGCCTATTCATGCAATAATTTTTTTATGCAGCTGCAAATAGACCAATTTGTTATTCAACCACAACAATCACTACATGCAAACCTAATCCCACATAAAACTAATTTCAAAATTTGAATACTCAAAATCTTAATTCTTAATAGGTTCCTTAAATTGAGTTGAGAGTCCATACCATTGGCTTGTCAAGCTCAATGCATATAGGATCTAGTGGTTGTTGCTCTTGTATGGAAAAATTATTGTTATGATTTGGAGCATAGGATAGTGAGAAAACCATCTCTTTAATGTGCCTTGAGGGGTATTTATTCTGAGAGGATAGACATTTGTGGATCCAAGATATATATCTCGAACTGTCTTTGTTGAGGAAGTTGGCTATTTTTTAAACTACATATAGTTAATGGAAGTTATTCTCCATTTCAAAGCTAGAAGCTAAGTATGCTAAAGCTAAGAAACGGACTTACTTTAGGCACATATACACAATACAATATGTTATATGTGCATCTAGATCTTGTAATATATAAATATTGGAAAAATTGATTTCTAGTCTCCTTGAACCATCTGCTAGTGGTATATTTGCTAGCAGTCCATCTTTCATTGAGGATAAAATTTCATTATTTCTCACATCTATCTCACACGTTACTGTGTCATAGATTTTTTTCTCTTCTCCCACAACAACTGTGACTTTTTCTTTTCGTCTTTGTTTCTTGGTCTCCTTTGCATGCCAATTTTCTTTCTCAGCTTTGGCTCTGGTATTGACATCATGGGTGACCTCTACAATTTTCACCTCTGACTGTGGCCTTGCTGGAGGTATGAGCAAAATCTTCCTCATTTTCTTGTCTATGAATTCATTGGGGACAACCCAGTTTACCATATCTCCACCTTATTCTCTTCTGTGTTCCACTATCCTTGTCCATAATGGTCAACCTATGTGCATGTGCTACAATAATAGTTATATCATCAAAATACTCAAGCACGGAGTCCTTTGTTGCCTCTTGTAGTGTCAAAAGTGCAATGGAGTTCTACCTCATTGTGCCAACACATGCCTCTTCACAAATTGCTCTGAATCACCTTGAAAGGGAAGCTTTGGTAGACAAAGCTCAATGCATTTTTTTGAGCTTTCTTGATTTTCCTAAACAGATTTAGGCTTCTTTGTATCTTTCATATCCTTGGATCCTTGAAAATATTCATTGTATATTCGAGTATCTTCTTCTTGCTGATTAACCTACCCCCTGCTTTAGTAGCTAAACATGGACCTTTACCAGCCTTCCTAATAGTCACCTTGGTTCTTTCCATTGTCTTGAAACATTAACCAATCTCTCTCTCTCTCTCTCTCTCTCTCTCTCTCTCTCTCTCTCTCTCTCTCTCTCTCTCTCTCTCTCTCTCTCTCTCTCTCTCTCTCTCTCTCTCTCTCTCTCTCTCTCTCTCTCTCTCTCTCTCTCGGCGTAGTGATACAACATGTGGGGCAGCTTTTAGAATGAGTAGATCATTACCCGTGTGTTGTTCTACAAAAAAACTTCCCTTCATGCTCTATGTCTCTCTCTTTAAATGTCTCAAGGAGTAGTATCACGGCATGCGGGGAAGATTCTAGAATTTCCTTGGATGTCTTTCTACAAAAATGTCACTTCAATGCTCTCTCTCTCTCTCTCTCTCTCTCTCTCTCTCTCTCTCTCTCTCTCTCTCTCAATGTCTCAAGGAGTAGTATTATGGCGCACGGGGTAGGTTCTACTATGAGTGTGTGTAATGTATGAAGCATGACACACCGGATTCCTCCCAAGACATCATACATTGGCATTGTAGAAAATCTTCATTCACTTGGGAGTCTATTTAGGCATCATGTAGTAGCAAGTGTAATGCATCCCATCTCCCAAACCACCTATTTATGTCTTGCATCCATCCCTATGTGTCTTTTGAACTTTTTTGCTTGCTTCCCATGAAATTGTAGCAAGTTGATGTTATCATGTATCCACAACACTTTCCATGCCCATAATCTCAATTGGAAGAAAAACCGACTCAAGAAGTAGGAGCATATGGTGCTTGTGTCTTACCTTGGAGAAAGTTTGTAAGATAATACTTTTGGACATTCTCAAACTCTTTCCAGGAATTAGGAGCCATAGTGTTACCACATGCATCAGCCCAAGACTTGTTGGTGCATACATTTTTCATGTCGCATGCATCTTGGCTCATGGTGTCAATTTTTTCCTCTTTCAATACATGGTTATGCTCCACTTTGCTCATGTCCTCCTTCAAAGAATTCAAGTCCACAACGGAGCATTTACATTCCTTGACTTCCTCTTCAAGTTGCATCAAATGTGCTGTTGCATCTCAAGTGTCCTCTTGAGATTGTCATTCTCAACCACAAGAACCCTTAGTGTGCCATTCTCCATTGCAAGTGCCCATAAGTTTTCACGGTCTCTTGCAACGATACCAGGTTTGCCATGATCATGGTTTTTGATGTCGTTGCTTGAGTGGTTGTGCTGCTGTCTCCACACTTAGGAGATTTTGGATCATTTTCTACAATGTTTGTGGACCTTGTGAAGAAGAAGAACCCTTGCAAGTTTCAAAAGACATTACATATAGAATAAGATATGAGATTCAACTTCCTTGAACATATTGTCTCGCGAGAGCAAATCACACTACCCATAAAGTGCATGCAACACTACTTAGATCAACATAACGTCAATCAAAGACACAGATGACATGATAGGTGCATGGAGTTAATCTCTATAGCTTGTCATCCTGAGATCATCCCACACATACAACACTTTGGAAGGCCAAGTAAACCTAAATCAAGAATCTCACTGCTCTCAACTACACCACCCAGCCCACATACACACATACACACAAACGGAAGGAAACTCACCAAATCATATTACAATCATACAAAATTTAAGGAACACCATCGTCTCACTAGGATACACCTGCCCCAAAGCCTCTACACTCAAAATCCTCACTCCAAAACCCATCTGCGGAAAATGTGTATGAAGAAAGAGCAAAATTTTGAAAGTTTCCGAAACTAAAATCTATGAGTACGTATGTGTAGCTTATGTTTCCACAATTCTAAAGACTACTTGCACGCAAAAAACAGACATTGTTTGATACACTTATGACCACAAATAACTCATAGATGCATTAGCGCACGTGCTCCATTTTGAGTTGTGGAATGCTTGGCGTTGCTCCGTAGCTCTCTCTAAGCCTATGGCAATGGTGCAGTCGGATCTCCAATGCGATGAGCAAGCAAGAAGTAGCATCAGGATGAAGCTCATGCTCTCTCTCTCTTTCTCTCTCTCACACAGTCAACGGCAGCTAAAAACTTTGATTAAGATAAAGTTCTCTTCACAAAATGACTTAGGTACCTTATATACTAAGGCTACGATAGGTTAAGCCAAAACTAGAGTTCAATGGATCAAATGTCTTTGTATTTACAATCTGGAAGTGCCATTGCAAGCTGGCTTCTACATCTAGAATAACCACTCATTACAAATGATGTTTTTAACCATAATCTGTATCATTTCATAACTCTCAAAAAATAAGGCTTTGGTACAAAAATTGAGTTATGTTGTATTGTTGACCCATGGGTCAACACCTATTCACTTCAAAATTGCTACTACAAAAAAGCCTTCCATAACTCTATTTTTTTGTTTTTACATCAATGCGTAGAGGGTTTTGTGCTCTTCAATTGAGTCTATCACCCAAATCGGAGTTTTGATGAAGAAGTTATGATCAAAAGAGTGAACTACTATCTACAACAAGGTAAAAAATGGTTGCACTAAAGAGAGAGAGAGAGAGAGAGAGAGAGAGAGAGAGAGAGAGAGAGAGAGAGAGAGAGAGAGAGAGAGAGAGAGAGTATTTCCCCAACTACAAAACCTCTCACCACCACAATTTTGAAGCATCAAGAATCACTCATCAGCCACACACATACTACATCACATGTAACTTTGGTCCCATAGGTCATATTTGACTTTCAAGGATGATAATAAAATCTATCCATGTATCTATCTTTCTATCTCCAAGCATATGTGGTACGTGAACCCAAATGACCAAAAGTAATTGGAATTGTGCGATGCATTTAATAGCCGTAACATATTATTAGAAAGTGGACACGTGTGAAGCATTAATTTGCATTCTATCGTGCATGGCGCCGACGGTGCAATCATTTTTTTGGTCAGTACTGTTAGTCCCGTTTGGTTGTTAGGCTTCATTAAGTCACATACAAGATAGAAGATTTACAATATAAAGATCTACTTCTTGTATACGGCCTTGTAGTCACGTGAATTTTTTGATAGGTAACTTTACACTTGATGGGTGCTTTCGTTTAGTCGCATCATGAACTTTCTTTGTCCTTGTAGGCCATCCCGGAGTTTTATAACATTCTCAGTCACTTTTGGCCTCATATTGTTGTTGAGAAGACTGATCATCATTCTTTTCTTACCTCTAACATTATAGTGTTGTGCATATGGCTTTTGAGACATACGTCATGAAGTTTTGTCATTTTCATGTATCTTCTTCTCTTTGTATGTTAGGCATCTCTTCGGTGTTTTCTTCATCTAGATTATGGATTTTTTAATTTTATTTTTCGAAAAGAAAATCTTAAAAAATAACTAAATAATATCAAAAATTAACTCAACCAAAAGCAAAATCATTTGAACAGAATTTTAAATGCTATGTACATTGTACACATATCCCTAGGGGCTCATATATGGCTTTTATCCCCGTACTCCTCCAGTGACCCTATTATGAGGGCATGATGACAGAGATATGTCTACAGAGGTCAAATACAACCCACTAGCAAGTTTCATTAGGGTTTTTGAATTTTGTAAAAAAAAAATTACAATCAAAGGAAAAAATTCAATGCAACTCACAAAACATTTCCCTCTAATATTCATAATA
Source organism: Adiantum capillus-veneris (assembly GCF_014529385.1). NCBI lineage: Eukaryota > Viridiplantae > Streptophyta > Polypodiopsida > Polypodiales > Pteridaceae > Adiantum > Adiantum capillus-veneris. The sequence goes on along the minus strand of NC_140957.1, from coordinate 121,939,934 downwards.
TTAGGTCCGCATTTAGAATGCCTCCCCCCCTCCTACTTGGAGTTCTCGTGGACAATAGGGTATCGTCAAGGGTATGTGTTGTGCTTGGGCAATTAAAAGTTGTGCCAATACACACCTTGTAATGTATCCCTATTATGCATAAACAATCAATGCATGGAAAAGATTTATGATGTGCAGGATGTGGGTATAAGCAATTTTCTTATTGTTTGCTAGTGAGGCTTCCTATTCTAAGCAATGTGATGGTTTTTGAAGCTCTTGTGCCATTTGCTTGATTGAAGGTTGTAGAGGATTTTTGAAGGCTTACTTATCTGTATGATGCTTCTTTGGGATCCATTATAGCCTTGTTGTTGCTTGTCGTGTATGACATTGTTCCTCAACAGTGGGTTCTGGCTTGACCATTGATATCCAAATGTATGCTTAATTAGCCTGTGCTCTGACCAACTTTTCTAGTAGCCAAATGTGCTTTTGTTCTAATTTTCAGAGTCTATTGTGATGACCTTGATAGCTGCGTCTTCTTTGGAGTGGGTCTGCATGGCTGTGTTATAGGGTTGGCTTTTTTGAGGATCCAAATGTATTCTTGACTTTATTGTGCTTGGATCATGTTATTTGGAACCCATACACATTTGTAAAGTCCACTTTGTCTAAAATGTTTTAGCTTACTTGTTTGAGATTTGGACTTCCTCTTTGACTGCCTCACGTTATTTTACTTTTGAGCTTTTCCTGTGCATTCACTTTATCTCTTGACCCGTAAGCTTGTGCAACATGTAGTGGTGAAGTGAGTGACTTTCTCTCTTCTAATTGTATTGTAACCGTAGGAGGAATTGAAATAATTCAAGCGGTGGTGCAATGACATTAGTTTTATTGGTTTTCTTTGGGACCCACTTCTTTGTGATTAGTGGTTGTCTCATTGACGATTCTCATTTGGGAGCCCATATTTGTCCCTGCTTCGTTTGTGTATGAAGAGACTTCTTTGGGATCCACCTTGTCTTTGTGTGAGTCGGTAGCGATCTTTGCTTCAGCCCTTGTGTGCTTGGTTGGGGCGAGATTCAGACTTTGGGAGATGATACTTTAACCCTTTCAAAATCCAAATAAACTCCTGACCTCTTTGTATTTGAGTCTTCTTTTAAACCCAAATATGAGTTGCGAAAGCTTGTGACTTTGTGATTTTCTTAGCCGTTCTTCCACACTTTGATTGGTTTCATTTTAGTGTTGGATCTTGTGATATTTCATCAGAGATCTTCATCTTCTTGATCCATACCTGCTTTTGGTTGAGCTAGCTATTGAGTATCCATATTTGTCAAACTTTTTGGCTCTTACTTGTTGTTCTTTGCTTTTGGCCTTCCTTGAGTGTTACAAAAGCTGCTAGTGACAGTGATGACCAGAGTTCCTAGTAGGGGATTTCATACAAATTATCTATGTCGTTATTATCCTCAGCAAGGTTGAATGCTCACATGTTCCCTTTGTGGTTTGGCTGGTTATGGAAAGTTATAAACTGTTTGCTCTTGGATTGCTATTTTTGGAATGACTTTTCTAGCCAATTGATTAGAGCATTGCTAGCTTGTTTCCATGGTTGTCTTCTTCTTGGTTGACTCTTTTCTTCCTGTATAAGAGCCACGTATGAGGATGCTTGTTGTAGTTGCATCACCACCGAGGATTTTGGAATCCACTTCTGATACACTTTATTCTTGTAGCAGTGACATTGGTTCCTGGGTCTTTGATCTGGACAATCATAAACATGTACATTAGCTAAATTCTTGTTCATGTCACCTGCAGGGTTGTCCGATTTTTTGTTATCAACATCTTCTTGAAGCTCGAAGTGTTCTACGGAGTCATAGAACTCATCTTCTTCTTTGTCTTTTGATTCGCAACATTCCTTTGTTTTCTCTTGATTTCGAGAACTTGTTGATGTCTGGTTCTCTTTGTTTTCTTGGATCACACTCACTACAAAATAAGGAATGAAATCTAAGCCATCTTTATCACAAAACTTTGGTTGCTGTCGTCTTGAATAGCACACACATTTAAAGTAGCCAAGATGTGTTTTCATTTGAGTGGATCTAAAGCTTTTTCAAGAAATGGTTTTGGGATGTAATCCTTATCTTTGATTTCCCTTTCTAGGATACATTCCTCTTGCTTTAAACTATCACATTACGAAGCTCCACATATCCACAGTTCTTTAGGCTTACCCAACCACGCGAGAAGTTTTGATCTTGCTATAGTGAAATCAAATTCTTCAACCGGTGTTCTTGTCACATCCTTGTAGCTATGGTGTTTCACATTTATCCTTGTTGTGGTCTCCATATGTCTCAAGTAGATATGGTCATAATCCTAGACTTGGACCATTTTTAGTTGTCCCATGAATGGTCTTCCTAGAATGATGTCATAGTTGTTCTTCTTGCCAAAGTCAACAATAGAAAAGATATGCTCATATTCAATGCCACAAGAAGTAATTACTTTTTCTAGCATTCCTATGGGATTTTCCTTGTGCTCGTATGCAAGCTACAGTTTCATCCGTGTGGCTCTCAATGCTGGTTTTCCCCATTGTTTGTAGATCTCTTTTTTTGTGATGGAAACACCAGCTCCACTATCAAGGATTTCCCTGGTTTTATACCTTGGAATTCCATAGGAAGAGTGGTGTTTCCATCTTCTCCCTAACAATTCCTAGAAGATGCTCTAGAGGGGGAGATAAAGAAGTACTCAAAGTTATAAAAATCTTATGAAGTGGTGAAGCACACACTCTCCACCCTCTTGACCCTTCAAGAAGTGCCTACACTAGCCTCAACCTCTCAAGAACCTAATGCAACTGCTAAGGAGAACAAGGCCTTAAAAGTTGACCTAGAACAAGAGAAGCTACAGCAATAGCTACTCATGGCTGGATTGATGGCAACCAACTCCCGAAAGGAACAAGAAATCAAAGAACTAAAGGACCCATTAACCAAAGCACAAGCTAGCCTCAGAAGCCAAGTAGAGATGCACTCAAGAGAATTGCAAACCAAATCTTTGAAACTCAATGCTCTACAATCAAGACTATTGTGACCATCACTTAGACATAGCAATTAGTGGGATTTGAAAGCACAAACGTACCCCCTGTGGACATTCCAAGAACATCATCTAGGGGTGAGATGTTGGACCTGAAGAAGAGCAAGAGTCTACCAATGCCAGAGATGAGCTCAAGAGGTTGCTTGAAGACATGCTAGAAGGATCACATAAATAGTACATGAAGTATGAGATTAGAATGCTCAAATTGGCGGAACGTCTCATGATCAAACCATATGAGGTCTTCAAGAACTTTGGCCATAAGATGGTGGCCCTCCCTTTCATGAATCAGAAAGCACTCCTATGCAAAAGAAAGCTCCTACCAGCACTAGAACCAAATGCCGAAGGCTCTATGAAGATGTACCAATCTCATCATCGATCAAGTGCTCCTCATCCTATAGAGCCAACTATTATGGAGGAAGAAATGGTTCGAGAAAAGGGCCCCAGCATGAGACGACCTACCAAAGTGCTCCACAACACCTCACAATCAACTGAACCTACTGCATCATCCCAAGATGACAATCCTAGGAAACATACTACACATGGAGGAGCAAGTAGCCTTTAGTCCTAAACTAGTTGGTAATATACTACACATAAGGAGAACGCAACCTTTTATTCTAAACTCCTTGGTAATCTCAAGCCTTCCAACAACAACAAACCAATAGAGACATACATGGTCCACATAATGAAGGCAATAATCATTATGATGAGAGATGTATCAGATCTCACATGCCAAATGTTGACCAAGATTTCAAAGATGATCATTACATGCATCTAAGCATTTGAAGGTATTCATGTGGCAGAACACTCATGCAGGTGTTTCCCAAAGGCACCAAGGGAATCAGTTGGAACCTAGAAATTGAAGCTCCCTCAAGGAATATATTCATGAGAATGTATGCCAGGCTGATGTTCCTCCTATCTTATTACATGCAAACCTTTGAGGAGCCCTTCATGAAAGGGTTCTTTGAGATGGAATTTGTGACCTCTAGAATTTGCAGATAAGTGCCCTTTGGCCTAATATAGCCTCCTCTTGTTAGTCGAGAAAATGGCATGATAACATTGAGCATTTAGATAGGACATAGGCAGTTTTTAGATCAGAGAGTGAGGGTTTTTCTTGTTGTGTTGAATGGTTAGCTTGCTAGGTTCACTTCTTGAGGTTGGCACCCTCAAAGAGTGTTTGTGCCCCATCTGAGTCACTTCCCTGAGTATTGACATTATGTTAGTGCCAAATAGCTATGCTATAAATGTCCGACAACATGATAACAATCTTTGGGTCCCATTGGGACCTCTGCAACATACTTTGAAAGAGCATGGAACACATCATACGTCATTGAAACTGCACATGGTATTTACAACAACAAGTCTCTCTCTCACACATGAATCGCATATACAAAGGCTTGCAAACCTTGAAGGAGCACTGACCATGGTGATCTTGGGGTGGGCATCCTAGAATGCATGAAAGAGCTGACTTTGCATAATCTTAAGAATGTAAGCCCCATGCTCTATATATTGCTTGCAACCAACTCTATGTTGAATTATTTTTTTGAAGTCTGGCAAGGTGCAACAATTCTCCCCCCAAATTGACCTATGAGCTCTCTCATTTGTGCATCTAGAATGTGTGAGCATCATGGAGCATGCCCACTACTCCCCTTAAGCTCCTCACTATGTCCCAAATCAAGTCATTGTCTCCTAAGGCATCCAACACACAAGGTGGTTGTTGGGTTTCAAGCACTAATCAGTGGAGCACTACCCACTACTCCCCTAAATTTCCTCACTATGTCCCAAATCAAGTCACTGTCTCCTAAGGCATCCATCACACAAGGTGGATGTTGGGTTTCAAGCACTAATCATTGTGTCTAAACCATGTGGAAACCCACTTTGTCACAAACTGATCTATAACACTCCTTTAATCATGAGGGTGCATGTATAAAAGCAGTGGCTAATGTTCCCGGGGGATTCAATATGGAAAACTTACCACACCACGTAAGTGCAGGGGAGGGGGGTTTTTTACAAGTTACATAAGCGTATAAGCTAGGGGCAGGTCCCCCAACAATTATCTCCCAAGCTTAAAAATAAGGGAGGGGGTATCATATTTATTGGGGGGGGGGGGGAACTGAGAAAAAGGAAAAATGAAAGGAAGTTTTTGTGTTTCAAAATTATGGCTTCCCAAAAGAGTTTGCCCCGACCTTGTGAGTCAATAGCTACAAAGATACATGCAAGAACTAACGCTACTTTGTATCAATTGCTTGTTTCGTGATTATAGTTCATTTATTGAGGGATGAAAGCTATAAAGAGTTTTTATAGATGCAAATTTACACGGAGAACCTGACACAACTTTATAACCATGTTTCTGGAGTAATTTAGATGGATTAAAACCGCACAAGTGTTAAGTATGGAGCCTGATTTACCCTTGTAATTTTCTGTGGTAAAAGCGCACATTTGTAAGGCCCCCATTATGAGGAGAAGCCATCATGCATGAAGGAAAATCACTCACGAGAAACCAAAATTTTCACGGCCAAAAATCACGGGCAACCGTCAGTTGGCCGGTGGCCGAATTCAAAAGCGGACTTGTCTTCTCAAGAGCGGCCACACAAGGGCGGATTGGAGGGTCCGATTTGGACTTATCTACACAAGGGCGGCTACATATGGCTGCCTCTCATAAGAGAGGGCAGCCCTTTTGGCCTATAAAAAGGAGGCCATTTCTACACACATTTCATAGTGTGAAGTTGATGCAACAAGGTGAGTGTGAGGTGGTGAGAGTGAAGCAAGGCGGGAGCTCCATTAAGGGTATAATCCCTTTGTAAACTACTTCTTGTTTTGAAGTACTAAAGCCATTGAGTGGCTGCTTTCCCGTGGACGTAGCCCACATTGGGTGAACCACGTATATCGTGTGTACTCTCTCTCTCTCTCTCTCTATTTCTCTCTCTCTCTCTACTCTATAATCTCTTGTGTGTGAAATCTATCTCTCTCCATTAAGTAATCTACTCAAATATCTATTTAGCTACGTCTTATTTCCTAACAACTGGTATCAGAGCAGGGTTTGCTCGTAGCTAAATTATCCCAAGGAAAGGATTCCTTGAATTGAGTGGGAGTTATGGAGGAGGAAGGGAAGCTCAAAATTGAGAAGTTCAACGGCAAAAACTACCAACATTGGAAGATGCAGATTGAAGACTATCTCTACAGAAGGACCTCTATTTGCCACTAGGCAGTCTTGCGAAGAAGCCCGCAACAATGGCAGATGAAGCATGGATTGTCCTTGATCGAAAGGCACTGGGAACAATCCGGTTAAGCTTGGCGTCAACGGTGGCCTTCAATGTTTCGGAGATGAAGACCACAAAGGACTTGATGAAGTAACTTGAAGACTTCTACGAGAAACCATCGGCATCCAATAAGGTATTTCTTATGAAGAGCTTGTTCAATCTAAAGATGGCAGAGAATGGTTCAGTTGCAGAACACCTAAATGACTTTAACACAAACATAAGTCAACTTCGATCGGTGAAAATCAATTTCGATGACGAAGTGCGAGCTCTCCTTATACTATCATCTCTACCGGATAGTTGGGACAGCCTTGTGATGGCTGTAAGTAATTCTATTTTTGGCACAAATACTCTTAAGTTTGATGATGTTGTGGGTGTTCTCCTAAGCGAGGAAATACGAAGGAGAAGCACAGGAGAATCATCAAGTGCTGCACTGTCAATGGAAACAAGAGGAAGGCTTAAGGAGAGGTTCAAAAACCAAAAGGGTCGTGATCGCTCAAGGCGGAGCAAGTCACGCACAAAGTCAGTTCTTGAATGTTGGAACTGCGGCAAGAAGGGCCACGTCAAGAAGGATTGCTGGTCCAAGAAGAAGAAGGAGACTGAGTCTCAAGACAACAAGCCAACATCGGAGGTCAATGTGGCAAGTAAAGTAGAGCAAGATGCTCTAATTCTCTCATTAGACAATGTGTCTAATTCTTGGATTGTAGATTCCCGGGCTTCATTCCATGCAACTCCACACAAGCAACATTTCCAAGATTACACCGAAGGTAATCTTGGGTATGTATACTTGGGAGATGATGAAGCTTGTGAGATTGTCGGCAAAGGTACAGTTTCTGTCAAAATTGCTAACGGAAATGAATGGAAGCTTAAAGATGTTAGGCATGTTCCTTCTCTTCGCAAAAATTTGATCTCTACACGACAATTGGATGATGAAGGTCATAAAATTGCATTCGGAAACAAAAGGTGGAAGATCTCAAAGGGATCTTTGGTGGTTGCCAAGGGAGAAAAGGTTGGTACACTTTACTTGTGTATTGTTAGCATGCAACCTTCAGCTTGCGCAGCAACTACAGAAGTTGACAGTGCGGTGTGGCACTACCGACTTGGGCATATGAGTGCCAAAGGAATGCAAATCCTTCCAACAAAGAAGCTTCTACCAAGTGTGAAAGAAGTGGACTTAGAGTTCTGTGAAGATTGTGTTTATGGTAAACAAAAGAGGGTAAAATTTCAAAAATCAGGAAATGAAAGAAAAAATAAGAAACTTGACTTGGTTCATTCTGATGTTTGGGGTCCTGCAAGTACACCATCACTTGGTGGCTCATTGTACTATGTAACATTCATAGACGATGCGACTAGAAAAACATGGGTTTATGTCATGAAGAATAAATCCGATGTATTTTCCATATTTCAAAGGTGGAAAGCCTTTGTGGAGAATGAAACAGGTACCAAGGTTAAATGCCTCAGATCCGACAATGGAGGCGAATATTGCAGCCAAGCTTTTGAAAGCTTTTGTGCTAGCAATGGCATTCGGAGGCAAGGGACAACCCCAAGGACACCTCAACAAAATGGGATTTCGGAAAGGATGAACAGGACAATCATGGAGCGAGCACGAACCATGCGGCTACATGCAGGCCTACCGCTTGAGCTTTGGGCGGAAGCTGTAAGTACGTCTGTATACCTAATCAATCGGTCACCCTCAACGGCATTGGATGGGGGAGTTCTAGAAGAGGCATGGACAGGTAAACCGGTGAATTATGCATTTCTCAAAGTGTTTGGGTGTGAGGCTTTCATGCACATAGATAGAAGCCTAAGTTCAAAGCTAGATGCAATGTCCAAAAAGTGTTTCTTCATTGGCTATGGAAAAGGTGACTTTGGGTATCGCCTATGGAATCCTGAAGATGGTAAAATCTTAAGGAGTAGGGATGTAATTTTTAACGAACAAAATATGTACAAAGATTACTTGAAAAGAAAACAAACAAAAAAAACAGGTGATGAGTACATGGAGCTTGAGGACGGTGAAGACTCAAGGACTTCAAACGGTGACAATGTGCAACAACGTCAACCAAATGAGGAGCCTCAACCTATTCCCCGAAGATCTACAAGAGCAAGTAGACCTCCAGAAAGGTTTGTTCCTTCCTTGAACCATCTCTTGATCTCAGATTCTGGAGAGTCGGAATCATACGAAGAAGCTATGCAACATGAATCCAAAGAAGAATGGACGAAGAGCATGCAAGTGGAGATGGACTCACTACATCGCAACCAAACATGGGAATTGGTTGAGTTGCCTAAAGGTAAGCGGGCACTTCAAAACAAATGGGTGTACAAGCTAAAGGAAGAAGAAGGTGGGAAGAAAAGGTGCAAGTCTAGGCTTGTGGTAAAAGGGTTTTCTCAAAAGAAAGGTATCGACTTCAATGAAATATTTTCTCCTGTTGTAAAAATGAACTCAATTAGGCTTATCTTAAGCCTTGTGGCTGCTCATAATCTAAATCTCGAGCAAATGGATGTAAATACGGCATTCCCTCACGGTGACTTAGAGGAGGAAATCTACATGCTTCAACCAAAGGGGTATGAAGTAAAAGCTAAGGATAAAATGGTTTGCAGATTAAAGAAGAGCTTGTATGGTTTAAAGCAAGCATCAAGACAATGGTACTTGAAGTTTGATCGATGGATGTTGGATCATGGATTCACAAGATGCAACTCGGATCACTGCATCTACATGAAGAATTTGGGAGATGGGAAATTCATCATCCTAATGTTGAATATTGATGACATGTTGATTGCAAGTGCTAACATGCAGGACATCAAAGACCTAAAAGAGGAGCTGTCTAAATCTTTTTCAATGAAAGATTTAGGTGCTGCAAAGAGGATACTTGGTATGAAAATATCAAGGGACAGGACGAAGAAGACAATAAAGCTATCTCAAGAAGATTACATCAAGAAGGTACCAGTTTCTACACCTTTGGCTGGTCATTTTAAACTAACGAAGGATATGTGTCCAAAGACACAAGAGGAGATAGCCTATATGTCTAAAGTTCCATATGCTGCAGTGGTAGGTTCTCTAATGTATGCTATGGTCTGGACAAGGCCAGACATTGCACATGCAGTGGGAGTTGTGAGTAGGTTCATGGACAACCCAGGTAAAGAGCATTGGCAAGCTGTGAAGTGGATACTTAGGTATCTAAAAGGGACAACAACAAATGCTTTGTGTTTTGGAGGAATTGAGATTTTTCTAGAAGGGTATGCTGATGTAGATATGGAAGGTGACAAAGATCCTCGAAGGAGCACTACTGGCTATGTGTTCATGGTTGGAGGCACAGCAGTAAGCTGGGCTTCAAAGTTGTAGAAAGTGGTTTCACTTTCTACCACGGAAGCAGAGTATGTAGCAATGACGGAGGCAAGCAAAGAAATTATGTGGCTTCACAGATTCTTAGAAGAGCTTGGATTCAAACAAGACAATTGTGTATTGTACAGTGATAGCCAAAACGCTATCCATCTTGCGAAGAACTCAGCCTTTCATTCAAGGACAAAGCACATTGAGGTGATATCAAAGCACATTGAGGTGAGATATCAGTTCATTCGCACTCTTTTGGAAGAGGGACAGCTAAAGCTAGGAAAGGTGCATACAAGTGAAAATCCTGCAGACATGTTTACAAAGGTGGTCAACAAGGAGAAGTTGAGCTTTTGCTCATCTTCAATCGGAATTCAACGATAGGAAGCCAGAATGGAAAGCAGTCACAGGTTTGGTTTGGAGATCAGTCTCCAAGTGGGAGATTGTTAAGTATGGAGCCTGATTTACCCTTGTAATTTTCTGTGGTAAAAGCGCACATTTGTAAGGCCCCCATTATGAGGAGAAGCCATCATGCGTGAAGGAAAATCACTCACCGGAAACCAAAATTTTCACGGCCAAAAATCAGGGGCAACTTTAGGGGCCTCGGGGACGGAAGCCCTCGATACTTTTTTTTTCTCTCGTCGAAATATTCCTTTTCGCCGGAATATTATGGCCGGACGGCGGCCAGAAAGTGGTCGGAAAACAACCGTCAGTTGGCCGGTGGCCGAATTCAAAAGCGGACTTGTCTTCTCAAGGGCGGCCACACATGGGCGGATTGGAGGGTCCGATTTGGACTTATCTACACAAGGGCGGCTACATATGGCTGCCTCTCATAAGAGAGGGCAGCCCTTTTGGCGTATAAAAAGGAGGCCATTTCTACACACATATCATAGTGTGAAGTTGATGCAACAAGGTGAGTGTGAGGTGGTGAGAGTGAAGCAAGGGGGGAGCTCCATTAAGGGTATAATCCCTTTGTAAACTACTTCTTGTTTTGAAGTACTAAAGCCATTGAGTGGCTGCTTTCCCGTGGACGTAGCCCAATGTGGACGTAGCCCACATTGGGTGAACCACGTATATCATGTGTACTCTCTCTCTATCTCTCTCTCTCTACTCTATAATCTCTTGTGTGTGAAATCTATCTCTCTCCATTAAGTAATCTACTCAAATATCTATTTAGCTACGTCTTATTTCCTAACAACAAGTAGCTAGAGTGCAGGCTGAACGGTCACATAATTTGAAAGTCAAACTATGACACATTGAGGGTACATCTACTAGTTATCAGTGGTTCCTTAGTATGTTGCCAGTCACTATGCTACACGCTCTTTGACTAGGTTTGCTAAGTCACATCATGTGAGGCCTAAATTTTATAGGTATGATAGGGGTATGACAGTTTTCTGCATTGATTGTCGTATACGCGTAGAAAGGGGGGTCATATTCCCTAATGTGAGTGGTATATAGGGGTTTTATCAAAGTTGTTCGCTCAGAGGTGGCGTCCCATTTTGTATGAAGAGTGAATCCCCCGAGCTAATGTTATTTCTCCAACTCTATATGTAGAAGATTCAAAATAATCAATATATAACGTGTTGTTTTCTTGTTGCTCTGTCAAAGTGCTCTCTCTCTCTCTCTCTCTCTCTCTCTCTCTCTCTCTCTCTCTCTCTCTCTCTCTCTCTCTCTCTCTCTCTCTCTCTCTCTCTCTCTCTCATAATAGTTCTTGAGTTCAACTCTCCTCGTCGGATAGATCTTAAAGGTCTCTTTGGATAGTTTCCTACGACATTAAAATTCTCTTCTTCTCGTGTGTGTGTGTGTGTGTGTGTGTGTGTGTGTGTGTGTGTGTGTGTGTGTGTGTGTGTGTGCACGCTAATAAGAAGAGGAAAATGGTATAACCTTTCTATCACCCGAGTGTGGTCGATTGGTTATGCCATTTCCCTCTTGAATAGCAGGTCTTGAGTTCAAATCTCCTCGTCGAATAGATCTTATCGGGTAGTTTCCTACGGTATTAATATTCTCTTCTTCTTCTTCTTCTTCTTCTTCTCTCTCTCTGTCCTTGCTTTGCATGCTCTCCCTCCAACCATGGGGATTCTCCTTGGTTGTCATCCACCATAGATTGGTTGCACCTAATACTAATATGAGGGCCCTAGGCGTTGCTGGGGGTCGGCATCTCAAGATGCCATTGCCAAAATGCTCTGACCCTAAGAGGTAGACAAGGCCAAAGTGTGTCTGAGGGGGTGTTCTAAAATGCCACTTAATTGGTACACCAGAGAGCCAAGTTGTGGCCTCATCATTTGGAGCTCCCAAGCGGGTAGAACCCAGGTGCAGTGTTGTTAGTAGAAGTACCTACAAATGGTCAAAGGCAATGTGCTAAGCACATATGCAGCAATGGAATTTGTGCTACCTTAACCACTTGAGCTACTTGCAACACAACTTGAGGCTACTCAAAATGTACCTAAAGCATTGGCACCTTGGAAGACTCGAGAAAAGAACTATCCAAGTGGATAGAATTTGTCACATATCAAAATGCTGCAAAAAAACTTGCTTTCTTTGCATAGCACCCATCTTGGCAGTCCGCAAGAATAAAGCTTATTCCTTGGCAATAATGGGCAGTACCTCAACAATAGAGCATTGCAAGCCAGTCAACAAGCATCTCAAAACACTCACAACAATGGTGCAAGAAGCTTCTCAAAATAGTGCACTTTATTGAGCTTGGGAGTTTTACAAGTGCGGTTCAAATTTTTTACTAAACACTGTGGAACCAAACAATGATAAAGAAGTGAGCATCTAATGAATCTCTCGACAGTTGTGCATGCCTCAATGACACAAGCGTGCCACAACAAATGCTCAAGGACCTGAGTATGTAACGCAAGATTGATGGCATTGAAAGTACTTCTCTAAATGATGCATACATAATATTTAGAACCTGACATGCTAAGCGAGTGCCCCATCGCCAAAAGAGTAGGCTTGGAAGCTAAAGTGGGGGTGCTCCAATAGAAAGCAAGGGAGGTCCACTCAAAGAAATGAGGCAAGTGCGTTGGGTCGATGGACTATCAACATGATCCATAGCTAGTGATACCATATGAATCTCATCAAAGGTACCCATTGTGGGAAGTGTCAACTCGTCAATGGGTGTTGCATCTGTTCGTGGTCCAAAGCATGTATTGGTGGTCCAAAACGTGGTGTCTTGGACGCTACTTCGATAGCAACTTAAGGATCCCAATTTCATGTGTCCCGTATGAATATAGCAATCATGTTGTATATCGTTGGAAAGCTTTTGACAAGGAGAATCAAATGGCAATGTCCGAAAAAAAAATTGATAAGATTTGTAAAAAATTTATCGTGGCCAACTTTTTGCTACGCCAACCACAAAAAAGTGAAATAATGGTACCACCAATGCATGCTTTCATCCTGGTGGGATTGTAGATGCTAAGGTCAATGGTACAGGGACTGAGGAAGGGGGATGAAGGAGACTAGGTAGACAAAAGAGGGAAAGAAGAAGTGTCACATTCATATTGTGATGCGCTTCCATGGGAGAAACCTCAAAATCCTTGATCGTAGGGAGGGTAATGGTGGGATTGTAGATGCTGAGGTCAATGGTATAGGGACCAAGGAAGGGGGATGAAGGAGTATAGAAAGTCGAAGGAGGAAAAGAAGAATTATTACACTCATACGATGATGCTTGCATGGTAACAACCTCAAAATCCTTGATTGTAGGAAATGTAATGGGCTCCTATGACACATATGTATGCACTCTTGCTCTTAAGTGTTGCTTGTGATCTTGAGCTTTTATCTATTTTCTTCCACGAGAGCAATCTCTCCCACATTTTGAAATTTTTGGATGGGATCCTTGTGTTTTCTATTATGCTTTCAAGACCTTTGTGAATGTGAAGCCATGCTTGGTTCTCGCTTGGTTAGGAAAATGAGTGTTAAAATAGTTAGTGATTGAATCAAGAAGGCATGAAGGGCTCCAAAACTCACTCGTGAACAAATGAAATGAACTCTAAAACAATGATTTATATACATTTTCTCCCTAATCTATTCTAAAAAGGATAAATCTTGATAAGATTACACCAATCCTATTAAAGAAATCTAAGATCTTTGTGAATGTGAACTCATGCTTCGTTAGGAAAATGAGTGTTAAAATAGTTAGCGAATGAATCAAGGAGACATGAAGGGCTCCAAAACTCACTCATGCACAAATGAAATGAACTCTAAAGAAATCTTTTATATACATTTGCTCCCTAATGTAATTTAAAAAGGATAAATCTTCATATTATTACACCAATCCTATTATAGAAAACTAATTCAAATAAATTACTAATTATTTCATGAATTATATGACGTAATAAGTAAACAAAAAATGGTCATGCAATAATAACATAAATACATAAAATATTGATATTAATTTACACTACTATAAAATAATTTGTTAAATTAAAAAAATAATATTATTTTATTGATACATAAATATTAAATTGAATTATCTTGATTATTTATTTATTTAAATAAAACTTTTTTTAGTTAAAAAAATGATGTGACTATTGAAGTGGCCATGCATGGATGACATGGTCATCCATGTGGCAATGTGGTGGGAATGATTGATGACATGGACTGCATAGGTGGAAAGATGAGGTGATAGATGGGATCAACTCATCTACCATGTCATATAATGATGTGTCAAATGGTGACATGGATTGATTAGGTGGCAAAAAGGTAGATGATTAATTGAGAAGGTGGCGATGTGGCATGCTTGGTGTCTTGTGACATAGTGAGATACGTGGCAAGTCATGAAAGCACCACAGACAAGTGGCATGTAAGGTGGTGGATGACATGGCATTCAAGGTGAGGTGGCATACAAGGTGGCACTTGAGTGTGGTGGGTGATCTGGCAACTAGGATGACATGGAAAGCCAAGTGTTGAGATCAAATTGTTGAATGTGGTGATTTGGAAGGTGATATGGGGTGATGATATGGACTTTTGGTGATGTGATGGCCTCCTTGTATAAGGTGGACTAGCCAACTAAGATTGGGAGAGTAGGACCAAACCATGGTAGATGGACAAGTGTCAAAATTCCTAGGCTTGGCAATTTACCAAACCTAAGGAAGCACACTTCACTTGAATGGTGCAAGTGAAAAATTTAAAATAGTGAAAAAATGTCTTTTCCTAGCTCAAATTGACTAAAATGTTTTTCAATGAGGACCTTACAATAAGAGCCATAGCATACATGAAAATCAAAATGAGTGACAATGTAAAATATTTTTATTTTTATTTTTGAAAACTCTATCAAGATCCTCTAAGTAGTCTTTGTTATTTTCTAGAGCTAGATCTTAAAAAATGATATATTAAATGACTGTTGGATCTTGCAAAATAAGTTTTGCATCATTAGATATCTTATGTAAGAAAAAATTATGTTTTTGTAAATAAAAATTCTAACAAAGAAAAATGAACAATAATTACGTAGAGATTAAAATATTTATCAATAAATCAAGTTAAATAGCTTGTCAAGTGAACATGTGCAAAAGGACAAGTTAAGAAAAGAAGCACATTCGATATTATAGGTATTTGTTCATCAAGGTCACAACGTTGTAATAGGGCATGACAAGCTAAACCAAAGTGGTTCTTGCACACTAAAATTTCCATTTTGAAAAAAAATAATTGAAGATCAAAACTTTGCATTGTGTTTATAACTATGTGTTTTGTGTGGCCACTGAATCTTGACTCTTCAAAGTAAGTGCAAGAAAGTCAAATGTACGTAGAAGTGGAAAAAAAGAGACTTTTTTTGTAGTCCTAGTAGGGGCAACCACTGAAAGTGGATAGACCTTATCATGCATACACCCCATTTGGTAATAACCAATCTACTTCATATGGCCATGACAAGGCTATTTTTAGGTTAGGTTTCTTTTGGCCTAATTTTGGATGATAAAGTAAGACCAAGTCCCCTTTCGTGAATTCCACGACCTTCACCTTATTGTCATGCCAATATTTTCTTCACTATTGGACCACTTCTTGTTCTAGCATTTCCCTCTATGTAGTCTCATCCAGCTCAACGGCGGGGATTTAACATTTGCGAGTTTTTCATTTCAAGTTTTTTTTGACAATTTTAGCAATCTTTAGAGTTTTTTAAACCAAATATGTGTCATAGCATAAAGTATCTATTTAATGTAATTTTCAATCGTCATAAGACTCCATATATGTGTGGTTGACGGAGAGAGAAAGTATAAATTCTAGAGAGATAATATTTATGCGAGTTACCATTGGAAGAAGAGATCATAAATCCTTGAGAGAGAGAGAGAGAGTGACTTCTCTTCTAGAGAGAGAAAGTAAAATCATAGAGTTGTATATCACTACGCAGAGAAAGAGAGAGAGAGAGAGAGAGAGAGAGAGAGAGAGAGAGAGAGAGACCGAGAGGGCATAACGACGGAAAAAATGTAAACAAATAAAATCACCATTTCACGACTCATGCCATTAGAGTCAAATATGCTCGCAACGCATGTGATCAGAGTCAAATAATCCACAGCATATAAACATGCGATAAAGTAAAAAATCATGCAGAATAGAGACAACACTAATTTCAGAGTTAAATATAATCCACAGCATATATAAATGTGATGAAGTCAAAAATAATGCCAGATAGAGACAATACTATTTTTCCCAAGCAATTTCTTTTTGAAACAACATAAGTTTGAGGATGTAAGTACATTCGCAAAACTACCACAGGATAAGATCAAAATTAGAGTACAAAAAAGGATAGTCGCCATAAATGTAATGGTCACTCTAAAAGGCAAGTAATTTGCTCCCAAATAGCTTGCAA